>NW_012267224.1:33347929-33578897 GCF_000151885.1 Dipodomys ordii
TTTTTTTTTCTTTTTGCTTATGTGGTGCTGAGCAATCGAACCCAGGGCCTCAGACATGCAAGGCAAGCGCTCTACCGCTGAGCCACCTTCCCAGCCTGAGGCCAAAATTTTAATAGCGACCCAGAAATACAGCAAATCAAAGAAAGATTGGACAAATGGGATTGCATGAAGGTGCAGAGCTTCTGCATGGCAAAGAACATAGCTAGCAAGACCAATAGAAAGCTAACCGATTGGGAGAAGATCTTCATTAGCCATACAATGGACAAGTATCTCATATCTAAAATAAACTTGGAACTCAAAAACTAAATCCCCCAACAACAAATTCTCAAAGAAACAACTGCCCAATAAATAAGGGGGCTAAAGACTTAAAGAGAAACTTCTCTGAAGAGGAAATAAGGATGGCCAATAGACATGAAGAAATGCTGAACCTCTCTAGCCATAAAAAAAAAAAAACGCAAATCAAAACAACATTAGGATTCCACCTCACCCCAGTTAGAATGGCTATAATCAAGAACTCTAATAACAGCAGATGTTGGAAGGGATGTGGCCTACTGCATTGCTGGTTAGATTGTAAACTTTTTCAACCACTTTGGAAAATAGTATGAAGGTTCCTCAAAAGATTCGACATTGAGCTTCCTTATGACACAGCAATCCCATTTTTGGGCATTTACCCAAACCATCACAAAGAAGGCTATACTAAAGCTACCAGAACAAGTATGTTTATCACAGCATTATTCACCATAGCTAAGATATGAAACCAACCCAGATGCCTCTTAGTGGATGAATGGATCAAGAATACATATGTATACATATACATACATATGTATATACAGATATATACATATATATATATGCATATATATATATATATAATGGAATTCTATACCTCCATCAGAAAGAATAACATTGTCTCACTTGTTAGGAAATGGAAAGACTTGGAAATAATTATATTACGTCTACTAAGCCAGGCTCAAAGAAACATAGGTCCCATGGTTTTCCCTTATTTGCAATAACTAGTATATGTCTAGGACAAGCAGAAGAGGCCAAAAGCTATGCATATATAATCATATAAGTTGATGCTAAATGAAATTAACCCTAAGATAGGGACACAAGAGATTTTATGTTTTTATTTGTTCTTTTGAATGTACCTATTATGTTCTATGTGATTTATTTTGTTGTTGCTTTGTATGTTCTTTCCCCATAGTTCAACCCCTGATGTCACTGTATTTAATTCCGGTGTCCTGCATCTTGTATATAAATTTTTCTAATTTGGGGAGAGGAAGGAAAATAACAAAATGTTGAAATAAGGATACAGGATGACCCACTGTAACAATGAGATGTACAAGACATTATGTTGAAAACAAACTTTACAACTTTGCTGGGGGGTGGTGGAGGGGAGGGAGTTGTTGGGGAGGTGGAGAGGAAAGGGATTTTAGGGGAAAAACAAAGGAGGGGGTAACAATGCTCAATAGGAAATGGGCTCATTACCTTGCTCCTATAACTGTAACCCATCTGTACTGTATCTTTACAATAAAAACATATATACTTAAACATTGAACTTGCCATTTATTGTGTTTTCTTGTGGAAAATTAGCTTTCTAAGAACGTGAAATTTAACACCATTTAATATCAATATACAAATATGAGTGGAATTGTTTAATGCATATAACCCTCTCTGGTAACAAGCCTCGTTTGTTTGGTCATCTTGCCTACAGATGTTTAGATATGCTGGTGCATTTAAATAGTTACAATGATTTTCTTAACAGTAGGTTCTTGAAACACATTTGGGAAACAAATTAAATAATTATCGTATAAATTTAACTGTTTAATCAGGGAACCAAAGAAAATATTTATTTTCTCTCTATTGATTCACAAAGATTAGTATATCACCAAAAAAGAACTTTTAAATTGTAAAACTCTACAGTCACATAGACTGAAGTTTCATTGTGGACATCAAATGCCATGTCATACAATTCCAAATTGTGTATAGAAAAAGTAATGTGTGCATTAAATAGCATTATCTTTAATAAGTAGTATCATGTTTAAAGGAATAATTACTATGTTATTTTGACTTAAGATTCAGCTCATGCTTTCCTATTTTCTACTTACTGAACTTTGAGGTCTAACTTCTGAAAAAGAAAGTGCTCCAAAATGTACTTTTGGAAAACATAAATGTTACCAAGTAGGATTTCCCAAATCTCTTCTAGATAAATGATACATTCATTCATGCAGAATTGTTTGCTAGGACAAAATGTTACTTCTTACTCTGGAAGTTGCCCTGTGTTTAAGAATGCATCCTCAGTAAAGTAAGTCACTTGGGACAAAACTTTTCAGTAACTGAATAGTGGTAGAACACACTGGCATGGTTCTCTAGGTCAAATCTGGACAGTTTTGGAAGGCATTCTAGTTACAGTGTAGTTGGCTGACATAATTAGATACCACAGAGTCCCACTGATCCTCTGGTGTATCCTATTTCCTTCACACTTACATGGCCCGCCAACACAGCTTCCTGCATATGAAACTCCTTCTATGAATCTATTAACAGGGAACCTAGGCTTGGGCTCAGATTACAGACACTTAGCTTGGCAAAAATGAAAGTTAGAAACTCTGGCCTTAATACGTTTTACCAAATAAAATTTGAAAATAAATTGGAGAAAAGGTAACCTCTGTAAACCTCACTCTTCTAATTTCTGTTTTTCTTTCCCCTTTATATAGACAACAGAATGAAGATGGTTGTTATGATGACAATGAGAATATGCAAGATTAATAAAATCAAATGTTTTTTCTTTATGTTTCTATAGTTTTTAGGAGCATTAGGATCACTGATTTCATTGTGATATTTTTACACATGCATGTAAAGAATTTACTTTGATCCATATTCATTCCATTACACTCTTTTGTTCTCTCTTCTCCTCCCAGATGGTCCCTCTTCCCAAATAATCATTCTCCCACTTTTGTGTCTTTTGGGATTTTTGAATCGAGATTCAGATACCTTTTCACTATAAAGGTGGGCTTTTTAACAATATATAACATCCACATCATTAGGCCCCTAACATTTTTATTATATCCAACACAGTTGTCATTTGAGTTGGGGGTGCTTAAAATTTACCTAACTTTAAGCTAATGATAAAAAATAAAATTATATGTAAGAACAGCAGCTATTTTTGTGCTACATCCAGAATACCAGCACTCCTTTAATTCAATATGTAAGTTTCTTAGAAGACTGACATTTCTGAGGGTCTGGCATTAGAACTCACAACAGCTTTCCTTTTATCACAATACCTTTCCATTTTAATTCAACCAGGCTACAATAGGAATACTTGTTATGGTAAATTCCTCAGATTACATAAACTATAAGCACTGACTTTGACTGCTAAATTAGGGAAAATGTGAAGTTCTGGTATAAGTTATTCTCTAAAGTATCCTTAGATTTTACTTAAATTGAAATCTGTTTTTGTGAATCAGAAAAAAATATAAGTACACATTCATTTTTAAAGTTATGATACTTGCAGTTTTGATTACTTTGATATATTCCTATCTCACTTTTCTGGTTACCTAGGAAACAACTCTGTGAAAAAGCCAGACTCCAAGAATCTGAGTCCTATTCGATCATCTTATATTTATTTTGTACTTTTAATACAGTTGGCAATTACAACTTTTCTGAAAGATCATAAAGAAATTATTCAGCTAGTTTTGTGGTGTGAGTATGAACTGAAAACTCCTAGGTGTCTTACAGTTGCTTTGTATTTAGCTTCTTTATGCATGGCATTATTGCTCATTGATTTGCTTCAAAGAATGGTTTATTACTCAGGAACGTGGTTTATTACATTGCTGATGCATCATATTTAAACAGCTATGAAAATTAATGGCAGTGCATGCTCAGCACCTAATTTTCACACTCAAAGCTTTTGGAGATATGCTGGCCACCCATATATTTCAAAGGCAAGAAGATTTAGCCAGTTTATTGCTGACCTTTAGTGCTATTTTGTGAATGTTTTTACGATGCCATTAAACTAGTTTGTAAATACTGCATTTAATACTGAACTTCTATAGGCTGCACCTTTAGGATAGAGAAAAATGCATTAGTGAGTAAGAGTTGATACTAACAACACATCACAGGTGTGAGACAAAAGACAAGGGTGAACCAATGCAATAGTGATATTCACAAGACAATATGTTGGAAATGAACTGTATAACTTGGTGGGTGGGGGGAGGAAAAGTACAAGAAAAATGAGGGAAGGGGTAACAAGTTTGACATGGAATGTACTTATTACCTTACTTATGTCACTGTAACCCCTCTATATAGCACCTTCACAATAAAAAATAAAAAAGAGCACAGATTCTTAGTCACTTTTCCCCCTTTCCCTTTTTTCTTTCTTTCTTTCTTTTTTTCTTTCTTTCTTTCTTTCTTTCTTTCTTTCTTTCTTTCTTTTTCTTTCTTTCTTTGTCATCCATGGGGCTTGAACTTAGGCATGGGATTGGGCACTGTCCTTGAGCTTTTCTGCTCAAGGTTACTGTTCTACTTTGAGCCACAGCTCCACTTCAGGTTAATTGGAGATGAGAGTCTCAGGGACTTTCCTGTCCTGCCTACTTTGAACAGGGATTCTCAGATCTCAGCCTAGAGTAGCTAAGATTACAGGTGTGAGCCACCAGTGTCCAGTAGCTTGGATAACTTTTTAATATCACAAAGAGAAGAGAATAATTAACATGAAATATTTTTGGGATATAGGGGTACATACATCCTTTATGTGAATATACTTATCTCT
Organism: Dipodomys ordii; assembly: GCF_000151885.1. Taxonomy (NCBI): domain Eukaryota; kingdom Metazoa; phylum Chordata; class Mammalia; order Rodentia; family Heteromyidae; genus Dipodomys; species Dipodomys ordii. The sequence continues at coordinate 33,352,695 of NW_012267224.1, forward strand.
GAAGCTTGGATACATGGGATGCATCAGGAAGAACATGAAAGATTTCCTGTGCTTGCACCCCTGTTTAGAATCTTTCAGATATAATTACCAAACTAGGAAGCAAGAACTGGCCTAACACATGGACCAAGTGTTCTTATATGCTTTCTGACTTTAAAAATGTGTGTAAGAAATTAGCTATTGTTTCCATTGTGATAAAATTTACCTTTTTAGATGTATCTGCAACTGAAACAGGGGTTGATGCTAGCCTAAGACACTCAGCGCAACAGGAATAGAATAATGAATTCTGATGTAATGCCCATTATTCCTCCTTTTCATGTTAAAAGTTGTTAAATTGAAATCATGTGTTCAAAATTTGAACATCCTTCCCCTTCCCATAGTTTCTGATCTGACCAATGATAAGTTAATGGTATAAAATCAGAGGGAAAATGAGTTAACCATAAAGAAGGAAAGTTTTCTGGGAGCAGCTGGTTCCACATTTAACATTGTCTCCTTGTTTTCTCCAGGCTTAAGGCCTTTCATCAAATAGAAGTTTCAAACAAGCCTTATGGAGCTAATCAAATGGCTTATTTTATTGTGTCTTTTATAAGACTTTAGATTGTAAATCTAGCCATCAATCCTTCGTTATGTCAAAAGAAATGAAATCACCAGATGATAAATATATCTACATTCCTAAATGCATTACAGCATAATCCACTATAGCCAAAATATGGAAAGTCATTGTCTGACAACAAATGAACACATAAAGATATCATGAGATACATACAAACATACTAGATTAATATTCATCCTAATAAAAGAGAATTTAGCCAGGCTAAGGGGCTTACAACTGCAATCCCACCTACTGAATATTTTGCCATGAGGAAAGATCAACATCCAATATCAGACAAAAGATTTTCCAGACATTTCAATCAACACAGCCCTATTTGGTGGCATATGCTTGTCATCCAAGCCAAGGAAGCAAGCATAGAATAATCTTATAGTGGTTTAGGCAACTTCAGGCAAAGCATAATACTCTATCTCAGAAATAATCAGAACAACAAACTTTACAATTTAGGTGGGAGGAGCAGGGGGAGCATAGGTGTAGAGGTGGGAAGGAAGGGATGGTAGGGGAAAAACAAAAGAGGAGGCAACAATGCTTGATAAGAAATGTGCTCATGGAGCTGGGCGCCGGTGGCTGCTGTAATCCTAGCTACTCAGGAGGCTGAGATCTGAGGATTGTTGTTCAAAGCCAGCCCGGGCAGGAAAGTCTGTGAAACTCTTATCTCCAATAAACCATTACAAAACGGGAAGTGGCGCTGTACCTCAAGTGGTAGAGCGGTAGCCTTGAGCTGAAGAGCTGAGGGACAGTGCTCAGGCCCAGAGTTCAAGCCCCATGACTGAAAAAAAAAAAAAGAAAGAAATGTATTCATTACCTTGCTCAAATTTCTGACCTGAATTTACACCTCAGTACTGCAAAAAAAAAAAAAACCACAAAAAACATAGAGAGACAGAGTGAGACGGAAGCATGTGTATGTGCACACACAAAGTTAAGAGAGGAAGGAAGGAAGGAAGGAAGGAAGGAAGGAAGGAAGGAAGGAAGGAAGGAAGGAAGATCCTCTGCTATCTACTTGGGACAACAGGAAAAACTATTGGAGACATTATACCAAATGAAATAAGCTAAATCAAGTATGGAACAAAAATAAACATAGCTGGGGCTGGGAAGTTGGCTCAGTGGTAGAGCACTTGCCTTGCATGCCTGAGGTCCTAGGTTCGATTCCTCAGCACCACATAAGCAAAAAGAAAAAAGCTGGAAGTGGGCTGTGGCTCAAGTGGTAGAGCGTTAGCCTTGAGCTGAAGAGCTGAGGGACAGCACCCAGGCCTAGAGTTCAGGCCCCACGACTGGGCCCCCCCCCAAAAAAAATAAAAAAATAAACATAGCCTCCTTTATAAGCAGATATTTTTATAGTCGTGAAAATTAAATCCAGGTTCTCACATTTGTTAGGCAAGTACTTTACTATGTCTATAGTCATTTTGCTTTAATTTATTTTTTAGACAGGGCCTAATGTTTTTTCTCTGGCTGGCTTTAGCTCATAATCCATCTAGTGGGGAGCTACCACCACACTCAATTTGTTGTTGAGATGGTGTCTCACTGAGAACTTAATTGGTCTGGGTGTAAATCTCTTTCAATATATACTTTCCAAGTGACAGGCATATGCCTCTACAGGCAACCTGTTTGGATTAAAAATAATAATCATTACTTAAAAACAGATACTAGAATAGGGTACTTCAAGGATTAAAAATAATTTGACCTGGGCACTGGTGGCTCATGCCTGTAATCCTAGCTACTCAGGAGGGCTGAGGTCTGAGGACCACAGTTCAAAGCCACCCAGAGCAGGAAAGTCTATGGACTCTTATTTCCAATTAACCACCAGGAAACTGGAAGTGACACTGTGGCTCAGGTGGTAGAGCACTCGCCTTGAGCTGAGGAGCTCAAGAATAATGACCAGGCCCAGAATTCAAGTCACATGACCAACATAAATAAATAATAATTTGAGAAAACCTGATATTTAACCAGAAGTAGATGGTATGTTTACCCTTAAACTGAATTTTCTGCAAAAATACAATGGAATATTTAAAATAGTATACAGTGTTTGTTAGTTAGCACTACGTAAAGAAATACACCTATCTGTGTTAGTAAAATAGAATATTACCTTTATGCAGATCTAGTCTCATTAAAGGTATTGAATGGAATATACCTGTTTGCTCTTTGATGTGTACATGCTGTCCTTTCTCCCTTGCAACAAACCTCACAACCTCCGTCCATTTTGTTGAGAGTTGGCATATGTGGATAAGGACAAATCAAGTTGGATTTGAAAATTATAAAAATGAAAATGAAGCAGCAAGTCATAACATCTGCTAATTCATCTATTAACCTTATCTATTAATTTATTTACTTAAAAGAATATTCAAAATTCTTTCAACTATATTTGGATGTGACATGGTTAAACCTCAAGTTAAAGAGAGTGGAAGCACATTTAACATGCACTGAAAACAAAGTCAAAAAGGGAGGAAAAATACAGTATTTCAATCTATAATAGCTGTTCATTTCAGTATAACTGATTTTATATACTCACTACCTTACATATGAAACTGTAACTCCTCTGTAATCACCTTGACAATAAAATTAAATTTAAAAAAAATACTCTGTTATCTTCATGTAGCGACATAATGGAGTTGCCACTGAATAAAGCAATTTATGAATACAATGTATCTTGAACTGTGTCTCCCCCACTTAACTTAATTGTGCCCTTATTTTTCTAAATTTCTTTGTATATGCAATACATTCTACAGTACATTCTCTCTCCTTCCCTACATCATTTTTCTCTCTTCCCTAGGTCCCTCTGCAAGAGATGCCCATTTCCTGGTACTTATTTTGTTAGGCTTTGACTTGTTCAGCTACTTAGAAAAGTAGTATGGATGTTCCTGAAAAACCAAACATAAACGACTGGGCACTGGCAACTCATACTTGTAATCCTAGCTACTTAGAAGGCTGAGATCTGAGTACCATGATTTGAAACCAGCCCTAACAGGAAACTCCCTGAGTCTATTATTTCCAGTTAACTACCCACAAACTGGAAGTAGAGTTGTGGCTCAAAGTGGTAGAGCACCATCCTTGAGCAAAACTGCTCAGAGATGGTGCCCAGGCCCCCTGAGTTCAAGCCCAGGGGCAGACAAACAAAAATCTATGACCCAGAAATTCTACTCCTGGGATTTATACACAATAAGGCACAAGCAAGCAGCGTAAAGCCACTAGTAGAACTATGATCATTGCAGTATGATTTATCATGGCCAAAGACATGGAATTAGCTCAAATACCCCTTAATAGATGAACAAATCAAGAAAATGTGGTGTATATATAAATGAATATATATATATATATACACACACACACAAAATGGAATTCTATTCATCCATTAGAAACAATTATATTGTATGATTTATACAGAAATGGAAAGATGTGGAAAATCATTGCATTAAGTAAAATAAGCCAGACCCAGAATTTTTATTTATTTATGGTAGCTAGAATGTGCTTATAAAACTGCAAGTAAGCACACTGGGTAGTATGCAAGCAGATATAGTGAATTATAATAGACTGAAGTAAAATAGACACTATGGAGAGCTCATTTAGTATACTTCTTTAGAAAGACTAAGTCAAAGTCCAACAAAATTAATAAGTTATTTTAAGAAATACTATAGGAAGGCAGGGCATGGGTGGCTCATGACTGTAATCTGAGGCTGAGATCTGAGGATCACAGTTCAAAGCCAACTTAGGCAGGATAGTACATCAGACCCTTATTTCCAATTAACCACCACAAAGCTGGAAAGTAGAACTGTTACTCAAGTTGTAGAGCACTAGCTTTTTACAAAAAACACAGGAACAATACCTAGTCCCTGAATTCAAGACCCAGGATTGGTACAAAAACAAAAAAGCAAATATTTATGTTCTACAAGGTTTCTTGTAGGTAACTTACACTAATTTGTTGTTCCCTGAACTGCCAACATAATTTTTCATGCAGAGTATTCTGACATTTCTAGAATACAAAAATTTATACAGTGCTAAATACACATCCATGGCCTTTATAGCTGTGTGATATAGTGGTATTATCATTAGATATTGGGCATATTGTTTTAAAATGGGGAGATTGGTTATAGGAAATGTTGAAAACTCCTATATTGATATCTGAATTAGCCTGAATCCCAGAGTGTATCAGCCAGTCATGACCAGCTAATTGGACAGGTCTTGAGCAATGAAACTTACTTATAATTCAGAAGATTATCCTTAAAGGTTGTTTCATTTGTTAATTCAGTATTCAAAAATCTCTTTTAATTCCTAAGAACCTCTTCTCCTGTCTCATTTAGATTTCCCCTGTACTTTGCTCCTTAGCCTTACAACTTCTTGATATTGGTTTTCAAAAAAGAAAAAAAATATTATAAGGGCAGAGCAATAATGCTCACTGGTAAACTTGTAGGAACCATACCTTCTGTTTTCAGGCACGTTTTATGAGATATACCATAAGAAGTTATGTATCATGTAAAATCAGAAACATAACAAAACTATTGATTATTAAAAGTGGGGCCAAATATCAAAGGCAGAACCCTCTGTAGAGAGAAACTCCAGGTCAAATGGCCAGTAGTCAGCTGAAGCCTTTCCCGTCCTTGCTAAGAAGCAAAAGAACATTTCTCCCTCACTCAAGTTTACCAAGCTGGCAGCTCTACGGTTTACCACAAATTTTGCTGAAGGGCACTGACAATCTTGAGGCTTATCACCAGCTGTATTGACTTGCTATATTAGTCGGAAGTTTATAATCCAAGGATATGTTTTGGTCGTCAATAGTATTGATATTATCAGTCATGCTGACCAGCTCAAGACTATGTTTTGCTTCTACTTCTGCAACTCAAGGCCATGTTTTGCTTCTGGAAATCTGCTTGCTTGCCTTGACAAACCCCCTGCCTCATGTGTTTTTTTTTTTTCCTTTAAAAGACCTTCATGGGAAAAAAAACTGCATTCTATTACCCTAATAATGGGGTATAGTCACCATCAGGCTAATCAAGACTCCTTTCCCTGATTTACTGAATTGGTGGCCTTATTTCCAGATTTGGGACTCCTCAGTTAAACATTTCAATGTTTGAATATTTCCTAAATTATAAGCATTTTCCTTTTTTCAAGTTATTTTTAATATATTGGAGTAACATTCTGTTAGTCAGATAGAAATGAGTTAATATAGTAAGAAAAAAGGGTGCTTCTGAGATAATCCATGAAGTCATGGAGCAAAACATAGAACTATGAAGTTTCTTACAACTTTCTTAGTATGCAAGAATGGTGCCAGCCCTGAGTTTAATTATAGTGCTTTAGGAATAGTCGTATACTCTCATAAGTAAGTTGCTTCTGTTAATTGCTTTAAGAGAAAAAGGAGAAATGTTCAGTGTGCATTCCCATATTCAAACAGCTCTGGAGATATATATTAAATGTTCATATTATGGTGGACTTTCTTTAAGCAATAACATCTATCTATTTAATCAATCTAATAACTTAAATTGAAAGTTTTGCTAATACAACAAATACAACTTATTTTTGCATTATTTTGTATCCTATAATTTGATTGAGGTTTTTTATCAGTAGTCCTCTTTTCTTTTTGATGCTTAGTAGCATTTCTTTACCTTCCATGTGTTTGCTGAAAACTTAGAAATAACCCAGGGGCTGGTGACACACACCTGTAATCTCAGGAGGATGAGGTCTGAGGGACATGATTCAAAGCCAAACTGGGCAGGAAAATCAATCAGACTTTTATCTCTGATAAACTGCCTAAAAAAGTGAATCTGTATCTCAAGTGGTAAAGTGCTAGCCTTGAGCAAATAAGCTCATGGATAGCAAGCACCCTGGCACTTAGTTCAAGCCCCAAGGCCAGTACAAACAAACATAACAAAAAACAAAGAAACAAAAACTTTTAGAAATAAAGTAATAATAACAAGTTCAAAGGTAATCATATTTTGCTGGAGTTCACAAAAAATGATATCCAAATGTATGACACATTGGCATGTTGAGTACGTTGAAATAAAGGAATTGGAAAGGCGCTAAGAGCAGTTTCTCTCTGACCTGCTCTTAACCTTCTGTCTTCCCTATCAATCTTCCAGAAGAGCCATTTCAGAATTCCTTTTCCCTAAAGTGGGCCATAGAAAGTAGGATCCATTTTCATCATAGGTAACCATAAAAACTGAAAAATAACTCCAGTACTAAATATCAACTTCTAACAGCTTAGGAATATGTCTAGTACTCCCTAATAGAGATGAGTCTAAAGACATTCTCTTTCCTAAACTGTGCCAAGTATAGATCATAAGACCCTCACTGTGGAGAGTCATGCCTTACCTGGAAGGAAAAGACATACAGTACAAAAGACAAGGGAGGAATCATTTGGTCAGACTGACCTTAATACTTATTACACTGGTTCTATTAACCTAACACCCTTTTATGCAATCACAGTTCTTTATTCTTATCATTTTCCCAGCATATTTGGGTTCTTCATTCTGACAAGTACTATACATAGCAAAATTGTGATTTCATTAATGTTGTATGCATTGGCTTTTTAACGTTTTATTATAAGACTCTCTGCCAAGATCATTATGGTGGTGGACAAAAGATCTCTCCTTTCCTTCTCCTGCTCTGCCATTACTGAAAATATTGTTATTAGCATTTTTTTCAAGTATTGCTATGGTTCAGATGATTCCATTCTCAAGTCTTTCACAAGCATGGGATCCAGCCATAAATCTAGGGAAGATCTTTTTAAAGGGAATTGTAGAGAGTCAATTTTGCCTCAGTGCACAAGTTACCAAAGAGAGGAAAACAAGTGAAAAAGTAAGAATGATGTAACTGGTCATAACTGAATGATACTTCCCCCAAATTATTATAGATGAGTCCACACCCAAGTTTAGTGATCATTTATCACTCTTTAGTCACAAATAAAATCGTTATTCCATAACGGTTCTATGAATACTTTCTTATATGACAACTAATCAAGAATAACTTAATAGTTTTATCTACAAACCCCCTTTCTGCCTATCTCTCACTTCATCTCTTTTTATTATAAATTAGACATATTCCTAAGCTGTTAGAAGTTGATATTTAGTACTGCTAAAGTTGAACTGAGGCTTTGTTCTGGCCCAGCCTCCCACACCAGGAAAAACAAAAATGGAGTATCTTGTGCTAAGGACCAAATTGAACTCCAAATTGAGCCATTTGCCCTAAACATTAGGATAGCCCAATCAATTGGGTGAGCATAATAAGGAAGTTCTCTGTAATTTTGTCCTACAATTCTGAACTGATTCATACAATTTTTGTTCTCTTCCTCTCTATCTATATAAAGACAATTTCTTTTGCTTAAATCATTGGAATACTAATTTGGTTTTCAAATGAAGTATTCCACAATTCTAGATCACAAATAATATCCAACTGAATTTTAAACTAAATTAATTATGACTTGGTTTTTAAACATTATCTTTTGCAAATCTGTGATATAGAGTTATATTTTAAATAATTATACTTTCAAATATACAGGTATTTATAAAATAAAAATATGTTGTTTTAAAAAGCACTTTTACTACATGAAGTATATACTTCATGTTGAAAACATGACTTGATTCAATTTTTAATCACTTTTTTATAGAAAATGTAATTCCAGCTCCATCTTGTGGCTTATAATTTATTTTGAAGTGGGAAATCATTATGAATGTATTTTATTCCTACTGCTTTTCTGTATGTTTTTAATTAAATAAGTGTCCCATAGTTTTCTGTAATTCTGTATACCTATATACATCTTCAACTTTTATTCAGTGAGGTATCAAATAATAATTTCATTTTCAAAAATATTGTAAAATATTTATTACTTTTAACATTTTACACTAGTCTCTAAGCATAAAATAAGGAAATATATTGGATAGGAATGTGAGGTGTGACCATTATCGTGAGAAGGATATCTCTCTTTTCTCCCACATGACCATTATTATTTATTTTGGTGGTACTTCTTTGGTAGTATTGAAGTTAACCATTTCAGATACTTCCCTTACAGGGCTGGCTTCAAAGTCCAGTCCTCAGATCTCAGCCTCCTGAGTATCAAGGATTACAGGTATGAGCCACCAGAGTCTGATATAAATATTTTTAATTTATTTTTATTGTAGAAGTAATGTAAAGATGGAATGCAGTCACATGAATCAGGTAATGAATCAAATAAAATATATTTATATATGTTATATAATACATAATATGTAATATATCCTTATATATAATATATTAGAAATTTTTTAGGTATTGTTTTGCTTTAGATGATTTCACTCCAGAACACCATTATGTTATATTATCTAAATAATATCATTCCTTGAGGAATAAAGTTTGACTATGATTTATTAAGAAACAAAATTTATAAATCAAAACAATCTCATTAATATATTTTTTTTCTGGGCATGGTGGTGCATCTCATAGTCACAGCTACATCTTAGCTTCAGTGAAAGGATTGCAGTCCATATTTGACCCTAGGTAAAAAAAGTAAGAGATTCTATCAGAAAGAAGGTAAGAACGTGGGGTGGGGTGGGGGGATAAGGGCATAGGGGTGAGGTCTGGGTGGGGTTTCAGGACTTAAGTCCTAGGAGAGCTGAATAAAGGTTAGTTCCAATGCTTCCAACCTGAGTGCCCATTTTGTTTAGCATCAGGAGATATGGTCATATGTACATAGCTTTTGATCTCTTCTGCTTGACTTAGACCGACACTAGCTATTGCAGATAACGAAAACCAGCCCCTGTTTGTTTGTTTTTTGTCAGTCCTGTGGCTTTGGTGTTGTCCCTGCACTCTTCAGCTCAAGACGAGTGCTCTACCACTTGAGCCACAGCATCACTTCCAATTCTCTACCTTTAACATCTGAAATAAAATAAAAATTTTCAAATGAGATGATGAAAAAAAGTGTAGTTTTCATGCTCAAAAAGAGATATGGGATGAGGATTAACTGTTAGTGACTGTCAGGTTCATGAAAATTAACCTTTACTAAAATGTGAAAATTATGATACCAGCTTAGAAAAAGGTGATAAATTTAAAATAAAAAAAAACATTGAAATACACCATTTGAAATGTATAATGAAATGGAGAATTTAAGTTTTTATTTTCAAATTCAAGAGAAAATAATGTAGATCTAACCATAAATGTTTCAGTATATATGTGTATATATTTTCTGCTTGAATACAAATGCTTTAAATGCCATACAAATTTATGCTTTTATAAATTTATAAAAGCCTTAAACAAATTTATAAATAATAGGACTGGATTCAAAGCAGAAGGGGTCAAGTGTTTTCTTATTAAGCATAAAACCCCAATTTCAAATCACTGTCATACCCAAGAAATAGATGAAAGTGAAAGCTGGGTGCTGTGGTTGAACAAAACTGTAATCCTAATTACTCAGGAGCACAGATCTAAGGTTGGCAATTTGAAACCAGACTTAGCAGAAAAATCTACAAGGCAATGTCTCCAATTAATCAGCAAAAAGTCCAACTAGAGTTGTGGCTCAAGTGACAGTGTCAACTATGAGAGAGAAAAAAGGAAAAAAAGATACAACAAAATGTTAGGTCCTGAGCCAAGCCCTTCATATTGGTAAACAAACAACACAAAAGTTTCTCAATATATGTGAAATGTTCTAAATATTTTTTCACTGTACATATGATAAAACACTATAGATTTGTAATTTATTCACATAAAATGAATGCATTCATAATTATATACTTATTCATATTAAAATATGATAATATTTAGCACTTTTTAATTAAAGAATGAATGCTTTAATAATCCCACTTATACTTTATGATGAAATACAGAGAAAAATATTTTAAAATAAATATTTCACAAATATTTATCAACTAGTGGTATTAAGAAATTAGGTGTGAGCTATTTAAAAGTTTTACATATTGCAATACTACAGTCTATTTGAAGACATGAAATAGTAATAAAGATATTGAACTGCATGCTTATTAAATGTGATCAATGACTATGCAAAGCATTTTATGTTATTTGGCTCTGAAACCTTAAATTAAGAAAAACTGTACAAACATTAAATGCTCTGACTTGCTGTTGATGGCCTTAATGAGACAAATTATGATAGATGTAAAGGAAATATTTTATACTTCCTTTAGGGATATCTAACCTTTCAGCTTCATTTTTATATATTCATTGAGACCAATTAATAACAAATATTGGTAAATCTTATTAAAATTAACTTTCCATTTTGTGTACAAACTATCTTGATTCTACAAAGGACACAAGAGGGATTTTTGACAGTGAGAAAAACCAGGTTATGACATTACAGTAACACTAATTTCAATGCAACAAAAATAGAATATTTCAGAAAAGGCAGCAGGTTTCAGGTAGATACATGGATGAGATTTAATTTTAATCCTATTTTTAACCCTATGTATGCATTAAAACCAAACTCGAGGGTCCAGTTGTAAACAATAAAAAAGTGGGGACTACTTGTATAAATGAGTTACCTCTGTCAACACACAAGTGAATGAAATTTAACCATGTAATGCATAAAGTAACAAGGTAATGTGGATATCATTAATCATAAAGTAAGGATATATAAATTAAAGCTGAAAGTCATAGTGTCATATAAAGACTCATTCTCAAGTTGAGAACTATATTTAGTATGCTGCCAATTGAATAGACATTATGAGATTTCAAATACATTAAAAAAATCCTTGGTGTGGAAATGTATTCCAGAAACATGAATTTAATATGGTTTTCAAACACTGTTTAAAGTATACTCTACATTGTAGCTGTTGCACCATCACTTTGGAATTAAATATCTCTAGTCAGCTTGTGAATAACAATGCATCTTGATCAATGTCACTCCTTTCAGCATTCTCACTCATCCCTGTCCTACTCACATCTTCCTTCCCTGACTCTTCTTAATTTTGTAGGATACACATTAGATTCATGACTGCATTCTTCATCTCTTTCTTCTTCTTTTATTTGCCATTTTCTCCTTTCCGTCATTGCCTTCTTTTGAGTATTCACTTCCTGGTGTTTATTTGTTGATTTTTTAATTTTATTTTTTATTTTTTTATTGTGAAAATACCTTACAGAGGGGTTACAATTACATGGGCAAGCTAATGAGTGTATTTCTTATCAAGCATTGTTGCCTCCTGCAACTTTTAACCTTGCTCTTCTAAGAAATTACAATGCTTGAGTATGACTTTGAATCTTATCATATTTTGGTGCATACATTTGTATACCCTTTGCCACCCAACATATTTACTTAGAAGTTTATAAGCTAAATCTAGATTCCATATATAATGAAAAATATGTGTCTTTTGTCTTTTTGGGACTGACTTATTTCACTTAACATAATTATTTCTAGGTCTCTATTTCATAACAGATGGTACTACAATATCATTGATAGTCATGGATGAATAAAATTCCACTATACAGTCTACATTTTTTGTCCACTGAGGGACATCTGGGCTGATTACATATTTTATCTATGGTGAATAGTACTGCAGTAAACTTGGTTGTGATGGTGGATTTATTGTATCCTTATTTGAAAAAAAATTAAGAGATACACACTATGTATTAATGATATTGCTAGAAATTTCCATGAGTATTTATTTTTTTAAACACTTGATAACATGGCATTTTCTTTTACATTTTCCTAGAATGAATGCAAAACCACCAATAGATAAAAAAATATATGTTCAAGTCTGATTATCAGAAAAGTTATATACATTTCCTAAGGAGCATTGTTGCCTCCTCTTTTGTTTTTCCCCTATTATCCCTTCCTTCCCCACCTCCCCAACTACTCCCTCCATTTACTCCCTCCATCCAGGAAGTTGTGAAATTTATTTTCAACATAGTGTCTTTAACATCTCATTGTTACAATGGGTCAACCTGCATCCCTATTTAAGCATTTTGTTTATTCCCTTCCCCTCCTCAAATTAGAAAAGTGAAGTGTATATACAACATGGAATATAGATAGCCTGGAGTCCTCAGGTGACTAAACAAACAATTCCCATTTGCTTACCTGAATATCTTCCAGGGTTCTTGTTTATCAGCCTTCTGACTTTACACTGTAATTGAACTCATGTTTGTTCTGAAATTTGACGGTAAGGATGGAAGACATCTTTAGAGCAAAGCAGCATAAAAACTAAAAGTGTTAAATCCCAGCCAAGAAAAATAAAAACAAAATAAAAACCCAAAACCACAACATGTTTTATTTAAGTATTTTTCCTTTTGTCTGGATTTTACTGTATTCTATGTTTTTGTTTTTCTTCCCAGTATCTGAGAATACTTCTTAACCCAAATTCATTTTTTCTTTGATCTATATTTTTTTTTGGGGGGGTTCGGTTGTGGGGCCTGAACTCTGGGCCTGGGCGCTGTCCCTCGGCTCTTCAGCTCAAGGCTAGCGCTCTACCACTTGAGCCATAGCTCCACTTCCGGCTTTTTTCATTTTGCTTATGTGGTGCTGAGGAATCGAACTCAGGGCCTTAGGCATGCAAGGCAAGCGCTCTACCACTGAGCCATCTTCCCAGCCCTGATCTATATTTCATTTGGAGAAAAATGTAAAGGAAAAAATGAGGACACGGGAAGTGGATCGAAGTAGGAGGAGACAAAGATATATTGTATTCATACACTCCTTTGTACAACTACTTAAAAATAACTTTAAAAATATGTATTTAGATATCAATGCCAGGGATAAAAATTCCTCTTTTCCAATTAATTCTACATCATTCCCCATCTCATTGTTTTATTGACCTTGAAGACATTTCTTATTTAGCACTAGGAAAACCTAGGGAGTTTTAAAATAAAAAACAAGTATATTCAAATTCAAATCACTGCATTCTTGGTGCAGAGATTTGGAATCATATCAAGTTGACTTATGAACCAAATCTACTATCTTCCTCTGATGAGTGGCCATTGTTAAGAGTCATTACTCCATTAATCAGACAAAACTTGTTAAGTTCAATTTTTTTTAAGTTCATGTTATCCAGACTCATTTTTATGTACATATAATTCAAATTTTTACTAATGTTTTCTTTAAAAGATCCTAAACTATAAAACATATTAACCTAGTCTGTCTAAAATTTATGTTGTTCCCACTATATTGTCTTGTGAGTATCGCTGTGCATTGGTTTGCCCTTTGTCCTGTCTCATCAGTTTGCTGTTCCCCTTCCCTTCCCTAATTAAGATAACTGTATATACAATACCCAGGGTACCAAAATCAAATACAGTGACAACAGGATATAAACCATAGGGGGAAGAAGACAGAAAAGAAACAAGAATTCACATCGTACATTAAAAAAAAAAAAAACAAAGAAAAAACTCTTGTTTCCATTTTGAGTTCATTTCACTTCACATCATCATATATGGTCATATGTACATAGCTTTTGGCTATTCTAATAGCTCATATGCTAAGACTATCCTAGATATACACTAATTATTACAAATGAGGGAAACCCTGTGATCTATTTTTCTTTGGGTCTGATATGGGGTAAGGGAGGGAAAGTGGAAGAAAAATGAGGGAAGGTTTAACAAGTTTGACAAGAAATGTACTTATTACTTTACTCATGTAACTATAAAACCTCTGTATATCACCTTGGCAATAGAATTAAATTAAAAATTAGAATAAAATAAAATTTACATCATGGTTTAAATTACTGTAAATTTTTTCTTACAAAATTCAATAAAGACATTTTATTTAAAATAATTAAGTTATAATAATTTTGCAATTAATCCAATAATAACAAATATAATGATTTTCACCCAATTAAAAATAAACTCCATATATAAGTATTTTTAAAATTTGATTTCCTTTAAATGTCATCAATGGAATGTATTGTGACAATGTATTTCAATATTGAAAATATTTCATTACACATGGTTTCACATTAATTACATCTTTGTCAGGTAAAAGCACTTATCTTCTCTGACTTTATTTGTACTCCCAATTTCATGGGCTAAAATCGAATACCCAAGGTGATGCTATGAAGAAATAGAGTTTCCTGAGGAATGACTAGATTATAGTATCAGTGTATCCTGTATCAGTGTATCCTTAAAGTGTCAATACACTTTATACCCAAGCCTCTACTTTTCCACTAGATAAAGATACAGCAGGAAAATGGTCACCTATGTACTTGAGTTCAATTCTGCCACTGCTTTGATCATGGAATTTTCAGTCTCCTGAACTAATGGAAATAACTTTCTGATGTTTAGAAACTACCTGGTGTAACAAATACATGTTTAAAAAAATAATTTTCTGTGTTAAAAGTTACCATGGTTGAATTACTTTCAGATTATTGTTGGTATAATCTTCTGTTCTAAGTGACACAGCTATCAATATTGTAAAATACACAAGCTTATAGTGTATCCCACTAGAACTCATTTGAATCACCCATTTCTTAAAATATTCATCAAGTTTAGTCTTTATTTAGAAGAAATCATTATTTTGTGTGCAGAAGCATTTAGTTTTTTCTCACTTTTCTGTAATCACTAGTCATTCATTACACACGTGATTGTACTTGATGGAGTCATGATTTGAATGGATACATTTTCTTCTGTAAAGTGGAAGACAGATGGCAAATGCAGAATTTGAAATATTTAGAAAAACAATCAAGGCGATCCCAATCATCCTTTCCTGATTTTGTGATGTGAAAAATACTTTGTATTCAGTACAAACAGCTTGAGGTTTTGAGTTTTGATTCTTCCCTGTACTGGCAAGGTGCAGTCTCGGGATACTAGGCAGTGACGAGTTACAACTCTCAGCCAGAAGGTGGCTGGATGAGGGCACTGCTCTGTGTAGACTGTGGACAGGAGCTTCGTGAGCTGTGTCCTCATATATTACCACATTTACCAGACACCCACATTGTATATGTATCACATAGTCAAGAATTTACTATAAAATGAACCTTTGTTTTTGTTAAGTAATCTTGCCAAACATAAGACTAATGTATTTGTGAACACATTTAGATTAGGAAAATTTGTATATTTGGCATTTCAAATGTAATGTTTATTTATGATATTTTAAACTTACAAAAGGATTATCAGACATCACCTCATCGAATGTGAGAAGTATCTGTTGAAATACAACATAACAAAATAATTTGAGATCTAAATGTTCTTTTTCATTTCCTATTTTCTTTCTTTGTTTCTTTCTCTCTCTCTCTTTCTTTCTTTTTCTTTCTTCCTTTCTCTATCTCTCCTTCCTTCCTTCTTTCCTTCCTTCCTTCCATCTTTCCTTCCTTCCTTCCTTTCTTCCTTCCTTCCTTCCTTTCTTTCTTTCTTGCCCTATTATGAATATTTACTAGGTAAAACTTGTACTAAACAACACTCTCATCCCTTTTTACTTTATTTTTTCAGATAAATTCTCATAATTTTTATATGGCATTTGATATAGAGTGAAATAAGAAATGATCCATGCATGTGATATTGTACTTGATGATATAGCTCATGTTCAAAGCATTTACTGTTTTAATATTGGGACCAGAGGCAAAGGTCATGGAGTGGTAACAATCACAGAGCATGCGAATGGAGCTATTTCACTGTGCCTGAGAACATAAGCACTGTTATGGGCATTGTCAATATTGGGACAATCGGTTTCACATAGACTAGAGTAATGACTGCAAGTGAATTTATATTGAATTTTATAAATTCAATTGGCTGCAAAAGGTTAAATAAATTTGAATGTGTTGAATAAGAGATTATTTTCAGTTTGTCAAAGAATGCTGCAATAATTTCATGATTTATGAAATACATTTGTGTGTATATATGCACATCACTATTATTTATAGTAATGATACTTTGTGTTATAAATATGACAGGCAATCTTGTATTTTCTTATGAGAGCAATATATTTCTTTAGCATGGTTCCATGTAAAATAAAAAGTCATGAAATAGCATTATTGTTTTCATTTTGTTGATTGCAAAGTTCATGTTACTATAGGGGATACTGGAAACAATTTATAGTTTCAACCTTTAGTTTAGACTTAATGTTATTACTGAGCTTTGGGATTACAAATAACTATCTATTCTCAGCATAGCAACAGGCAACCTTTACAAAAGACATTTCATAGATACTTCTCTGCTAGAAAAAAAGTTTATTGTGTGAGAGCTTTTGACAAAGGGCATGTAATCTAATAAAGATGGGTTATAAAATGAACAGGAAATCACAACTCTACTTCTGTTGACATATTCTATCTGTATGACCAAATGCTCAACTTTTTTTTGCAAAAACCTTTTAAATATAATTTGCCAATTTATTATATGTTAAGTATTCCGTTTATTGTGTAAAGTTGCAAATCATTTCTGTACACTTATCAACAGTGCAAGTCAAGCTCAAGGTTAATGTCAAACACTTAACATAGATATTAATGTTGGTTTTCTGTATATATTTTGCACACAAAAAGAAATCAACAGTTTCATAGGATATTTGTTTACTTTTTAACTGATTAAAGCTGAAATTTTATAAATACTTGAAATTAGCTTTTAAAAGAATGTATATTTCCTCATTTCATATAGTATTTATAACTGTGCATGTCGTGGATATAACTGTAATGTATATATAGTGTACAGATACACATAAATTACCTGTAGCCAAGTATTTCTTGTCTATTTTTTGTGTTGAAATATGATTATGCTGGTAATGTAATTTTTCTGAATGTATGTAGAGGTTTTTGTGATAGCTGAACATAAATTGTTAAATTATCTAACTAAATATGGAATATACCATTATTGGAGCTAGAACATACGGTTCCTTGCAACATTGTGGGCTATGATGATGTGAATTCTACTGAAAGAAAGGTGTGGTGGAGCAAAGCTGCTCATCAGACACCACCCAGAAAGCACAGAGACAGAATGGAGCAAAACAGACGGCAAACCCTTGAGAGACACTTTACCAGTAGCCCACTTCCTAAAACTTTAATTCACTGAATATTACAACACCTCACAATAATACCATCAAATTATAATTAACTTGAGGAATTATTTCATTCCCTATCAAGTCAGAGCCTACATGATCCCAACAATTAAAACCACTGGCCAGGAAATTCCTCAAGTGTATGATCATTTGAGAAGGCACTTCACACATAAACCATAGTAGTCTTGTGGCATATTATGATGATTTTATAGCTATGAAAAACATCTTATGGATGTTGGTGTTAATATTCAGCATGACTTATTTTTATATAAGAATGTAGGGTCAGGACTGGGATGTGACTTGTGTCAGAGCACATGCCTAGCAAGCAAAAGGCACCAAACTTAAGCCTAATTCTTCTATAAACACACAAACACAACACACACACACACCTGACTACATATATTTATAGATGTTATATGGTAAATGAACTAGCTAAACTAAACTAAATAAAATAAACAGAAGTGTTTTTTCTCCTCTATGCCTTTTTTAATATTGCTCTTTGATAATTATTTCCAGAAGATGAGTGCTTATCTTATTTAGAAGAGTCTGATAATGTAATACATTTTATTTATTCTCAAGATACATGCCATATATGCAAAATGTGCATATTATCTGTGCATGCATTTATATATGTCCACACGTATGTATACTACATATATATGTATAAATGTGTAAGGTCTTTGTGCATTGTTATTTTCATTAAAGAAAGGCTTATTACAAATGTCACATAAGTTGTAAATCTTATTTGCAGGTATGCATAAAGACATACAGTAATTTTGAAAACATTATCTTGTATGTATGTAAGTTATAATATATCACAATTTATAAACTATTTTGCTTTTTTTGTAACCATATTTTTCCCAAACCTACTTCATGGAAAATATTATTTGAAATTTTTAAATATTGTTTCATTTTTCTAACTTTGTAAAAGGTTCCAGTATTACTCTGAATGAATGTAAGCAGAGTAAACATTTGTAAGTATAATACAAACTTAAATTCACTTATGCTGTTAATATGAAAAAAAAATTGTTACACCTTTCAGTTAAAATATAATTCGATATGGTACAGATAAATGCCTATTTAGCTTTATAGAGATTTTAAAATAAATATCCAAGTATCAATTAGTATTATATATATTTACATCTAAAATTCAAGTTTGCCTTTAATTTGTGTTTAATTAACATGGCTATCAGACTTCTCAGATTCTGCTTTTAATATATTTGAATTCTATCAGCTGTTACTTTTATTCAGGAACAATGCGACTAAATAAAGAGACAACAATCTATTATTTATTTCTACTGAACAAATGAGTACTTGTAGATGAACTGTACTTGATTCTGTGTATAAACTATCAAAGATTGTAGATATGGGAAATGTAATTACTGGAAACAAATAGAATTTGGAAAGATGAAGGAAGATGAAAAATTAACAATGCTCAACTTCAGAATAAGTAAGATTCCAGTTTTTGTTTTTGTTTTTGTTTTTTTTTTCCCAGTCATGGGGCTTCAGCTCTAGGCCTGGGCTCTGTCCCGGAGCTCTTCAGCCAGTGCTGTCCCACTTGAGCCACAGTGCCATTTCCGGTTTTCTGGTAGTTAATTGGAGATAAGAGTCTCACAGATGGCTGGGGAGGTGGTTCAGTGGTAGAGTGCTTGCCTTGCATGCATGAAGCCCTGGGTTCAATTCCTTAGTACCACATAAGCAGAAAAAGCTGGAAATGGCACTGTGGCTCAAGTTGGTAGAGCACTAGACTTCAGCTGAAGATCTGAGGGACAGTACCCAGGCCCAGAGTTCAGGTCCCACAACTGACTACAGAAAAAGAAAAGAAAAGTTGAAAGAAAAAAAAAAAAAAGGTCTCACAGTCTTTCCTGCCTGGGCTGACTTTGAACTGCTGTCCTCAGGTCTCAGCTTCCCGAGTACCTAGGATTACAGGCACATGAGCCACCAGTGCCCGGGAAGATTGCAACATTTTTGATCCAATTTTTGTCAAGAAAATTATTTCTAACAATTAATAAGAAAGTGTGATATTGAGATTAGTCGATCAATCTTACAGCAATGTTGATTGCTAATGCATACATGATAGTTATAGGACAGTTAGCTAAATATTAATCTTAGATAAATTGGCATCATATACAAATATGTACTAATAAGTAACTATTTTCATTAGAATAATTATTTTTATTATTAGTATATGTTTTCCTCAGTACTATGTATTTTCATTTTCTTTTTGTTGTTGTTGATGGTGGTGGTCGTGGGACTTGAGCTCTTCAGCTCAAGGCGAGCACTCTACCACTTAAACCACAACATCACATTTGGTTTTCTGGTGGTGAATTGGAGATAAGTAGCTCACAGACTTTTCTGCCTGGGTTAGTTTTGAACCATGATCCTCAGATCTCAGTCTCTGAGTAACTAGGATTACAGGTGTGAGTTACTAGCACTCGGCTTCATTTTCATTTTTTGAGCCAAAAGGCAAAATTTAGGATATGAAGTGTGTAATTATATAATGAGTTAAAAGACATATCCATTAAATTGTACAACTGTATTTTGAAAGCAAACTAACAAGAAGAGTGTATTTTTATAGCACAGGAATACTACTAAAAGTCATTGGGTGAATAGATGTCATTTAGTTGAAATTCAAAGGGAGTATTCTCTACTATCTAAAATGATTGGTAACTATTCATCACTTAAGATTGATGTGTAATGAGATCTTGCATATTTCATCTTCAAAAAGTCTCCTAACAGACAATTACAAATAATAAATACAAAGGGTATGATTTTTAGAAGATATTTATAGAATTCTGTTAGGATCTTCTTTAGATATATCTCTTTTAGTATGCCTTAATATTAAAGATTATTCACTTCCAAGTGAAGAAACTGTTCACTTAAATAAATTTTGAAATTCAGACATTTCTGAAAATGTCTGCATCAATGTCTAAAATTACTGCTATAACTTTGGAGAGTTTGCATGGTATTTGTGCTTCAAATTTGAGATGAGTTTTCACACATAGTCATAATCATGGTTAAATTAATAGAACTAAAAGCAGAAACAACTCTATGTTTCTAGAAATGTAAAATGTGTAATTTTCCAAGAAGCTTCATATGTAATATTTTCTTTTGCAATTTTAGTAAAAGTTCATTAAGATATTATAAGACTACAGCAAAAGCCAATTTCTGAAAGTATCATTATTTTTTAAAAAGTCATTTTTCAAAAGATAATAATAATCTCTACCTTTCTATTTTTCAATGTTCACACATACATATATATACAAAATCCTCATGTTGAAATATAGTCACCATTGTGAGTTACTAATGAATCTTAATCTGACTAAGGTATTAAGAAACAATTTTTGGAGTAATTTAAGGTTGAATGAGATTGAATGGAACTGAAACTTTATAAGAAAAAAGTATAAAATGAAATTAGGACTTTTGGTCTCAAAAATTAATGTTTGGTGCCACATTAAGATGTATTCTTTTTCATGAAGATGTTCTTGGTAGAGGTAGACATGTAATCTTTATTTGCAAATCTCTGAGCTGAATAAAGCTTTATAACCTAAAAGAGATTTTGTAATAATTACAAAAAACAAAGTAAGACAACACTTGATTAAAACAATAACAATGTTTATTATCATTATTGTGAAAATACCATACAGAGGGGTTACAATTACATGAGGAAGGTAATGAGTACATTTTTTATTAAGCATTGTTGCCTCTTCCTTTGTTTCCCCTTACCATCCCATCTCTCCGCGGTCCCCCCCCTCCCCCACCCGCCTCACCTCCCTGCGCCAAAGTTGTAAGGTTGGTTTTTCGACATAACCTCTTGTACATCTCATTGTTTTGATGACATGAAACAGTGCTGTTTTAAAAAACAATTCATAGTGCTGACAAAGAATTAATCCATGAAAGTAAACTAAGTTAATCATTGACATTGTTGGCTTACTGATAAGAAACAAACTAAAATAATTTCCACAAAGTATACACTCAAGGCTAGGAAAAATTATATTAAGTGAAGTAAGCCAGGCCCAAAGAAATATAGGTCGCATGGTTTCCCTTATTTGCATTAATTAGGATATGTCTGAGTCAAGCAGAAAAGGTCAGATAAATTGGTGTTAGGCAAAATGAACCCCAAGATAAAGACTCAAATGTTTTTTTTTCTTTCTTGCAATTATTTCTAACATATTTATAAGATATTTCTTTGTCACTTTGTATGTCTCTCCCCCAAGGTATAACCCCTGCTTTCACTGTATTTGATGTTGGTATAATTTGTGGAGGGGAAGGGCAAAAACAATTCGTCTAAATAGGGATACAGGTGGACCCAATGCAACAATGAGAACAATGAGATATACAAGATGTTATGTTGAAAAATGAACTTTACAACTTTGGTGGGGGATGGAAAGGGGAAACAAAGGAGGAGGCAACAATGCTTGATAAGAAATGTACTCATTACCTTGCCCATGTAATTGTAACCCCTCTGTACGGTATTTTCACACACACACACACACACAAAAATTGTTCATTTATAAAGCTTACATTTCCTTCGGAATTTGTTGCAAAATTTCATCAGTCAGCTCTAACACATTGAGGCAAATTCCATTTCAAGTTGTATAGTATACTGTTGACTTTTCAATTTGAAAAGTATTTTAACTATAGTGGTTTCAAGAAAAAATATTTTAGAAGAAGTTATTTTGTCCTGTTACTTAAATTTAGCTCCACTTACCTAAGTAAATATCTTGCTGTGTCAGAAATTGTGAACTCAATCAGAACCACTGAAAAACTCTTGATGTTATTTTTCTTTAAAAAATAATATTGACGTTATTACTAATGTGAACTTTTGAAGCAACTGCTATTCTCATAAATTAGTAGTTTTGAATATGTTATTTCTTTAGCTACAGTAATCAGGTATAATTTAAATGAATCATTATCAGCAAAAATGTACTTTTCTTGGTAAAAATAATAAAGATTTTCAATAACTTTAATTTCAATCCAATTTTTATTTTTAAAAAATGGGGAAGTTCTTAGTTGAAGAAATATTCTTCTACAAAAAAATAAGAATACTAAGCAAGTTTTAGTCTGGAAGGTCAAGTAGTTTTTCAAAATCATTAATCTTCTTAAAGAATTACTGTGAATAGTATTTGATTTGTTTAATTTAAATTAGTATGATTTACATTAACATATTCACTTGTATTCATATCACAATTTGTATGGTTGATTCTTAGTAAATTAACCTCTACATGTTGCACTCATTATTGTTTATTTTTATATGTAAATTTCAATACATCAATATATTGCAAATTTGAGAACCTTTATCTAGCCACAAATATGATTATTAGGCTTCAGTCACAGATGGTGCACAAATATGTTTGGCAGAATGTTACGATTGCATTGTGTCAACCTGAAGTTTGTCCTGCAGCTTGGACTTTTAGCCAAGTTATTGTAAGCTTCACGTATTGCAAATGTGTTCTGTGTGGTGAAATTTGAAATGTAAGAATCTGAAAGAGGGGAGTCTGGGTTTCTAAGATTCACTGTGTTACTATTCTTTCATAACATACATTGTTGTGGAATTATTTGTATATTAAAGAAGTTAAAATGATGGCCTTTGCCAGGGGAACTATAATGTAATGAATAAAAGCAAGCAGAATCTGTTTTAAGAAATTAAAGCCATCAAAAATCCCTCTTGGGTTCAGTAAAGATAATTCACAGAAGTGGACTTGGCTAATGATGAGATACCTGGCCAAAATGCAAAGGATTCTGATATCTTTCTGTCATTCAAAAGACAAGTAAGAAATTGTTTAATGTAATGCCTGACATTAAACTTTGAATCTAATATTTCTGCCACAAGTATAAATTCACTTGGCATGATTTTAAGATATGTCTAAGATTTAAGTTTACTGAATCCAACATTTCACTTGGGTATAAAGGTAAAATTCTGAAGACAAAATGTCTCACAGTGTTTTAAGGATATCATTTAAAATGCCAGGTAATGGATTGGCATTTAGTTGTCATTCAGAAAATGTTAATTGCATTTTTCATCTTACATGAGTTATTTAAAACTCAACAAATTTTAACAATCTGCCTTGACAGTGACAATCTAAAATTGTATTTTCAAATGGTGACATTGAACAAGGTAAAAATAATTCCTGTTTTTTTCTGGTCCTTGAAATATTATAATGGCTAAGTCTTATTCTTAAAAAAAAACATGCATTTTATACTACTTAATTTTGACCAGTAATAAAAGTAGTGGTGACTCTCATACAGTTTTTATTTCAAAAAGTTCTCCTTATGAACTAAGAGTGGGTAAGAGACATTCATTTTATACTGTAGGAAAAAAAAAAAAACAGTGTAAAGCACGAGAGAAAGAGTGATTTTTTCTTTAGCTGTTCTTCAAAGCTGGATTAAAGATTATTGAACTAATTTTTATAAGCATAATATGTTCTGAGACAATGGCCCTATGATGCATTATTAAACGCTATTCAATGACAAATATTCCACAGATAATATCACCCTTATCTTGTATGTACTAAAACCTATAAATCATTTCAGAGATGGAAGAAATTAAGTTTCTCTCTTCTCTTTTTCATTTTCTTTATCTCTAATGCAAGAGAAAAATTATGCCATCAGTCTCCATTTCCTTTCAAATACCCAAAAGACCTCTAATAATTCAAAAATACGTATTTTTCTGTGGAGGTCATATCTCCAAAATTTCCCTTGTTTAAAAATAAAGAATTAAATTAATTTGTTTCCACTTCCAGTTAGTATAATTACAATAGTTCATCATTGGAAAATTAACATTTAAAAGCTGTGTACTTGGAAATGTCCTATATGAAAGGTTGAAAATAATACCTTGGTGAATCAGTAAAAAATGTTGTGATTATAGAAGAAAATCTCATTAAGAAAAAAATTGTCAAATATTATTTATTTTTTAATCCATCTTTTTTATTGTTGCCAACTTAAACAAATGTGAAATTATTTAGATTTGTCTAATGGTTGGTGATACAGAGTACTTTTTTATTGTGAAAATACTGTACAGAGGGGTTACAATTACATGGGTAAGATAATGAGTACATCTTATCAAGCATTGTAGCCTCCTCTTTTGTTTCCCCTTCCCATCCCGATCCTCCTCCCCCCAACCCTCCTACCCGCCCCTACCAAAGTTGTAAAGAATACACAAACTGCTAAAGAGTATGTATTATTTTAAGTGAGATCAAGTAGATTATGATCGGTGTCATCTATGTCCTTAATATGCCAGACCTGTAAAAAGCAGCAAATTCATCTGCTTAGATGTTTTCATGAAGTTACTTGAAATTGTTTATTATAAAGTAGTAGTCTTTCGAATATACCATAGAAACATTTGGCCTTTATTGCTTCTTTATAAGCAGAATGTCTAATCAACATAAATATCTAATGTCACAATTATATGAGGTTATACTTTTCCCCCCACAAAGCAATGGAGTATCAGGCATAATCCTGTGGGTAATCTATTCACTGAAAATAGAGAAGCACCCAGAATTTAAATGGAAAGTATGACAGTATTATAAAAGACATTCTTTTAGTCTTCTGATATGATAATTTAATAATTCAACACTAGTGAGATGACATATTGGTATATTTCTTCTCAGTGCGGCTGCTTCTCATCACACCACAATGCCAGTATTAAATCATCTTTTTCTTGGTGGTAGAAGAGCTTTCATTTGAACAGTGCTTTACGCCTTACAAAGAGCACTTTCATCCATTACGCTTTCTGTGTCCGGAATAATTCTGTTAGAAGTCAGATAACTCATAGTTTTAAAAAAATGAAGAAATAATGGTCCAAAAAAGACTTGTAGCCTAGTTACAACAGCTTAATACCTACCTAACCTTAAATCCTGTGAATGAACCCTTGCTCTCATATTTACTGCACTAAATTAAACTCAAGGAAAATGTTCTATAAATTAAAAAATCAAATGACCAAGTATCATATTTTTCTCAAGGATATTAATAAGCATTCAGTATTTATATTAATTTTTAAGATGAAATAGATGTAAATAATTTTATGCAATGGCAAAGTCTCCAGGAAAATAGTACAAGGTTCAGATCCATGAATATATAGACATTATTTAACAACTTTCTTCTCCATTTTTTTTTTAACCAGAGGGGAAATTCCATGCCTCACTTATCTACTACCTTGAGTTTTCAAAGAAAATTTGTACTCTTATTTAAATCAGTCACTGCTATTTGGTTGTAAGGAGGTTTAAAATCGGATGCTGGTGGCTCAGGCCTATAACTCTGTCTACTCAGGAAGCTGGGATCCAGACCATCTAGGTTTAAATCTAAGTAGATTAATCACCAGATAAAAATATTTTGTAATCCTAATTTATTTCCTAAAGTTTGTTAAGTGCATACAGTTAAGTTTATATTTTTTTATTTCTTTAGCTATTCACAAGGTCTCTTATTTGTTATAATAAAATTACAATAAGTACTGTTGTATAAATATATTTTAAATGACTTTAGAATATAAACATACTTTTCAAACATTCAAATATAATGTTGTACACAGTCTTGGAAGAAAACTATAGTACATTGGGCTTGTATCTTATAGTAATGTTCAGAAATTGAGATGGTATAATAAATACAGATATTTATTTTAGTATGCTAGAGCATTTTATTTACTTCATTTAATAATTTTCAATTGATTAAAATGAAATCTTAGCAGATGTGGTTAATAGATTTGTAGTTTGAAGCAATATTTAGGTCAGTGTCTGTGGAATAATTTGTTAGAAATGCACTCAATAAGAAACCGAATTTGGGTAAAACAACATTGGGATTCCACCTTACCCCAGTTAGAATGGCTATAATCAAGAACTCTAATAACAGATGCTGGAGGGGATGTGGACAGAAGGGAACCTTACTGCATTACCAGTATAAACTTGTTCAACCACTTTGGAAAGCAGTATGGAGGTTCCTTAAAAGATTCCACATAGAGCTCCCCTATGACCCAGCAATCCCACTTTTGGGCATTTACCCAAATGATCACAAACAAGACCACACTAAAGCTACCAGCACAACTATGTTTATCTCAGGATTATTCACCATAGCTAAAATATGGAACCAACCGAGATGCCCCTCAGTAGATGAATGGATCAAGAAAATGTGGTACTTACATACAATGGAACGACACCGCCCCATTTGTTAGGAAATGGAAAGACTTGGAAAAAAATTTATTAAGTGGAGTTACTCAGTCCCAAAGAAACATAGGTCCCATGGCTTCCCTTATTTGCAATAATTCGTATACATATAGGATAATCTTAACAGATGAGCTGAAAAGGTCAAAAACCATGTACAAATGACTATATAAGATGATGCTAAGTGAATTGAACCCTAAGATATGGACACCAGAGGTTTGCCTTCATTGTGATTGTTTTAAACGTACCCTGTGAATTTATTTTGTTGTTGTTGTTTTATTTGTATGTTCTCTTCCCTATGGCGTATCCCCTGCTGTCACCGTACTCGATTTTGATACTCTGCATCTTGCATATACAGATATACAAGGGAAGAGGGATAACACAAGGCTGAAACAAGGACACAGGATGACTCATTGCAACAAGGACGCACAGGACAGTATATTGGAAATGAACTTTACAATTCAGGTGGCCAGGGTGTTGAGGAGGGGTAGGAGTGTAGGAGGTGGGGGAGGGAAGGGATAGTGGGAAAACAAAGAAAGGAAGGGCTAACAATGATCCACAAGTAATGTACTCCTTGCCTCCTCCATGTAACTGTCACTCTTCTCTACACATCTTAACAATATAATTTTTAAAAAAAGAAACTGAATTTGGGAAAACATTATTATTGGATATTATATACTGAATAGCAATAATGATACATTGTTAGGATCAGAATTTTCACTAAAATGTTTAAAACTCTTAACCAAATATGTAGCTCATTCAAAACTTGGCAATGATTCTGGGAACTGTGCTGAAGATATAAATATTGACATATTAGTGCATGTTGTTGATGCTAAACGAAGTTGTTAAATATGAAAAAAGCTACTTTTTGGGTAATGATTTCTAGAAATACAAAAATATAGTATTTTAATATCTAATCTTGACTTCTAGTACTTAATTCTAACTTCAACTAGTTCAATATTTAAATATTTTAGACATTTGCTGAGAACCCGTTAACATGACACTTAGCTGCACACAAATTTGTTTACATTCCACTTACAAATAAATGTTTTCTTAATATAGTTTTTAATTATTATGTGATATATGCACAATCAATGTTCTAGGAACCAAAGTCAGATTCAAAGCCTCACTTTAAAACTGAATTAATGTCTGGAAAGTTCTATGAGAAAATACACTTACTTGATTAAAAATGTCCTTCCTTGTGATGTTTACAGTATCCCAAAGATATAAGCCTGGTCTGACAACTTGATGTCTATATCTTCTTCTGCAGTTGTTTCCTGCAGTCAGGCAGTAATCATTTCAACGTCTCAATTTGTTTCAGTATTGGTTCTTCCTTTTATGTTTACAGAGAGGAAAAAAAATAACACATATTGTTTTATGTTCATCACAGGTTGATTTTATGCAATTAAAATTCAATCTGCTTTAAAATAATCTGCTGAAGTAAATAAATCACCCATCCATTCTTATATTGCTTGGAAGCCATGATATTGCTATCCAGTCACTTTAACTCCGAGGTATCTTTATTATTCAGGATTTTGTTTAACAAGTCCTGAGTTTGCATTTGAATCCAGTGTAAAATAAAATGAAATAATACAACAGATATAAACTACCCACCATCTTCCATTCATGCTCTTGGGGTGGGGAGAGGGTATAGGTGAACTCATAGAAGATGTCTTATATGGAAGCGTAGCTCATCAGGAAAAGCAGAAGACTTGGTATCTTTGCAGCCCATGGGTTTTTCTATTTAGGTTAAAATTTGAAGAAACTCCTGTATAAACACAACTGTGAATATCTTTAAATATTTGAGTTACAGTTATATAACAGATTATTAAACTAGATCATTCCAAGTATCCTTCTCCTACAGGAAAATTGGATATGAAAAATATAGTGTCTCATTCTCAGGTCTCATGGTACTTCCTCATAAATAATCTTGTAATAAGATCTAAATAGCTGCGAAGATTCTCACCTTGCCCAACAATTTCTGTTATGTTTATTCAACTACTGCCAGAATTAACTTGATTCAAAATTGCTACTTAATCTTTTTTCTAGATAAGATTGCATTGGCTTCCATACTCACAAACAAAAGTTGTTTTTAATTATACATTGTCATTATACTTAGACAATGCACATACATTATTCACTAAAATATTGACAATTTATAAATGAAATAATTCTGAATTTTGTTGGCATTCTAAAGTTTAATCTACATATGAATTGGAAATTTTATATACATTATAATTCACAAAATGTAATATAATGTATTTATATTAATTTATGATTGAAGTCTTTTTTGTGAATTGTTTCCCCTCAATTTTATTAATACATCACTGATTTACTCTTAATTTTATTACTATTCCAATATATCAATAAATCTACACATAAATATAGTATATATATGCAAATATTTTCTTATAGAAATTATTAATGGAGAGTCCAATTTCATATCATTCACAACTCACTTTTGTGTGTGTGTGTGTGTGTGTGTGTGTGTGTGTGTTGTTCTCCATGCTTGAACTCAGGACCTCGGTATTGTCTCCATGCTTTGTTGCTCTGGCTTTTTGGTTGTTAGTGATCAGAATGTAACAGATTTTCTTTCTGGGTCTGGCTTTGAAATACAATCTTCAGATGATACATGACAATTGCAACTCAATCTTGTTTTCTTATTTTTTATTTTTTGTTTTTCCAGTTCTCGAACTTGAACTCAGGGCCTGGGCACTGTCCCTGAGCTTCTTTTGCTCAGCGCCACTTCTGTCATTTTCCTTTCAAGTAGTACTGAGGAATTGAATCCAGTGCTTCATGCATGCTAGGCAAGCAATCTACCACTAAGCCAACATAACCAGCCCTTGCATTTCAATCTTAAACACAAATTCCAAGAACTGCTACTTCGTGTACACAAAATAAAATTATTTCTTAACTTGTACACACACACAAAGAATTACTTTGAGAGCTTCTAATGAAGAATATCTTTTCAATTTGTGGATCAGGATTTTTTGTTCTTTAAACATCTCATGTTGCTGGGCATTGGCGGCTCATGGTGGTAATCCTAGGTATTCAGGAAGCTGAGATCTGAGAATTGTAGTTGGAAGACAGGCTAAGTAGAAAAGTCCCCATTAGAGTTTTATCTCCAATTACTCACTGGAAAAAAAAATGTAGTGGTACTGTAGCTTAAGTGGTAGAGCACTAGCCTTGAGCACACACACATGCACACACACATGCACACACACACACACACACACACACACACACACACACACACTCAATCTTATGGAGGACTCATGTCCAGCAAAAGTAGAGAACCATGGAAACAGTCCTGTACTTCCAAACCAAGGATTTACAAAACTTTCTAGTTTTCAGTTTCCAACAGACACACTGTTAGAAAAATATGGAACAGAATGATCCTCAACATACATACATTGCTCACAGAGTTCTTTATTTCTTGATATACTTGTAGCTCCTTTAAAATTTTAATCTCTTCCTGTTCTAGAATACAATGTTCTACTATCATCATAGAGGGAAAGTCCATTTCCACTTCCTGTATTTTAAATACAGTCAAGAGGGATTTAATAACAATATACATTTATGTTTGAATGAAAGTAATATAAATTCAGTTTAAAGGAGAATAATAGAATCAGCTAGCTACCATGCATGTTCAAATCCGTTATTTTATCTAAGAGCCCTGTTCTTTAATCATGTAGAAAATTTTTCTAGCACTCAAAATCTTCTACTTCTCTTTAAACTCCATCACACCGAGGGAACAGTTGTACTTTTCCAAGTATTGAGACTGAAAGTATTAATCAACTGATATAAAATAATTCATTTTATACTCTGACATCACTAAACATAAATTCTAATCATTTTATGGTAAATAGCATTTAAAAACTAATGACAATATCTCCCTCTTTTTAGCTGCCTAAAAGTAAGATATGTAAGTGCACTAGAGGAAACTATAAATCAACTATTTTAATTTTTTTCAGTATTTAGATAACATGAAATTTCAAAAGGATTTAGGTTTTTAAGTTGGGTTGTGTCCTCATATATAAATTATTGAATATTTTTAGGTCTCTAAATAAAAAACTCCTAATGCAATTTGGTGAATTCTAAGTAAATTTATAATTTAATTTAACAATAATGCTACAATAATGCCTATGGCTTATGTTGCATCAAATTATTTAAGTCTAAAGCAAACAGCAAGAAATGAGAAATATATCCTAAGTATAGAAAAGTTTATTCAAATTGATAGTGCCTAACAAGATAAAATAAACATGATCCTATTGTATTGAAGATTTAGTTAGTCAGTGCTCAGTTAGGCTTTCCTCAAGTTTACATTCCTGCCAACAGTGCAATGGAGTTCTATTTTAGCCACATTCATGCCAGCCTTTGTTATTGTTAGCTTTCTTGTTGATGGACATTCTAATTGGTGTAAGATGGGAGTCAGACCCAGAGAAACACAGGTTACATGATTTCCCTCAAGTGTGGCAACTAGAATGTGCTTATTAATCTAGAAAGAAACATACTGGGTGACACTTAAATAGTTATAAATGAATTAAAAGAAGTATAACAGAATCTATGGAAAATGAAAATACTGTAATACTTCAGAAAGAGTAAATCAAAATCTAACAAAATAAGTACTGGAAAATGGATACTTTCAATGTTGGGGGGCAGGCAAAAAGAAAGGGGCAGAAAAATGAATGGGACAAATGAGTAGAATGCAGTCAAGAATGCATTATAACCACAGAACTGAGGAAAATAAGGGAAAGGGTAAGTGAAAGGCAAGGAAGGGGGAGGGGGTGAAGATATTAGAGAGATAACAAAATTCATTATGTGAATAAATTGCTTTGTTAAATGGGAAAAATCAATAAATAACCTAAAAATTAAGAAAAATGAGGGAAGGAATGGGGTGGAGGGGTGGGTAAGAATATTAAAAGGGGTGATATTGATAAAGAGGTGCTATATTCACCAGCTTCTCTGTTGAATTACAGCAAAGAAAACTCTTAGAAAGAAAATACAAATATATTTTAAAATAAACTAACTATATTTTGTTTTACTGTTGCTTTAGTTTACTTGTATTTTTTCAGTTCTCATCAAATATCAGTTATGTTTTGTACAACTTTATAAAAAAATTAATATTTTAAATCAAAATACCGCCTTAATATTAATTGAATGCTGTTTTATTTATTTATTTACTTTTACCTTTTCTACTTGTAACCTTCTCTTAAATAAACAGTAAATGTCCATTGATAAATTGGTATTCCTTTATTTTTCACAATTATATTGTGGCATGTTTTAAGAAAAAAACTACTGAATACCCCAGTGAATTATTAAAGTACCAAATTACTGTTGTAAAGAGAGAGCTATACATTTCTTACCAATATTGTATATCACCAAGTTATAACAGAATGACACTAATACAAACATTTAATGTCAGTAACTATCAATATTTATTAACTACGTCTTCATACATAATTCAATAACCTAGAAATGAAATACTGAACAGCAACATATCAAATGTTAGAAGTACAATGTAATAATATTAATATTGTAATAATATTAATAATGCATGCTTAATGATGAACTGTTGACAAATAATCATCATAAATATTATTATTTAGGTCACATTGATATAAATATTCAAAAGATTATGGTCTCCCTATTCATATATTGAAGTATTATCTCTCCAGTGTGTGGTATTAAGAATTAGGGCCTATGGGAAATAATTAAATCATGAAAATGTGATCCTTATCTATGATATTAGAGTCCTAATTTATGTTAATTTATCTTCTATTTTAACACCTTTATCAAACATATATTGAGTGTGAATATTTGGAAGATATATTTTTACTATGTATAAATCATGCAACATAATCTATACATAAAAACATATATACAAATGCATATATAAGGCTTAATATTTTTATTTTCAAAGTTTAATATACTCATTAATGTAATGAATGCATACATATTAGTACCTTAAGGCCTTTGAATATTACTTTATATGAACACCTTGTACCTGAACAAAAAGGAAGGGGTTGGCTAGAGTAGCTGGATGTTTCACTATTAGGGATGTTTCATGCCCAGTCTTGGAAGTAGAGAGGAATAATCAAGAAGATAAGGTGACAAGGTTAGGTCAAGTTGTAAGTGATCATGAATGATAGAAGAATATAAGTGAGCTCTTCCCTTGGATGAATTCACTTCGGTCAGAGTAGACTTATTTGAATGTTTTTGAAGGGGTATTTTTCCCAAACCTACTTCATGGAAAATATTATTTGAAATTTTTAAATATTGTTTCATTTTTCTAACTTTGTAAAAGGTTCCAGTATTACTCTGAATGAATGTAAGCAGAGTAAACATTTGTAAGTATAATACAAACTTAAATTCACTTATGCTGTTAATATGAAAAAAAATTGTTACACCTTTCAGTTAAAATATAATTCAATATGGTACAGTTAAATGCCTATTTAGCTTTATAGAGTTTTTTAAAATAAATATCCAAGTATCAATTAGTATTAAATATATTTACATCTAAAATTCAAGTTTGTCTTTAATTTGGCTTACTTCATAATTTTTTCCAAGTCTTTCCATTTCCTAACAAATGAGACAATGTCATTCTTTCTGAATGTTTAAATAGGGATAGAGGTTGACCCATTGTAACAATGAGATATACAAGACACTATGTTGAAAAACGAACTTTACAATTTCTGGGGTAGGGGGTGGTGGTGGTGGAGAGTGTAGTTGTGGAGGTAGGAGGGAAGGGATGATAGGGGAAAACAAAGGAGGAGGCAACAATGCTTGATAAGAAATGTACTCATTACCTTACTCATGTAACTGTAACCCCTCTGTACAGTACTTTCACAAAAAACTTATTAAAAAAAGAATTCTTATTCCTAATTCTCATGACAGAAAGAAAGAAAGAAAGAAAGAAGGAAAGAAAGAAAGAAAGAAAGCTTGCTTCAGTGTTTTAATGATATATTCTAAAAAAATATACTAGTTTATGACTGTGGACTATTGAAACTGTTTGAAAGTAGCAAGATCGTAACTTGCACATATTTAATGAAATTCTTTTGTCAAAGGTTTGAGTTTATCTTTTGCATGCAGCCATCTGCTGGAAAAGGTTTCATTGTTAGTCATACATTAAGATACCCTTCCCGATAATCTTTCTGCTTTAGTAACTTTAGCAAGGGCTGGCATAAGTAGCACCATTTTCCTTTTGAACACTTTCTTCTTTGTCTTTGAGGAAGGTGGTCTGAAAGTATGGGTCAAATTTAAGCAAGAATGTAGTGTATGCATTTGATCTTACTTGGAAATCTATATGTTTATATTTCTTTTGTCTAGTAGGTAATGTTCTAGCCTTTTAATATGTTGTTTAATTTGTTTCATAAGAAATTTATTTTATAGAATGTCAATACTGAAAATTGTACAATTTTTCAAGGCAAATAAAAAAATGAGTTAGTAAAGAAAAATTGTATTTTATTTATTTTTGTCAGTTGTGGGGCTTGAACAGAAGACCTAGGTGCTGTCCCTGAGCCACTTTGTGGTCAAGGCTAACACTCTACCACTTGAGTCACAGTGTTACTTTCAGTTTTTGAATGGTTAACTGGAGATAAGATTCTTACCAGTTGGTTTTGAACCATGATCCTTGGATCTCAGGCTCCTGGAGCAGCTAGGCTTATAGGTGTGAGCCACCAGAGGCTGGTAAGAAAAACATTTATTTAACAAAGAACATGCTTGTTAATTTTTCTTTTGAAATTTGAAAATATATTAAATAATAGTGAAAAGTAGATGACAAAAGTGTTGAAAGAGTTATGCTTGGGATTTTGAAGCAAGTTTATGATAATGATTGTGCTTTGCCAAGTAATTCCCCACAAGATGTTAATTATCTGTATGTAATAAGTATAACTATTGATTGCCACTGAGACTGTCTCACTCCAGAATTGACCTAAGTATGCTCATATGTTAGCAGTGGTTTTAGAATCCTGAGTTTTATGTGAAATTGCTAAAGTTATTACTTTATGACAAAGTCATTCAGAAATCAAAATTCAATTTGTCTATGTACCTCTGAGGGACGGACAGCTTTTTCATGACTAGAAGCAATGGATAGAAAAAGGGAGAACAGTCTTAGTAGGCTGGCTACACATGGTAGGTGCTGGTGTTTGGGATCCTTCCTCAGGGTGTCTAGGAACCTATTTTATGGACTCTGAAAACATGTTGTAGCCAGGCACCGGTGGCTCACGCCTATAATCCTAGCTACTCAGGAGGCTAGATCTGAGGATCACGGTTCAAAGCCAGCCCGACCAGGAAAGTCCGAGAGTCTCTTATCTACAATAAACCACTAGAAAACCAGAAGTGGAGCAGTAGTGCGCTCCTCTTGAGCTGAAGAGCGCAGGGAAAGTGCCCAGGCGAGAGTTTAAACCCCCACGACTGAACATGTTGTAATGAGGGGACTTGCAATAGGGCTTCCCTTGGTCGATTTTTTGGCAGAATCTGGTTCAAGTAAAGAACCATAAAGGATTAGATATATGAGGCTTCAAACAATTTGGCTGTTTCTGGCAAAAATAATTAAAGCTGTGAGATTAGATGCTTCTCATGTCTAAAGTCCGACTGAATGATCAACACTGTCATACTCCAGCCCCTTTGTTGTTAAATTTGTTGTTTCAAATTTTGGTGTCCTCTACAATGCAATTTAAAAGGACCAGAGCATGTGCCCCTATTATACGCTGTAGGCAGGTGGACAGTTGAAGAATAGCAAAAATGAGCTCATGTAGATGAACAAAGTGGATCTGTTTTGTCCTTGGTATTGATCTACTCACAGAAAGTCAAAGAGTGGTCATGCTGGGATTTTATGTAAAGTATGAAAATGCCAGTCATTTAGAGAAAGATGTAGACCCCCTGTAGAAGGGTATTTATTAATGAGAAACTTAGCATGTTATATCTGAAATATTGAAGAAGAGGGTGTGGGACGTGGACACATACTCATTCCCTTTTATGTCTAAAATGTCTTTTAGTAATATATCCTATTGTTTATAGATTGGTTACAAAATAATCTATAAATATTCAGCTATGACAATTGCTACAAGCAATTATTAATAAATGGGATATGTAGGTGGGATGTGCATAAGATTCAGAGAATATAGAATATAGGTTTGACTCCTTGTGTAGCTATATTTTTACATTTTAATTTTCTATGACTACATATTAATACTGTCTTAATTAACTGACTCTTGTCACTTATAGCCTCACATTTTCTTTTAGACTAATATAAACACAATTGTAAATGTATCCTTGTATGTTCATGAAAACTACAACTGGGTATTGACAATAGGCTTTTTAAATATAATTCAGGTTTTCAAGAAAGAATAATAAATGAATATTTCATTTGACCTCAATTAGATATTACAACTATTTCCTCCAGAAGAATTTTTTCTATGAATTATAAAATCTCATTCTAAAGAAAAACAATGCTTCCAATTTCCAGTGACTGTTTCCTAACAATAACAGTACTTAAATTAGAAATATGAGTGTAACCTTGATCTTGTCATCATCATACTACCTGACATTACTGCCTACTGGTGGTGTTCACTCTCTCTGAAGCTGTTATTTAGACACTTAGTTCCTTGAATTTTACTCAGATTGTGTAAAATAAATTATTCAGATTGGGAAAATTATATTACTTTAATGTGGTGTGTCATATTATCAAGAGAACTTAGAGTCATAGATGAATAAGTCGTAACTTTAAACACAAGGAGAAACATCATCACAGGCTTCACTGGTGCACAGCCCATTTATTTAGCACATTGATTCTCTGCTTCCATGAGGCTTGTTCAGGAGAAATTTCAATGCTTCCAGTTTCACTTGGTGAGCAGCTAATAATTCAATGTAGTGATAAATGGGTTATTTCCCTTGTTGATTTCAAGTGCACCTTGCAGTTGTGTTTGTCACGTATTTCTACATAAAGGAATACAATTTCACCCAGTGACCAAACCATACAATCTAAGTTTTTCCAAATTCCCATTTGCATTACTTTCTTTCAAAACACATACATTCTTCCAAAATCATCTGCATGCCTATTGGTGCATATGCAGATTCATTTAACATTATTTTTAGTTCTTGCTTAGCTTCACTGTACAATTCATTCAGGGAAGACTATGCTCTAAGGTATCAATAATCCATTTAATTAAATTAATTTAGCTATTATCTTTAAGTCTAACGGAGGATATTTCAGGATATCTAATAATTGTGAGGCTCAGCCTTAGTTATCCCCACTATTTTGATGTCATGAAGATAAATGTTTGTATTAATAAAAATCGTGTGATTAATGTCATTGTTATTTCCACATAATTAATTAACTACATCAGCCAGTGTTCATAAAGAAAAGACTTGGTTTACAACTCTGCTTAGATATTAATGATGTACTTTATTTCAGGATATAAGAAAACTGAAACATTTTTGAAGAAACAAAGCAGTAAAAACTGATCTGCATAATGTAGAAAAATGGAATTCATGTTAAAGAAGCAAACATTTGTAACATTACATTTTCTAGTAATCATTGTAGTCAGTGAAGAAATGTGAATTGCCATGTGATTTGCATTAGAATTTTTATATAAATTAATTAGTGTTGAATTCATTTATTTATTCACTAATTGATATATCTTCTTTTCTTCCGTTTGAAATGAGCTGCCAGGGGAATATAATCTTATACAGTACAAAATAAATGTGTTGGAAATCAGGTGTGCAAACCACTCAAATGTTCATTTTTGTTACTGAAAGATGGCAAAAATCAAATATATTTAACAAGCATACAAGGTAGACTCATTTGAGATGAATAAAGACAGGATTTCTATAACATTTCATGTTCTTAAAAGTCATTCTGATGCCGGGTGCTGGTGGCCTACATCAGTTATACTCGTTACTCAGTAGACTGAGATCTAAGGATTAAGATTAAAAGCTAGCCCTGGACTGGAAAGTCTATGAGATTCTTATCTTCCAATTAACCACCAAAAACCCAAAGTGGAGCTGTGGCATATGTGGTAGAATGCTGACCTTGAACAAAATAAGCTCATAGACAGTGCCCAGGCATGAGTTCAAGTCTCAGGACCAGAATAAAACCAAACAAAAATACCAGATTGTTTTTATCTTATACTCAGTAATGTGTGCATTTGTGTGCTTTCTTTACAATTTTCTCTCAAGTACAGGTTATTGTATCCACTCCCACTGTAAAGATAAAATATAATTTCTTCAACAAAATGATTCACCTTATGGATTTATGAGGAAAAAACATACCTATTTTCCTTTCCAAGCTCTTCCTCTGGACTCTAGTACTTATGCTTGGTTCAGTGTTGACTATTAATCTGAAGCGAGCTTCTGATATAGTAGGGTTGATAGTTCTGCATTACTGCACCCCACATTTTATTGGTTGAAAAGGAGTCTCACA
Source organism: Dipodomys ordii (assembly GCF_000151885.1). NCBI lineage: Eukaryota > Metazoa > Chordata > Mammalia > Rodentia > Heteromyidae > Dipodomys > Dipodomys ordii. The sequence continues at coordinate 33,390,746 of NW_012267224.1, forward strand.
AGCTTTTTTCCCATGTTTTCCTTGAACCTTGGTCTTCTGATTTCATTAGGCTGAATAAGCAGGGTTAGAAATACAAGCCCCAGTCTCAGACACTTTTCAATATTTATTCAGTTTTGTTAATCACTATATAGTGATATGAAAGTTTCTTTTTTCCTCAAAATCAATATGTTGACATTGTACATCCCAGATACTTAGATAACATTTCAAGAGGGACTCAAAAATTGGGTTTCAATAGTTGTGGTGGCAAACACCTATATTCACATAATTTAGGAAGTGGAAGATCTCTAGCTTGAGGCCACATGAGCTATACTGTACAAATCTTCCTTGATATATAAGGGTGAGTGGGAGAAAACCCAAGCCAAACAAAACAGAAAGATAATTGACTTAAGAGGAGGTTATGAGAATGGAGCCTCTCCAGTGGGGATTAACATTCTCTTTATCCTGCAAGACCCAAGGAAGTAGCTGCCATCTTCAAACCAGGAAGAAAAAAACAAAAACCTTACATTCCATTGTTTACATATCTGTAAAATTTCTATATTTTCAATGTACATGCTAGCAGTTTCAGGGTGTTATAGAAAGAAGGGTTTGGGGGGCACCAATTATGTCCTCCTGAATCAGAATTAAAAGCTTGCTGAAGGGCTGCACAGAACAAGCTAAGTCCTTTGCCTTTTGCCATGGATGATGTAGTAATAGGAGCCACCTTGAAAGAGTCAGCCCTCAGCTGACCTTGAATTTCCTGGCACCATGTTCTTAGACTTCCTACCTCCCAGAACTGTGGTAATAGTACATTTCTATCATTTATGACTTACCTCATTTATGATATTTTATTAAAGCATTTTGATACCACTAAAAACCTTTTCTGAAACTTGACTATTCTAGTAACCAGATATTGGATGACTAGCCTCTAGAACTGAAGACAGAAATCCTTTGCTGTTTGATTTCAAAGAGTCTATGGGATTCTTTGGTATCTTCTGTAGAAAACGGAATACATTTTAGAATTATTGTAGACACACATATGACTTTGATACCAATTAAAATAGGCTTATATATCTTTGGGGAGAGAATTGAAATCCTATGTTGAATCTAAACATCTGTAAACATAATAGGTTTCTTCATGTCTTCAGCTCTTTCATCAATGTTTTATAGTTTTCTGAATAAACTATCACAAATATTCAATTGAGGTTATATTGAAGTAAATTTTTGAGTGAATGTATATCACATTGTTGTTTTCCATGTGTACATGTTCAGTGGTGATGTCTGTTTATGAAAGCGAGTTTTGTATTACGTGTATCTTACATCACTCACTCTCTCCAAACTTGCTGTTTACTTTACATTTTACAATTTAGGTAATTGTTGACCTGTCAGAACTCAAGCCTGTCATTTATGATTTTATTTGTGTTTATTTTATTCCTGGTTGAAAGAAAGAAATAATAATAGAATCTTAACAATGTTTATATGAGTCATAGGAAGGCAATATAAATTAAGCAGAAGGATAAGGAGAATGTTATGCAGATCTACCAGTGCCTCCATGATTTCCTTTCAAGTATAATCATATTTGTCTTATCATGAAATAAATCTAGGTAAATTCCAATTAATATGACCTCTATATAATACAGGACCAATTTTCCTCAACAGTCTCAAGACCATCAACACACACACACACACACACACACACACATCTTTCAAAGCCTTTCCTGGAGATGCTGGAGCATATTTAAACAGGTAACAATTAAGGATATGTAAGAAAATTGTCTGCTTTATTTAATGATATTGTATAAAGAGTAATGTTTTGTTTCAACAAAATGTGTGATATTAATGCCACAGGAAACTGAGTGCAGAATATCTGAGGAAATCCATATATAGAAAATATTATATACATATATATCTTATATAATCTTGGTGGACATATGGAGTGAACATAGGAGAGAATTGTATTTAGGGAAGGAAATGTTGGATGCTTCTGTAATAATCCACACAACTGATGGTATACCCTGCCCTAAGATGTTGGGTCTTCGTCCAGACGGGGTCCAAGGAGAGGTAAGTGCAGCCGTTCCTCCAAGAAGAGTTAAGTGCAGCCGCTTGCCCATTCCCCAGCCTCCCTTATCCCAGGAGACAATCAGAGCAGTGGGGAGTCAAGTCAAGAGAACTCGTTTATTAACGGGGAGCATCCCCTTTTTAAAGCAAAAGACTGCGTGGGAGGGGAGGAAATGGAACCAACCAATCACTGAAAGGCCATACCTTATCATGCACCTAAGTTTCCATGAGTTGTTTACACATTGAACCTAAACAAATCCGGCTCTGCCCACTCGACTTCCTCTCAGGGCCATCTTTGCTACTTGTGTTCCCCACAGATTTCACCACACTAAGAAGTATCAATAAAGATAGAAAATTGAAGAATTTTCTTAGAATAATGAAAACTGTTGGTCTGGGCATAATGATTAAATATCAAAATGTCAGAGATTATCACTTGGGTTCAATAAATAAATGAGTAATAATGACAAAAGAGAAAGTCATTGAGCTAGGGAGATGCAGTGAGTTTCGTTTAAGATTGCCTCTCAATGTTCATGAATAGTAATGTAATATTTTATTGAAAGGCCTGTATGACTTATGAGATCAATGTAAAAATACATGCATTCAAACATCTGCAATAGAGTGAGGCAAGTAAAGCTATATGGATTGATGAATTTGGACAAGGTCATTGGTTCTGTATTTTATTTGCATTGAGGTTGTCTTGGTCATAATCACAGACTCAAATGATAAATGGTTTTCAAAAGCTGTTTTCTCCTTTGAAAGTGTTTGTCATAATTCCTAGGGTTGTTTCCAATTCAAGTGTGTATAAATGGTATTAATATTGTAAGCCTTTAAATGACAAAAAGGTAAGTTGATATAGCAGAAGTACTGGAGTAAATTAGTAAATAAGTACTGGAAAATGGAATTTTATTATTATTGTTATCATCATCATTTTGTGTGCCATTCAAGTACTGGGATTTGAACTCAGGGTCTAAAATTCTCCTGTTTGTTTCCTCTTTTAGGCTGACAGTTAGTGCTCTACCATTTGAGTCATAACTTCACTTCCAAATATTTGCTCAGTAACGAAGATATGAATCTTGGGGATTTATCTGTCCAAGTCAGCTTTAAATCACACTCTTGGATCTCAGCCTCCTGACTAGCTAGGTTTACAGGTGTGAGCTGTCTGCTAAACTATCTAGGCTTTATCTGAGATCAAATCAGTTGAACATTTAAGTCATTTAAGTCTGCTATCAGATATTAAATTAGTGACATATAATCTGAACTGAAACTATAGCCTTTAATAACATTAGGGCATATGCTCTGTTTTATAGGGTTAATAATTTAGATGATTTGTATATTTTTAGTAATGCATATGATCTATTTTGGAAAATACGTTGATATTGTTGCATTTCATAAATATACATTTTCTGACCCCAAACATCACACCTAAATAGAATATGAATTTATTGTAAAATAAATGAGTAAGCCAATTCATCATTTAAAACGCAATAAATGACTATACATTAGCTTTTGTCATTAGATATCTCTGTCACAGAATTCAGTAATTATTAGCCTGGAAAATAAGATATTTCTTGGATTAAAAAGGTATACAATTGGTAATACCATTTTCATTTTCTGAGTTTTAAACCATTTGGTTCAAAGTCTTATCACCAACTGTACCACATCATTTTTTTTCTTTGTCAAGTTTTCTTGACAAGAGCTGTATTTGTGGATGTGTTTCTTGACAACACTATATTTTTCCCTTGAGAGAGTACTGTTCTCAGCTGTGTTGCTGATGTCAGCAAATCCTGCTTCTTTGATCTTCATAAGGTTATGCTTTGAAAATTAATGGAACAGCTACATATGAAATAAAAATCAATTTACCATTTTCTACAGTGGAGAAAGAATGAATTATCAATAGAAAGTGTGGAGCACTATAATGGCTTCAGTCTCCTCTCACTCTCCTTATTCTTTTTAATAAACTGTTCATGCTTTACTCTTGTAGTTTATGATATCAACAGGATCCCTTGGTAAAATTACAGCAATAAATTTCACCTTATGCTGGACAGATTTTACTTCTGCTTTTTTGCCTATCTGTCATCTTGTTTTGCAAATAATAAGGCATGACAAAATTGATTAAAGATTTCTTTCGCCTTCATGAAACACAATCACTGCTTTGCTGGGTGGGGGGTAGGGGAAGGCAATGTAAATGAAAAGCAAAATTTAGATCAAACGACTACTATGTAACTCCACTCACAGAGATGAACTATATTTAGGTGAACCAAGAGAGAGTTGTCATGATTATCATCGAATATTTAATTTTCATGTTCTCAGGTAAAGTGAATTTTATTATAACCATTTGGTAATAGTTGTTAAATACTTATAAGAAATGCATTATTTACTACCATCTGCTGTTACATCTGGTTTATAATTCATGAGTCCAAAAGAATTTTATATGGATTCAGTACATAACAGATACTGTATATTTTTAAATCTGAGGGAAAAGATGGTGTCAAAATATCAGACAATAAATTTATTATTGTTTCCAAATACCAAGACCAGCAAATCCTTCTGGAACAAACTTTAAACGAAAATCTTGTACTTATTTCTTGCATTTAAAACAAACATCAACATTCAATCACTGATTAGGGTTATTTATTTTGGTAAATTATCTGTTCATCATTAAATCTTAGAGTCTACTCCAAATCTCAATGTTTATAGTTGTTGTATAATCCACTCCAGCATTGGGCACTTCACTGGATGGTTCAAATGCACATTCCTGGCTTTTAGCTCTTTTTATGTCATTTTGGTAGCTAACTACCTTTCTTAGCTTTCCTGTGCACTGAAGACCTGCTTTAAAACAAAAATATAGATGGGATGTATCATTCTACCTCTAAATTCAAAAGAATTTTTGTGTTTTTATTTTATGGTTTAGATTCAGAAGTATTTGTTTCTAGTTTATGTTTTATAATTAATCATCATTATTTTGCCTTTCCCCAAATTAACAAACTTTTATTTCTTTATATAAGATTGTGGTCACTATGATTGACTTATATCAATGTGTCTCATTTTCAGAGGCACTGTGCCTCATTCTACTGGAAATGTATTGCCATGTCGAATGTCTCTATCTATCCCATCTTCCATTACAATAATTAAATGATTATGATACCTACTTTGAAAGTGTGTCTTCTCAATTCTTGCTTCAAAATTTTGAATGAAAAACCAAACTTCTTGCCTTTGTCTTTAGGATTACATTTGATGGCAACTCTTTAATCTCACTTTATTACTGGATCAAGTAATTTAAATAGTAAAAATGTATAACTATAGCATAAAATATATCTAAACCTTGGTTATTCCTTGGTGATTCATAAAGTAATGAACTCTTTAATTAGTCTCTAGAACTCTCTTGTTTCCCTCCTCAGTCACAGTCCCTAACATTTCTCATGAATTACATACCTATCTACCAAGGCTAGTCTCCTGCCTAAACTCCTACAAGCATTCCCTTATAATTTGAGCTGCTTCTCTGCATGCTTCTTTCACTTGTTTGCCCTTTACCTGTGTTCACAGATCCAACTTCAACATATCAAATATATCTTATTATGAATTTCAAAATATCTGAGGTGAAAATAAGATCAAAATGTTAAAATGACACCAAAATTAACAATTATATGGTGGCTAATATAATTCAAAACAAATAGCAAGTAGACTTCAATATTATTACATGCTAATTTGTTCTTAGAAAACAATCTTAGATTGACCTGAAATAGATAATCAGAGCTTTAGGTTTGTCTCAAAATACTTTCCCATGTCTGGGCCTAACAGCATAAGTCTGATTAATGGAAATCTCTCAATACCTTTGAGGATTATTATTAAAATTAATCAGTATGTAGTACAGCAAGCTTTTAGAGTAGCAATATATATGTTTGGATGACACTGATGCTTCAACAGAAATGCCATGATAATTAGAACTTTGATAATAAATATTCAAAGACCCTCATATTGAGAATCAATTAAAAATTTGAAATGATGTTGAAGATTTTAGTAGCAGGTAGTCTAATGAAACACAGAATGTGAATTGGAATAGCAGATGAGATTAATGTTGTAAAAATCATTACTGAAATAGGCTCACAAAGGTCCATTAAGAAGCACTGCCTGCATTTGTTTAAATTCTAGCTTGTTGTTTTCTTTATTTTTATTTTTGTCCATAATGGGGCTTGAACTCTGAGCCTGGGTGCTGTCCCTCACCTCTTCAGCTCAATATAAGCACTCTAACACTTGAGCCACAGCACTCACTTCTGGCTTTTTCTGTTTATGTGGTGCTGAGGAACCAAACACAGGGCCTCATGCATGCAAGGCAAGCACTCTACCACTGAGCTACCTTCCCAGCCCAAATCCTAGTTTTTAAGAAAGCAAATGTAATCTATTGAACTACTAATCCAGTAACATACATTTGAATAAAATATGATACATGGAAACAAATTATGTAAAATAGTTGACTCTGAAATATTAGCTTTTTAATAAAGCTTTTTTTTTATTTTGCAACAAACGAGTCCTTGTTATAATTCTGATCAAAAAGATATTTCAAGAAGCTTTTCTCTTAGAAATAGACAATACAGCTATTTTCTATCTTCATTTTTAGTCAGAAAATGTTTTGTGAAAATTAAAATCTAGACATCATTTTCTGAAGCAAATTGACAGGATTATACTTCATATTAAAGATGGAGAGAAGAAAATGGGGAAACAATACAGTAAACCCACTCATATATTTTAAAAAGCATTTGTTTTTCCAGAATAGTAGTCAGCATACCTAGTCGGATAAAAGCAAGCAGGTTAATAATGCTTCGATGCTCCCTCTTCATAATGCATGTATGGATGGACAAGATATGCTATCAATTTGACTGAGTACACTCCATTGAGGTAAAACTAATAGGAGGTATTTTTATGTTATTGTTGGTGTGGGACTTGAACTCTGGGCCTGGGCGCAGTCCTTGCGCTCTTCAGCTCAAGGCAAGTGCTCTAACACTTGAGCTACAGTGCCACTTCCGATTTTCTAGTGGTTTATCTAAGAGTCTCATGGACTTTCCTGCCCAGTATATTTTAAATCTAGTTTCTGTATATGAGAGAAAACATGTGCCTTTTGTCTCTCTGAGCTTGGCTTACCTTACTTTCTATTCCAGGTCCATTCATTTCCCTGCAATATATTATGCCATAATATTTTTCTTTCTGATAGCTGTGTAAAATTCTGTTATGTATAGCTACCACACTTTTGGGATCCACTGACCTATTGCGGGGCATCTAGCCTGTTTCCAACACTTAGCAATTGTGAAAAGTGCAGCAATGAACATGGATGTTCAAGTGTCTTTATGGTATGTGTCTGGTGATGTTCTGGGTAGATGCCCAGGAATGTTATGATTGGGTCATAGTGAAGATGTATGTTTAGGTTTTTGAGGAACCTCTGAGGTAATATTTGAGCTCTCTGTCTACAGAATAATATTTGTCTTGTATTTTCCTTGAAAGGGTTTTTTTGTAGTTGGTGATGTTTCCTGCTTTGAATAGATTTCTGCTAGCTCCTCTGTTCCTTATCCCAAATCTAGTTCCCTCCGTCAAGTATTTCCCATCCAAAGAAGGAGAAGGAGAAGTGGGAGAAGACCCTCTCCACCTACAGGAGACCAACTCAATAAGCAGGTCCTTCACTGGCCTCACTCACTGCCACCCACAAGACTCTTGCCGCTGTTCTTGAACACAGTATGGAGTGGCTTTTTCTGTGTAGTTGTCTCTCCCTCATTTCTGTCGGTGTTAAGGTTTTGGAGAAGGCAGTGATAATCTCTTTACGATACAGACAAAGCATCCCTTAAGCAAAAACTCCTTGAAATCATTGAAGCTTTGGATAAGTACAGTGCCTTAGACAGCTAAAAAGGGAATTTTAACATTTCTAAATCTTAGCAGGGTTGATCAAAGTCTCCTTGTCTAAAGATCCCATCTCAAGAAACAAGCCACAGGTAGTGGTAAATGACTATAATACCAGCTTTCGTTGAAAGCAGAAGCAAGGAAATAACAGTCCAAGTCCAAAACCAGGCCAAATGACACATTACCTGACAAACAACTAAAGCAAAAAACAAAAAACAAAAACAATAAATGAGGGAGATGGCTCAAAAAGCAGAGCATCTGCCTAACAAGCAGGACATCCTGAATACAAAAACACAGTACCACCAAAAGGACAGGCAGTATGAGGTATGAGGCTCCACCTCTGCCTTTTGGCCTGTGGAGAGTGCCATGAATTTCTTTTTTTTGTACATTTTTATTGTATAAATACTGTACATATGTAAATAGCTTTTGACCTTTTCTACTTGTCCTATACATGTACTAGTTAATGCAAATAAAGGAAAACATGGGACCTATGTTTCTCTGCGCCTGGCTTACTTCACTTAATATAATTTTTTTCCAAGTCTTTCTACTTCCTAACAAATGGGCAATGTCATTCTTTGTGATGGAAGCATATATATATATATATATATATATATATATATATATATATATATATATATATATATATTCTTGATCCATTCATCTACTGAGGGGCATCTGGGTTGGTTCCATATCTTAGCTATGGTAAATAATGCTGTGATAAACATAGTTGTGCTGGTAGTCTTAGTATGGCCTTGTTTGTGATGGTTTGGGTAAATGCTGGGTCATAGGAGAGCTCTACGTGGAGTCTTTCGAGAAACCTCCATATTGCTTCTCAAAGTGGCTGAGCAAGTTTATATTCCCACCAACAATACAGTAGGGTTCCCTTTTGGCCACACCCCCTCCAGCATCTGTTGTTATTAGAGTATTTGATGATAGCCATTCTAACTGAGGTGAGATGGAATCTCAGTGTTGCCATAGTAATCAAAACAGCTTGGTACTGCCACAAGAGCATACCTGAGGACCAATGGAATAGAACTGAAAACCCAGAAATGAACCCACAGACCTATAGACACCTAATCTTCAATAAGAGAGCTAAAAAAATAGAATGGATGAAAGACAGCCTCCTCAGTAAATGGTGCTGGCAAAATTGGTTAATCACCTATAGAAAACTAAAGCTAGATCCTTATATATCACCCTGCAACAGAATCAACTCCAAATGGATCAAAGACCTCACAGTCAAAGCAGACACTCTGAAAACATTACAGGAAGGAATAGGAGAAACCCTAGATCTCCTTGGCACAGGCTAAAATTTACTTAATAGTGACCCAGAAACACTACAAATCAAAGAAAGGTTAGACAAATAGGAGCACATGAAGCTGCAGAGCTTCTGTATGGCAAAGGACATAGCTAGCAAGATCAATAATAAGCCCACGGATTGGGAGAAGATCTTCACTACCCATACAATGGACAAGGGTCTCATATCTAAAATATACTTGGAACCAAAAAATTAAATCCTCCAACAACAAATCCTCAAAGAAACAACTACCTGATAAATAAGTGAACTAAAGACTTAAAGAGAAACTTCTCTGAAGAGGAAATAAGAATGGCCAATAGACACATGTAGAAATGTTGAACCTCTCTAGCCATAGAAGAAATGCAAATCAAAACAGCTCCATGAATTTCTGAGAATCAAGGGTGTGGAGGCCTTTCAAAACATGACTTTGCAGTTGTCCCTGGTGGTTCAGTCACGTGGGGCCCTGATAGAGTTGGCACCTCTCTTTAGTCATGTGGCAATAGAGGTTCTTGTGTGTTCATTGTTAGGCCTCTACAGAATTTTCATTTTTTTAAATTTTATTTTGAATGATCCTCCTCAAAAAGATCTCTAGGCTTATTGTCTTCAACCTTTTCCTTGTCAATCAATCCTTCAAATATGGAAGAACAGTAGTACTCTCTGAGAATAATATGGGTACTAGGACTTGGTTATAGGTGATAAAGTTAGTACTGTAAGCAGTCAAGACTTGGCTATTGCTTTAAATCCTCTACTGCTCCCATCCCTATTCCCCTTGTACCCTCTACCCCCATGAGGAAACTATGGCACCCATGGGTTGGAAATGTTTCATAAGTCATGCAATGAGAACATACCTTTTTGAACAATGGCACCCCTTCCCTAGCTCTCTCCAATCTGTAACCTCCCATACCCACCCACGGTTCATGTGGTTCGTTTTGAGTGTAGTGTCTAATGATTATCACAGCTGCATTTGTTCACCCTTTGCCCCACCATTTCTGTGCACCCCACTTATATTTTGTTATTTTTAATGACTATTTTGGCAATTGTACTCATAGCATCATTATGCCTAGACTGGTGCTTTACCATTTGAGCTATATCTGTATCTGATCTTTTGCAGGATATTTGGAAGGAATCTAACTTTTCTGTCCATGTTGGTTTCAAACTATGATCCTATAGATTCCAATGAGCTGGGTAGCTAGGATTACAGATATGAGCCACTGGTGCCTCTAGTCAGGAAATTTAAATGTAATAGTTTAGTTTCTGGAAAAAGAAAAATGATAATATTCAGTGTGGAAATCGCACCCTCACAATTCTATTTTTTGAGGTTACTACTTTCTTTGTAAGTATTTTAATGTATCCATATTTCAACTTTATATAGGAAAATATATTTCATAATGTGATATATCACATAATTTGATGTAAAAACAATTTAAGCTTCTAAGCATAAAATTATAGGTCAGTTGTTTACTTCAGTGATAACTTTTACTATTGGGTAATTGTCTTTTTCATGTGTTCTCGAAGGGCAAATTTTAAATAAAATTTAAACAGTTTTATCAGTAAGCCTGCATATACCTTCATATTTATTCTCAAAACTCATGAGAAATGTACATTTTTACAGGGTTTTCTTTCAATAGCTTTAAAGTTTTTCATTCAGACATAGTGGTAAAAAAATAGACTATGGTAAAATAGATGTGTTTGCAAAATTCTATTAATACTTATTTAAAATGTTCAGACATGAAGATGATAAGAAATTGCTGTAAAAGATGTGTCTCTCAGCCAGAAGGACAGAAAAAGCTCCTTATCTGTATATAAATAATGGCCAAGCTGTTGTATCCTACTGTTTCTGATAAAGAAGAGGTCATTTTTGTAGATATTTTCTGACAGAATGAGGACGTTCCTGTTATCCTTGATTAGGTGAATAATGTCCCATGGCATTTCTTGCACTGATGCAACTTAGAAATGACACCTCATTTGCTGCTCCACCTGACCTTCCTCTACTCCTCATCCTATGTCTTCAGCTCACAATCAGCCTGAAAGGAATCTGCATGTCTAAAGCTCCCATAATAAAATGCACTTATTTTCTGGACTTACAAAATAAAAATGAGATAATTATCACTAATGATTCTGCTTATATTTGTCTCTGAATAAGTATATATTTCCAAATCAAAATCATTAATACTTACAATTACATACACTGGTGTTTGGTTTGAATTAAATTATAATTTTAGTTTTCCAAAGAAATTTTGGTAGTACAAAGTATGTATATAATATTTTATTTTAATTATATTTACATAATTTATAAGCATCCAACTTTATTTTTATATTTAAGTGTAAAACTGTGAGAAATTAGGATGATAAATGATACTTTTCCTTAGGTGTTTATTTTTGTATCATATGAAAAAAAAATTATCAGGAAGACAAATAAAGTTTTGGGAGAAATAGTAAGTGCATTTTTCACCCACACATAAAATGCACACATTGAAATAATTTCATACACTTTAAATAGACATCATATAGAAAGCTAGCAAGCAAGCAAAAAAGACAAGCAAGCAAGAATGAAAGAAAATAAGAGAGAAATCTGCTTTAACCATATTTAAAGAAAAGCATAGATTGAAAGGTAAAAAACAAACAATACTTCATATAAAAAGAATTGCAACAGATAGTTTAATTCTCCAAGAAATTTTCTAAATTCTGATCGCATAGACAAGATAATCATCAAGCTATACAAAATAGATTTGAACAGGGCTACGGTGAATGAATTTGTAATTTCAAAACCCAGTAGAGAATCAGGAGAACATGTAGCAAATTTACACAGCACAATATCAAAATATGTTGGAGCAAACGATAGAAATGGCACAGAACAGAGCAATCACATTTCTTTGTCTTATTCACAAAACAATTAAAAAATCTTTACCAAATTCTAATTCATTTTTTATGTTTTTTATTCTTCAAATCCAAGGTACATGTATATTTGAAGTCTAAATGAAAGCTAACAGGATAAACCTAGAATCCTTCTGTATATTAGCAAATTGAATAATATGTGCCAAAACATCTTGTGGAACAATGATCACCAAAGCAGAAATTAGGAAATCACTTTATACTTAATTATAATGAATCATAACTACCCATCAAAACTTGAGCAATAGAACTAAAGTCATGATTATTGGAATATTTTAAAAATGGATTCATATTATGTAGAATAAAATTTAAAATGTGATTCATAAATCTACCTTATAAAACTAACTAAAGTAAATACAATAGTAATAATTAGAGTAGATATTAACAGAAAAAATAGTTAGCCTTTACAGAAAAATCAACAGTCAAACAGTACTTCTAAGCACTCTTAAAAGGTACAACCATTTCTAGTTTCCTTTGTGATTTCATCTTGTCTGTGTCACGTATAACATCTCTTGAGTTTCTTGTTACCTTTCTTCAGCTAACTTTGTGAATAAGTAGCTCTTCTTTCTTTCCCTGCTTTCCTAAGGCCAAAGTGAGGTCTTTATGTACTTGCTATAAAATTCACTCCAACTCCAATTTCTTTGGTAACACACAGAAACTGGTATTTCCTGTGAAGGAAGAGTTCCACTCTACTACCCAGAACCTTTGTGCTTTTATAGCCTTTCTCACTGGAGTTAAGAATATAATTAAAGCAAGCAAAATCACATCAATGTTATTAATTTTACATCTCCGTGTGGATCTTTGCCAGAGAATGAAATTTGAAGAAATCACATAAGCAAGGTACTGTTTAAATTTTTAGACAAATTATGATGTATTGGTGTAGGAATAATAGATATCTGGGGTAGACTGTCCCTGCTGGATTTATAGATGAGGGCAAAAGGAAGTTGAAGATCTCTTCAAAGATTTTATTTACTAAAATGGATTACATTATTATTATCACTATTCCATCAATTATTATTCTCTTGTGACTAACCCTTTCTTCCCCAACATGATATAAGAGGTTGTTCCACTCCAAAGAATCTTTAGGGCTTACAACACTTAGGAAAAGACCCAATCAACTACCATTTCTGAAATCACATTAGAATGTCAGCATATTTTGAGCTGTCATATCCTTAACTCAATATTCATTATTGGTGTTTTCATTCATTTTCAAATTCCATGTTTGTTTTCTTTTGACTCATGGGTTATTTAGAAATACATTCTTTGGCTTCTGAATGCTTGAGTACAGCTTATATATTTGTATTACTTATTTCTTATTAAATCCACTGTGGTCTCAGTATAAACTTTGTATTACTGAAATCCATTTAAATTTATTTAAACATTTTCTTGCTAACAGTCCTAATTATTATTTTATATCCTATTGATGATTAAAGCACAATAATTCCTTCTACTTTGAGATTCTATGAAGTCTTACAAGATTTTAGAAAATAAACCCTCTGGAATTATGAATAGAAAGTAGAACATTATGTAGTAAAAATGAATTTGAAGACTTCCTCAGAGAAGCTCTAAGAAAGATGGTGTGAAACAATAGCTTTGTGACTGTTGTGAACATTTCTTAAATAAATATATATACTTATATAATTTAAATGTTTCCCTAGCACCAGATATATAGATTTCATTTCTTAAAGTTACAAAAATGTATCTTTTTATTCTCCAGAAAATAAACTTGGTTTACTATGTAATAATTATATAAACAATTCTGAGTTTTAATTTATTCTCATAAGTTTCAAGCACTCTAACAATAATACAGTTTAAAACAAAATTCTTGTTTTTGCAGATACTTCTGTCTTAGGAAATTTTTAAATACATTTTAACAATGAAGCTTCCACTAAAGGAAGAGTAATACTAGGTTTCCTATGCACCAGTGTGAAAATTGAATTCTAAGTAGACTTTAAATAAATCCTTTTAAATCATTATCATTAGGCAAAAATGCCTTTAATTGTACTTATTATACAAGCTTTGGTCTAATCACCTCTAATATTTAGACATAACCACAGGATTTCCTTTCCCTTTTTAATAAAAACAAAAATATTTTTATTTTGATTAATAGTATTTTCATTTTTATTTTGGTTAATAAGATACCTTTTGTTAATCAAAATAATCATTGTAGTTATTGATTCTCATTGATTTTATTTCATGTGCATAAACGTTATAGGTGACATCAACTGAATTTCAGTTACTTAAAATTGAACTCATAGTATGAATCTTGAATATCTGTTTTAATTTGTAAAAAAGGATAAGTATTCAAAAAATTTGTGATTTCCCTTTAGGTTTAGGGAAGAGAACTTTTACACAGACATGACTTAACATATACATTTGAAAATGAGAAGGTTTTAATTTTGTATGTGTTATTTTTAAATTATTATATAAAATATACTTTTCCCTGTGTGTATGTGTGTATGTATGGTTATATATGAGTAGCTCTTAGTATGTCAAGAAACAAAAATAAGTAATAATTTGTCCACAAATAAAATCTTGCTAACATACAAAATGACCTAGATGTCTGCTATTTATCATGCCTCCTGAAAGAAAATTAAAGCACAAGCAAACCTTAAAAATTACAATTTGAGAAAGAAAGGGTGTAGCTGTGATGAAGTATAGGGATCAGGACCCTGTGATGATGTGACTGGCTGGACAGCTGAATTAAAAAAAAAAGTTTTTCCCAGGCAAACATTTTTGTTAGTGTATGAAGTTGAAGATATAGTATTGTAAAACACCATGCCTTTGCAGATTGTTTTGGAGTACTAATTACTATTCCAAATAATTATTCCAAAACCCATTTTTAGAATAATGATTAGATTCAATGAAAGATAATGTTTCTTTCCAGAATGTAGGCAATTGGCATCTAGTAGACAATTTTTATGCTACTTTACCCAATCGCATCGATTTTTACTATATCAAAATGTTTACTGGCAACTATTCTTAAATTCTAAATGAAGACATAAAGCTGGAGTTTGTGAAGAGTTAAAATATTAGGAGATACTAACTGATGGAGGATTTTATTTTTTCATTCCTACTTGAGGCTGTTTTTCGATTGTGTTTGGAATAGGTTCTTTTTCAGTAAACAGATTTTTTTCTTTGTATTTTCTTGCTTTCTTCTTTGTTCCTTTTTTCCTTCCTTCCATCTCTCCTTCTTTCTTCCTCTCTAGTCCTTTTACTTTTAATCATTATTTGTATTTATTTTCCTTTTTTCTTTTTTATATGCTTTTAATTGTAAAAATACTGTACAGAGGGGCTACAGTTACATGAGTAAAGTAATGAGTACATTTCCTAACCAGCACTGTTACCTCCTCCTTTGTTTTTCCCATCCTTCCCCTCTCTACCTCCCCGACTCCTCGGACCTCCCCCCAAGTTGTACAGTTAGTTTTCAACATATACATCTTATTGTTACAATGGGCCAACCTGTATCCTTATTTCAGCATTTTGTTATTTCCCTTCCTCTCCCCAAATTAGAAAAATGTATATACAAGATGCAGGGCACTGACACCAAATACAATGAAAACAGAGATTAAACCATGGGGGAAGAAAATATAAGAGAAAAAAATCATAGTACATTTTAAATATGTTAAAAACAATAGCAAGAAAAAGCCATTTGTGTCCCATCTTGGAATTTACTTAATATTATCTTATATAGTCATATGTGGTAGCTCCTTTTTTTCCTTTTTTATTCATTTTTTTCCTACTTGGACTTGAATTCAGGATCTGTGCTAGGGAGAACTTCTGCTCTTTGTGTCATGCATCCTATCTTGTTTTTTGAGGCAATGTCCTGCAATGTTGCCAAGATCTATTTTTGGATGGTGTTTATACTACCCTCCCACTGTGATTAACTAAGACTACAGGTATAGATGACCATGCCTAGCTTGTTTCTGAGATAAGGTCTTGATACTTTTCTTCCAAGTTGGTCTTGAATTTGATGCTCTGGTCTCTGCCTCCTAAACAAACATCTGAGTTATTTAAACAGTTTCTTTTAGGCTTTAGGTTTATAGTTAGATTTGTAAGTTTTCTGAATTATCTCCAGCAAATACCTTTCTCTTTGACACCAAATCCATGGTGATGTAAACACAATCAAGGCACACATTCCATCTATGCTGTGTTAAATGATACTTCTGCAAAAGAGCACATTATCTGAAATTGTTACCTGAGGATGTACTGATGAAACAGGTAAGAGAAAAAAATGAGATGATTTTATAGATTTGTTTCATGCAAATATGATGTTTTTGTTCAAATTTTTGTGGTGGTTGGGATAAGGAAAACAGGGGCTTATGATAATTTTATGACTAATCATGAAAATTCACTATTGATGGTTCTTATATGTTGTTCAATAGTTTCATCCTAGCTTCAATTTTATTTCCTCTATAGGAGAAAAAATGTGGTAGGACAGGGAGTCCATAAAGAAGCACTGCTCCATATTGATATCTAAAACACAGCTGTTGATATTTAAAGCCCAAAATTTGAAGACAATTGAAGGTTAAAAATAATAAATAAATAAATGAAAGGAAGCATTGGCAAGAAACCGCTTGCCAGAGATAAAATACACAAGAAATTAAACAAAGCACAGATAATGTAGGCATGTAGGTAAATTTCTGAATACGTGTATATTCTTTCATATATAGCAACTCTAAACATATACAAGTAAGTTTACATTATAGAAGATTTAAGTGTATATCTGATTGCTATCAGATTATACATGGTGATTTTGTATTGATATAATAACAATATGTTCATCAGTTCTGTATTCTTTGATGTCTTTGATGAAAACTTTTTATCCTATCCTTTTCTCCTCCACAACAAAGATTTCCTAGTCATAGAAAATGCTCATTATTCCAGTCTAGCATCAGGCAGGATTCAAATAAAAAACATAAAGTACTCATAGTTGATTGATACAGGAATTTTTTTCTATTGGTGATCAAATTGATAATTGTATTAGTTGTATGTGGTTTAATGCATTAATGATTCCTTTTAAGACCATTGAATGATATCATACTGATAGCCTACAAACTGAGCTGATGGTAGGTAATTAAAATTTTGAGGTGGCCTTCTATGTATTTTAAAGCATACAGTCAGAAAACATAATGAATGTTTTGAATTGTTTATTTGGTAGCTGGTGAGGGGGAGCAGTCCTGGGGTTTAAACTCAGGGCCTGGGCTCAGTACCTGAGAATTTTGTTCAAAGCTAGTGTTCTAACACTTGAGCCACAGCAAGCTTTGATGGTTGTTGTTGTTGTTGTTGTTTGAAAGTTAATTGAATAAGTACAACAGTGGTACTCACTAGACATTATGTGGAAAATGAACTGTGTAGGACTTGAGATTGACAACAGGAGGTAAAAATTTGGAGAGAGTGAGGGAAGAGAAGACATGGTTCAACAAAAATTGTATTAGCTGACCGATATAATAACTGTAGCCCCTCTGTATATCACCTCTACAATAGCTATATATAACTATATATATAACTATATATATATAGCGATATATAACTATATATATATTTTTTTTGGTTGGTCATGGGACTTGAACTCTGGGCCTGGGTTCTGTCCCTCAGCTCTTCAGCTCAAGGCTAGCACTCTACCACTTGAGCCACAGCAACACTTCCGGTTTTCTGAGTGGTTTATTGAAGATAAGAATCTCATAGACAGTCCTGCTTGGGTTGGCTTTGAATCATGATCTTCAGATCTCAGCCTCCTGAGTAGCTAGGATTACAGGCTTCAGCTATTGGCGCCAGGCTCAATAAAATATTTTTAAAAGATATTGTAAAGTTTGGGCATTTACCTGAATAATCGATCACAAACAAGACCATACTAAAGCTACCAGCACAACAATGTTTACTGCAGCTTTATTTACCATAGCTAAGATCTGGAACCAACCCAGATGCCCCTCAGTAGATGAATGGATCAAGAAAATGTGGTATATATACACAATGGAATTCTATGCCTCCATCAGAAAGAATGACATTTCCCCATTTGTTAGAAAATGAAAAGACCTGGAAAAAATCATATTAAATGAATTAAGCCAGGCCCAAAGAAACATAGGTCCCATAGTTTCCCTTATATGCAATAACTAGTATATGTCTGAGACAAGCAGAAAAGGTCAGATAAGATGATGCTAAGTGCAATGAACCCCAAGATAAGGACACAAGTGGTTTTTTTATTTCTTGCTATTGCTTCTAAAGTATTTATAAGGTACCATATGATTTCTTTGTTGCTTTGCATGTCCCTCTCCCACAATATAACCCACTGTTTTCACTGTATTTTATGTTGGTATAATTTGTGGAAGGGAAAAAACAAATTGTTTAAACAGGGATACAAGTCGACCCACTGCAACAATGAGATGTATAAGAGGCTATGTTGAAAAACGAACTTTATAATTTAGTGGGGGGGGGTTGGAGGAGGGAGTGTAGTTATGGAGATGGGAGGGAAGGGATGGGAGGGGAAGAACAAAGGAGACAACAATGCTTGATATGAAATGTACTTATTATCTTGCTCATGTAACTGTAACCCCTCCTCTGTACAGTATTCTCACAATAAAAAAAACTTATTTAAAAAAAATATTGAAAAGGTCAAAATGAGGAACATATGCAATAAATATAAAAGGTTTAAAAAAAGGTAATTTGGCCTGTAATCCTAGCTACTCAGGAGGCTGAGATCTGAGGATCACGGTTCAAAGCCAGCTCCGACAGGAAAGGGTGAGACTCTTATCTCCAATACACCACTAGAAAACTGGAAGTGGTTCTGTGACTCAAGCAGTAGAGCACTTGCCTTGAGCTAAAGAGCTGAGGGACAGTGCCCAGGTCCAGAGTTCAAGTTCTCAAAAACTTTCCTAATGAATTTGGCTTCAAACCACAATTTCACAGATCTCAACTTCCAGAATAGTTGAATTACTGGCCTAAGCCACCAGAAACCAGAAGTAATGAAGATTTAAAGGACAGTTTTCTTTTCGTGAATAGTTGGCTACATGTATCTTAATAGCAGATGGTTACTTGGTAAAAACATGCTTACTTTGCAAAAATATTTTGCCATATTTCTATATCATTTAAGAACTTCAATGACAATATTTTATAACACATGTATTTAATCTGACAACTGGAAATCATTGTTAAGCAGTGTTAATTTCAAAATAGACATAGAATTTCCTTCAAAATTTTACTTTAATTTTTATAATGTCAATCACCTTTAATGTATGTATACGCGGTCACATAAACACTTAAACAAAACAACTGGTTTGCAAAAACTAAACATTTAAAACATTCTGTATTCTAATAGCTGCATAATTTTGCCATATTATATATTATAAATGTATATATTTCAAAACATATGAATAATTTATATATGGGTATAAATGTATAATTTTATACATGTATAAATTATATATAATTTATGAGTGTAAACAAATGATTTACAAATGCACATTTCAAAATATTTCAAATTAAAAATATTTAATGATGCCAAAATAAGAACTGAATTGTTATAATATCAAAATTTTGACATAAGTAGATGATGAATAAATAATAAACTTTGAGTATTTATGAAAAATTCACTTTTAATGTCTAAAATTCACAAGAAATTAACTAATAATACAAGAAATGTAACACTTTAGTGCATTAGACCATAGAGAAAAAATTGATTATCAACATATTATTTGAAATTAGTACTATTCAAAAAATCTTAACTTTCAAAAATGTTCATAAATTTGTTCAAAGTTCCAGTGCTTATTATAGTCCCAAAATTATTTTTCATTGATTAACTGTAGCTTCACTTTCATTACTTTAACTATGTTAAATTTGGATCCATCATGCAATTGTATAATTTTTTCAGTAAGAACATTGTTGTTCATGAACTATCACAGCATTATAGCCAGTCTTGACTCTATGATTGGGGAAGTCATATATTGTGTTTCTGGATATGTTGGGAAAACACCTTTTATTTACAATAAAAATGGAATTATTGCTGATTTCCTATGCACGTATGAATTGAATTTCTTCAAGTAAATCTTATGTTTTTTTTGTGCCCACAGAGACATCTGGATACTCATCAGAAGTGTAAAAATCCCAACTAGAAGGGAAAAAGAGAAATAATTACCCTTCTAAATTTATATGATGGATGCAATAAAAGGGAATAAATATAACTTATAAATACTTCTCATGTTATATAGATTCTTGTCAATTTCTTCATATTCATAAGATATCATCATATGTTCAAACAGTATAACTTGAATAAACATAGAACATCTAGAAGAAAATTTCCATAAAACTCTACATCTTTATATCCCACTATTACAAAAATAAATAATTTTTATGAATGCTTACAATCACAGTCTTTCATATATATATGACTCACCCAGGAATTTTCATGACATACACAATGTAATAAACCACATAATGATTCAAAGTTATTATCAAAAGAACAACAATGAATGAAATGTATCTCTGAACATACAGAGAGATCATTCAGTTTAACTTTCTATTCTGTTTTAAAATGACTGGTATTAAAGATGACCTTCTCAATTCTCCCTAGGCCAACTTTTTTTAGATTCATTGGAACACAACATACACAGCCTGAGCATATGCAGAAGCAATCCATACTGAAATGCATAGATAACATTACTTCTTTCCAACAAAAATCTAAGTTCTTAATATATTTGATTTATGTTTCCTTGTTGAGTTTAGACAATAATTATACAGAAATAAATGGTAAATATTATCTCAATACTTTAATATTGGTAAAAAATCAACATCAAGATAAAAATAAAAGCATAAAATCATTTTATAAACATTCTAACTTTTATCTGTATAGGGAACTTATTCCAAGAAAGTACTTCTCATAAAAGTGCATGTCCACCTTCACTTAAAAATTATAATGTCAATAAAGCTTACCTGGCAGTGTTTGAGTCATTATTGTAAAACTAATCCATGATCCAATCTGTGAAAATAAAAGAAACAGGTGAATGAAAATCAATCGTGAGTTAACATATTTGAAGTTAATCTAGTGACTTTTTACTTATGACCTTAAATAGACAATTTTAAAGCATACACATTGGAAAAGCTATATGTAGAAAGAAATTTCCAGAAAAAACAATGTGAAAGTAAAACATATGAAAGTAAAATTTGAAATTGTATCAAATAAGGCAAAAAAGAGCATTAAAACTTTTGATAAATATTGAAATTCATAAATATATCTTGGGTTCTGGAAGCTTATGGGAGGTTGAAATTGGTATGGCAGTAATTCCAGACTAGTTCAAGTATATATATACACAAGACCTCTCCTAAACCAATGGCTGGATATGGTGGTTGTGTCTGTCACCCCAGTTCTGGGAGAGGCTAAAATTGGGTAGATCTTGGCTTAAGGAAAAGCTGGGCAGAAAATTAGGAGATAGCATCTCAATAGAGAAAGTTACATGTGGTGACAAATAGCTGCCATCATAGCCACAACATTAAATAGGAAGATCAAGCTGAAACTGGTGGCTCATGCTTGTAATCTGTGGCTTAAGTGGTAGAGTGCTACCCTTACACAAAAGGACTCAGGTTCTCAGTTTGTACCCAGAACAGGTACACATACACAAAAACACAGAAGTCCAATTAGGGAATCAGAGTCATAAAGCAAAACCTTATCTCAGAATAACTAGTATAAAAAAGGAGCTAGTGGACCTTGCTTTTAATCCTAGCTCCTCAGGAGGTCGAGATTTGAGGACAGCTGCTCAAATCCAGCCCGGGGAAGAAAGGTCATGAGACTTTTATCTCCAATAAACCACTCAGAAAACAGGAAGTGGTGCTGTGGATCAAGTGTTAGAGCGCGAGTCGAGCTGAAGAGCTGAGGGATGCACCCAAGCCCAGAGTTCAAGCCCCACGACCGACAAAACAGAAAAAGTGGGTGTGGTTGAGTAACTGCCACATAAATATTGAAGCCATACGTACACACATGCAAAGGCAACATTTCAAAATATTTTATGGCAAGGTATTTATGAGCAATTTCTTCTTCCTGAAGCAAAAATTATGGCTAAAATACATTTGCATCCATGTTTTTGATAAGAATTGACTTTATATTGTTGATCTTGCATTTTTAGTGTAAATCTCCATATTTTTCATTTATATTTTGCCAGATCTAGGGCTTGAATTCTGGCCCTGGGCATTGTCCCTGAGCTCTTTTTTGCTGATGGTTGGTGCACTCTTACCACTTGAGCCACAGTGCTGTGAATAATTGGAGACAAGATGGAGACAAGAGTCTCACAGATATTTCATGCATGGGCTGCTTTTTGAACTATGATCCTCAGATTACAACCTTGTGGTGTCTAGAATTACAGGTAAGAGCTAGAGGTGCCCAGCTAAGGTCTTCATATATATTTTACATATTAAAATATGATACATATAAAGCATATATATTACTATAAATTATCAAATACTACTTTACAGATAAATATGACATACCTCATAAGTGTAGTTAGGACATGAAACCAGGAAAAACATCCATGTAAGAGGGTTATAATTTGGACTTGGGAAGCAAGCATTATTTCCTTTTAGAAAAAAATAATCAGTGATGTTACACATTGAAAGTTTGACTATATGCTTATTTTACACACTAGATAACGTGTAGGCATAAATTTATAGCCATCTAATTTATAAACCGAAAAGAAATCTACTTTCAAATGTTTTGAGCTTTTTTATTTTCAAATTTATTAAAATGTTATGAGCTTTTCTTTATTCTCATATTTATTAAAAAGAGCTTGAAAATTCAAACAGTAATGTTTTTCATTATTTTCAAATGTTTATTACAAAGGTAATGTATAGAAGGTTTACAGTTACACAAGTGAGTTAATGAATGCATTTCTTTTTCAACAGTGTTACCCCTCCCTCATTTTCTTACAGATTTTTCCCTCCTGATGCCCCAAATTGTACTGTTCATTTCCAACATAGTGTCTAATGGATATCCTTACTGAATTAGTGCACCCCTTGTCCACCATTTCTGAGTTTCCCCATCACCTCCCCAAACCAGATAAACTTACATACAAGACAAAGGGTACAGAAATTAAAAGAAAAGAAAAGAAAAAATAAGTGACTGAAAGAAGGAAAAATCCAGAAAAATGAAACAGAACAGTTCAATGAAAAACCTCTTGTTTCCATGTCTTGGAGTTCATTTTGATAAAAACTATTTTATTTGCATATAACCATTGAATCTTTTTGAACCTATCCTATCCCATTTAATATTTGATACTTGAGCCAGAAACACAGGATGTAAAACAGACAGCCTCTTCAACAAATGGTGCTGACAGAATTGGCTATACATGTACAGAAAACTGAAGCTAGATCCTTATATATCACCTGCACCCAAATCAATTCCAAATGGATCAAAGATCTCGAGGTAAGAGCAGACAACCTGAAAATATTACAGAAAGGGAAACGGAAACACTAGGATGCCTGGACACAAGGTGAAACTTCTAAGTAAAGACACAGAATCACAACAAATCAAAGAATGACTATATAAATTGCATTGCGTCAAACTGATGAGTTTCTGCATGACAAGGCATATACGTAGCAAGATAAATAGAAAGCCCAGAAAATAGAAAATATTGGCTATGCATCAGTCAAGGGTTTTATATCTAAAATATACTTAAAGCTCAAAAAATTAATCCTCGCCAAAACAAATCCCCAAAGAAACCACAGCCCAATTAATAAATTTGCTAAAGACTTAAGGAGAAACTTCTCAGAAGAAGAAATTAAAATGGCCAATAGACACATGAAGACATATTCAACATCTCTGGCCACTAAAAAAAAAAAAAAAGAGAGAGAGAAAAAAGAAAACAACATTGAACTTCTTTATCACTCCACGTGGCATGGCCATTATCAAAAAGATTAAAATAGCTGGGCGCTAGTGGCTCAAGCCTGTAATCCTAGCTACTCAGGAGGCTGAGTTCTGAAGATCGCAGTTCAAAGCAACCCGGGCAGGAAACTCCGTGAAACTCTTATCATCAATAAAAACCACTAGAAAACCGGAAGTGGCGCTGTGGCTCAAGCGGTAGAGCACTGGCCTTGAGCTGAAGAGCGCAGGGACAGCACCCAGGCCCAGAGTTCAAGCTCCAAGACCCACCAAAAAAAAAAAAAAAAGACTAACAATAACAGATGCTGGCAGGGATGTGGACAAAAGGGAACAGTACTACACTGTTAGTAGGAATGTAAACTCATTCAGCAACCCTGGAAAGCAGTATGGAAGTTGCTCAAATGAGTAAACATAGAGCTTCCTTATGACTCAGCAATCCCACTCCTTGGCTTTTAAGAACTGATCAAAAACCAGCCACACCAAAGTTACTAGCACAACCAGATTCAGTGCAGCATGGTTAAGATATAGAATCAACCTAGATACCCCTCAATGAACAAATAGAGCATGAAAATATGGTATATAAATGTTATATACATATGTATAAATGTGATGCACACACACACTCACACAATGGAATTCTATGCTTTCATCACAAAGAATCACATTGTCCCACTCATAAACAAATGGAAATACTTGGAAAATATGATATTAAGTGAAGCAAACTATACCCCAAAAAGCATAGGTTTCATGCTATAAGCTTTGGACTTGCATCATATTGTCTAACCACCTCCTGACTATTTTATTAAAAAAAAACACATCAGATACATGGAGGCAATCATTTTCTTAAGATTTATATAAAATAATAAATATGATTATTTTGTATATATTTCTAGATGTAGCTGTATTTCATGCTAAAAGTACAAAATATGTTTTGATAATTGCATGTATCTTCAAAATCCTCTTTGCTATCAAAATGCATGTGTTTGATTAAGATTATTAAATACTTCAAAATAGTATTGATGTAGTTAAAATCCAAAGCGAATTTTATAAG
Organism: Dipodomys ordii; assembly: GCF_000151885.1. Lineage (NCBI taxonomy): Eukaryota > Metazoa > Chordata > Mammalia > Rodentia > Heteromyidae > Dipodomys > Dipodomys ordii. The sequence goes on from NW_012267224.1 coordinate 33,415,760, forward strand.
AATATTATTTAAATCAGAAGAGTCCGAAAAATATGTCATAAGAGTATTAAACTGAATCAATATAGTTAATTCTGAAATGCCTTATGAATTATGTCTGCTATAAAATCAGGAATATTATTTACAGTTCTCATCATGTTCAGCATATTGTCACTTAATTTCTATTTTTTGTTTTCCCCCCCTCAGGAAACAGTTTTGAAAATAAGCAATGATTTCAAGTTGAACTTTTAGCTGTGACATTTGTAAAGATAAATATGAATTATAAGACTGATGTTTTATTCACTGTACTAAGGTGTACTCAGAAAAAAAAGCACTGAAACTCTTTTAGTTACAACACAAAAATCATAATAAAAAGTCACTGGGGTAGAAATATCAGCATAAAAACATATACAAGTACTCTGTAGATCTCAGCACTACTCATCTTTAAGAAAGAAAAAATATGTATGGAATTTAATGCTACTAGTACTGCAGCACATCTAGGTAATTAAAGCTATTAATCTATTAATTAAAGTGTTCACACATTACTCAAAGGAATAAACGGTTGAGAAAACTATGCAATTTAAAGCTACTGATTTTCAGAGATAGAATAAGTACACAGGACAGTCTGAGATATTACCCCCTAGATTCTGTTTTTCATCCCTAGAAGTGGGGAAAAATCAGCACTATACAAATTCACATTTTTAACTTCTTTTTAAAAATATTTTTATTGTACAGATACTATACAGAAGGGTTACAGTTACATGAGTAAGATAATGAGTACATTTCCTATGGAGCATTATTACCCCCCTTTGTTTTTCCCACTCTATCCTTTCCCTCCCCACCTTACCAACTCCTCCCTCCCCCCACCTCGAAATTGTAAAGTTTGTTTTCAACATAGTGTCTTGTATATCTCATTATTACAATGGATCAACCTGTATATGATGAAGTTAAGTGCAATTCACATTTTTGTACATGTATTTTTCAGGTTAAATACTGACTATGTTATATGTAAAGAGACATATATGTATAAAAAGTAGGTTGATTATTTTCATTGTACTAGCATACAAGTTTATTGTGTATTACTAAATAGTACCATCCATCATTATATTTTTTTCAAAATATAGTTTTAATACAATATATGTTAAATGAAATAATAGAGTATTCATTGCATTGAAATCTTATATAATTAGGCTTCATCCCTAATTATATTGATAGATTGACTGCTTTAAGTAGTATTGCTTGAAGAAAGATCTCACTTGTCATCCTGGCCCCCTGAATACTGCTTATTGAAGAGAGAGCAACCTATGCCAACACTACAATCCGTTTTTGTTTTAATTAAAAACTTCTCTTGGATCAATATTTTAAATTGATGATTCAGTTCAGGACAGTTACATGAGTAAGATAATAAGTACATTTCCTACGTAGCATTAATACCCCCCCCTTTGTTTTTCCCCTTCTATCCTTTCCCTCCCCACCTTACCAACTCCTCCCTCCCCCACCTCGAAATTGTAAAGTTGTTCAACCTCTCTTTAGAATGTTCTGTTCTTTCTTTGCAGACATTTATTGTTACTGTTAATCTTTGAATGCAAACATGATATTTTCCTCTTTATAAAGTCATTTCTTTACTATCATTGTAATACTTATCTCCATCCTGCGTTTCAAGGATGCAAGTTGGAGATCAGTATAACCTGCATTCATGAAAAATCATTTGCACCATAAGTCGGCAAAATGAGTGACTGGTGAATTCCAGGTATATCACTCACAAACATGTCTGTGGTGAGTTAGGAATTATGATAATAGGCAGGCATCCTATAGTTGAATATATTCATACAGTGCTACAAATACTTGGAATGATAAGCATAGGAGAAAGAACAAACTAATCAGGATTGCCAGAATGAACATTAATATGTAAGTGGACATGAAATATGTGTATCAATTGCGTATTTGATGGAAGGGTTAATAAACAATTGAGAAATAATGATATTGTTCCATTTGAAAAGAAATGGGGGGGCCTGGGAGGAGGGGAGGGAAGGTGCTGGCGGGGTGGGGAGAGATGGGAAAAATGGGAAGAGATAGTAAGAGGAAACAAAGGAGGAGGCAACAATGCTCAATAAGAAATGTACCCATTACCTTGCTCATGTAACTGTAGAGTATTTTCACAAATAAAAAATAAAATAAATAAAATAAAGTACCCAGAAAAAAATGATTAAGAACACTGAGCTAAGCGATGGGAAGGAATGTGATTGGTGAGAATGTTCGAAAGGTGACAGTGATCAAGATACGTTTTATTTATAAACTGCTTTGTCAAGTGGCATCTCCTTTGTACAGCTACATAAAGATAAGAAAGAAAACATTTATAAAACAAAGAAGGGGGTAACAATGCTTGATAGGAAATATAATCATTACCTTATTCTTGTAACTGTCATCCTTCTGTACAGTATCTTTACCATAAAAAATTCACAAAGGTCTATCAAAATCAAATACAGGGACAACAAGGAATATGCCATAGGGAGAAGAACATACAAAAATATCACTTAAAAATAACAAAGAAAAACCTCCTGTATCCTATCTCTTGGCATCACCTTGTATGGTCAAATGTGCATAACTTTTGAGATTTTTCTGCTCATCTGATAAGACTGTCCTATATGTATTCTAGATATTGCAAATAGGGGAAACCATGGGACCTATGTTTCTTTGGGTCTGGCTTACTTCATTGAATGTGATTTTTTTCCAAGTCTTTCCATTTCCTAACAAATATAATGTACATTAATCATATTCACACAGTCATTAGAACTGTACAAGAAGACCCAAAGTTGACCATATCTATTTGAAGTTTGCAATCTTTCATTATGTACAGTAAGTTATTGGAATTCCCAAACTGACCTAAACTGTCAGAAGTGTTTGAGTCAGTAAATTATATAATTAGCACATTTTATAGAGATAATTAAGCAATACATTGCCTTATTGTCAATGTTATGTTACTCAACTTAGCTAATTTCAGATATCTAAAACAGGAGTTTTGTCTAATATTTGCATGGATGGCATGGTGATATCCAAGTGCATTTCATTTTAAAGGAAGTACTATGTAATGCATTTGATTCAAATATAGAAAATAGGAACAAGCTGGGCACCGGTGGCTCAAACCTGTAATCCTAGTTACTCAGGAGGGTAAGATCTGAGGATCATGGTTCAAAGCCAGCCTGGGCAGGAAACTCCATAAGACTCTTATCACCAATAAAACCAGTAGACAACCGGAAGTGGCTCTGTGGCTCACAGGGTAGAACACTGGCCTCTAGCTGAAGAGCACAGGGACAGCGCCCAGGCCCAGAGTTCAAGCTCCAGGACCGACAAGAAAAGAAAAACAGAAAACAGGAACAAAACTAGAAAATGTTTCTGTTCTCATTCCAACAATTACTAAAAGTTGTATAGCTTCATAAAATAATTATTAACAACTTCAATCTGAGAATAAAAAGGAAAAGAAACTAACCTGTGTGATTTGGATGAGCTAACATCACATTGATGAAATGATTCCCAGCTTCACAAATCTGTAAAATATATTAAATATTTTCAGTGTGATATTTCTGTTCTTATTAAAATATATTGTAAACAAATATAAACCCAATTCAATATATTAAATGGAGAGATTATATATGTAAATATACATATATTATATGTGTATATTATATTCTTATACTATAAATGTATTAGTATATGTATATAGTTATATACTATTATATGTATATATTAATATAATATATGTATCTATAAATATACATATATACATGTATATGATTATATACATATTATATATATATTATGATATATAATAACTAAGAAGAAATTTTATGACAAGCTGTATGTGGGCATATTAAATCCAATATTACTAATCATGGTAGGTTACAAATTACAAAGATATTTTTTGACTCTCTTTGATAACTAATTCAATATGCCTCATTAATTAGAAGGTGCTAGCCAGACATACTAGTGCATTCCTGTAATTTCAGCTTCTCAGGAAGGGGAAGTGGGAACACAATAAATTCAAACCCATCCTGGGAAAATTTTAAGCAGACTTAATTCCAAAAATAAGTATAAAACAAAATGATTGGGGTGTATGTCTCTGTTAGGCCCGAGGCCATGGAAGCATCATAAACACTGGAAAAAAGAAGAAAAGGGATCAAAAAACAAAGGAAGGAATAAAGTAGGAAGGAGAAAGGCAGCAAGAGGAGAGATAAAGGAGACAAAAAGGAAAGGAAAGAGAGACAGAAAGAGACAGAGAGAAGGCTATTCTTGTATATAATTAGAGTTTGATGTAATGACACAGACATCTGAAAGATATTTTTGTGGGATCTCTTCATTATGTATGTTTTACCAGTAATCCCTTTCATAGGGCATTATGATTCACCAAGATCAAGGGCTTGCTACCTACTCCTGGGTCTGCTACCTACTTCTGTCCCCAATTCCGAACGTGTGCTATCTAAAGTGAAGAGTCACATTGTTTGCAATGCTTACCTTACCTGACAACACATTGGTTCCTCACATAAGGACTGTTATGGATAAAAGATTATGACACTCAGTAATCATTATTGCTTAGACTTAACTTTTATCTACAGTAAATCCCCAAGTGGAGCATATTATTGAAACAATTTCCAAATAGTCTTTTAAAACATATGCAATTCCATTATTTTCCTTTCAGTTATTTCTGTGTGCATTTGTTCAGATATAGTACGTTCTATATGCTTGAATTTCTGAATGACTTAAACTAGTGAATAACAGCATATATTTTGACATATTCAAATAGGAAAGAAACAGACTGAAAGGGATTTATCACCTCTTCTATTATATAAAAAGATTTATTGTCTTTTCTGTTACAGAAAATGATTTAACACCTATTCTGTTATATAAAAATGCCACTGAACCAGTCATCTTCAGGGGATTAATTCAATTAATGTTCAATTTTTATTTGAAGAGCCAGGAACAATGTAATTACAAATTTCATACCAAAAATCATGTATTGTAGTTGGAGGTATTTTATATCCTAAATTTTCACAAAAAGGGCAAAGTTGAATTTTGGATATTTATTAACCTACATTGAGCAAATTTTTTTTCATTGTGGTATTTTCATACATTCATACAATGAATCCCAATCAAAGTCAACATGCACTTTCTTTTAAAATATTCAGGGTTCGATTCCTCAATATCACATAAGCAGAAAAAGGCGGAAGTGGCACTGGCTCATGTGGTAAAGTGTTAGCCTTGAGCTGAATTGCCGAGGGACAGTGCCCAGGCCCAGAGTTCAGGCACTATGATCACAATATGACATACATACATATATATTCAACAATTTTTATTATTCTATTTGCATTCATGTGAATAAAATACTTCAAGCATGTTCATCTTTATTTATCCCCACTATTAACCCTCCTCCATTCTGCTGGAACTCAGCCCCCTGCAGAACCTCTATCACTTTCCTAACATTCTTCATTTATCAGTGAACACTAATTATAACGAGGGATTTCAGATGTACATATATGTTGATAATGATATCTCTTTTAACTGCTTTATCTTTCCCTATCCTTACAACCCTACTAGTCATAGCTTTCATTATGATTCTTTATGCCATCTGTTTATATACTTGAAATTTATTTGAAATCCTTTATACTCCATCATTCTTTTTCCCTCTCCCATTCTCTTCATCCCTATAAACAGTCCCAAACTTAGATTCATGATCTCTGTCTGTCTGCCTCACCACTCTCTCTCTCTCTCTCTCTCTCTCTCTCCTCTCTTCCCCCCCCTCTCTCTCATTGTGTGTGTATATGGCTCCATGAATTTGTATGCCCTTTGAATCTAGCATCCATAATATAGGAGTAAAAATATACCATTATTTCTGGTATTTGAAGAACCTTTCTAATGATATCTCTAGTTTTTACACTAATTTACATTCCCATCAGGAGTGTATAGCATCAATGAAAATATTTGTTTTTGTTTTCTTGATGATTTCCATCCTGGCTACTTTTTGAAATGCCGTCTTAGTGTAATTTTAATTTTTATTTCCTTTATAGCTAAGCATGTTGGTCATTTTTTCATGTTCCTATCAGCCATTTTGGATTTCTCTTTCTGAAAACTGTTTTCTCTGTTCCTTTTTTTAAATTTATTTTTTATTGTGAAAATACTGTACAGAGGGGTTACAATTACATGGGCAAGATAATGAGTACATTTCTTATCAAGCATTGTAGCCTCCTCCTTTGTTTCCCCTTCCCATCCCTTCCCATCCTCCCCCACCCCCATGTTTTCTCTGTTTCTTAATTGGATTATTTGCTCATTTGAAGTTTAATTATTTGAACTATCTTTTTACTCTTTGGGTTATGTCTTGGTTCTGGAGATTGTTTTATTGCTGTACAGACAGTTTGCAGTAGTTCTACTTGACTACTCTTCTTTTTTCCTCTTGGGGAAATTCAGAAGTTAGAAAAAAAAAAGCTAACTATGACTATAACTCCCAAGGTTTTACTTATGTGTCGTGTATTATATTTAAAGTTTCAGGTATTACTTCAAGTTCTTTGATCTACTTGGAGTTCAATTTGATATAAGGTGAAAGATAGAAATCACATTTCTAGTCTCTCATAAGAAAATAACTAGTTTTGCCAATATCATTGGCCAAATAGGTTGTCTTTTTTTCCCCCACATGTTTCTGTATATTTTGAGGTCATTGGTCAAAAATCTGATATCTGTGGTGTTTTATTCCTAGGCTTTCTATTCTTTGTTCTTCAGGTCTATGGGTCTATAATGGCTGTTTAACTAATTAAAATGACCTCTTCTTATTGTCTCATTGTTCTCTCCCTGGAGTGTAATTTGAACTTGGACCTTGGGATTCATTTGTCATTATACTTTATCTTGAGATTGTTTATGTTACTCACGGTCTTTTATAATTTCACATGAATTTTGGATTGGTTTTTCTGTTTCTGTGATGACATTGTGGGTTTGATGTGCATTGCACTAATCTATAGATTGCTTTTGGGGGCAGAGCCATTTTCATGATATTAATTCTGGAAATTTCAGAACATAAGATATCTTCCCATTGCTTTTTATCATTATGTAAATCTGTATGCAATGTGTTTCTGATACATTTTTCATTGCATTAATTGATAATAGTCATTTCATTCATTAAATTAAGATAAAGAATCTACCAAACATTTCATTCTTTGTTTTGATTGAAGGATCACCTATTTTTAATTTCTTTGTAACAAAAATGATAGTGCCAATGGCAACAATAATCATAAATTATGTTTCATATTTTCTTACATTTGAACTTATTTTTTGATTTGTGAATTGGTTTTAATTATAGTATCTGATATGTATTCATAGTGTAGAATATGATTTGATAGTATAAGCCAACATTTATTCAGATGAATAAATCTCATTTCTTATAACTCATATTGTATGTTAATAAACTTCCACATATTTTCTGTTGAAGAAAATTGAAATATAATAGAATAATCAAGATAGTAAAATATCTATTAATAGGTACAAATTAACTTTTGAAAATAGTGACAAAAGCTAAAATAAAACTTCAGAGATTACATTTATTTTGTGTGTGATAAAAATACATTATAATGTAATTATATTTGTAAATGTATTTGGTAAACTTATAAAATAAGATCTTTTATTGAATAAATTGTGCTGTGATAGATTCCACATTAAGTCATAAATGACAAACTACAGTATTTTATTTTAAAATTTGTATAAAACTGTTCTATCTTCTGATTTTAATTTGAATTATTACTATTCCTATCAGCATGTTTCAAGTGAAAATCATAAATTATATTAAAACATATATTAAGCTAGCATAATAAAACTTCCAAGTTTAGTTTCTAAAGAAAATTTTGCTGGACAAAATACCAAGCAAAGGTAGGTAGGAAGCTTGATTTCTGTGTTTGCTATTATTATTATAGGTGATTTGGAGGGCTGAGTTGAATGTAAAGGGCAAATGAGGTCATCCTACAGAGCATTTGTTTTAATTCTGCAATGGAAAATACCTGTAAAGTTGTATATGCTTTCTTATTGTAAAAATACTGTACAGAGGGGTTACAATTACATGAGTAAGGTAATGAGCATATTTTCTATTGAGCATTGTTACCTCCTTCTTTGTTTTTCCCCTACCATCTCTTCCCTATTCACCTCCCCAACTCCTCCCTCCCTCCCCTGAAAATGTAAAGTTAGTTTTCAACATAGTGTCTTGTACATCTCATTGTTATAATGGGTCATCCTGTATCCTTATTTCAGCATTTTGTTATTTCCCTTTCCCTCCCCAAATTATAAAAATGTATATACAAGATGCAGGGCACCAGAAGCAGTAGATGAATGGATCAAGAAAATGTGGTATATATACAATGGAATTCTATGTCTCCATCAGAAAGAACATCACCCCATTTGTTAGGAAATGGAAACACTTGGAAAAAATTATATTAAGTGAAGTAAGCCAGGCCCAAAGAAACATAAGTCCCATGCTTTCCCTTATTTGCAATACATCTAGGACAAACAGAAAAGGTCAAAAGCTATAAACATATGAACACATAAGATGATGTTAAGCAAAATCAACCCCAAGATAGGCACACAAGTAGTTTTTTTCTTTCTTGCTATTGTTTTTAACATATTTATAATGCCATATGTGATTTTTTTGTTTCTTTTGTAAGTTCTTCCCCCACAGTATAATACCTGTTAATCTTTACAATGAGTCAACATAAGTAGGCAAAGTAATGCTATTCTTCATAACCCAGACAGAGCAGAGTGCTGGAAATTAAGGCTCTTCACTGTAGCTTACTATTTGTCCTTGATTCACCTCATTCATAAGCATCACTCTTTTCAAAAGCAGTTTCCTGGCTTTTCTGTGGTTCTTACTGCAAGGCTCCACATGCTATATCTATTAAAGCCTTTAATACATTCTTCCCATTGGACTCTTCACTAATCAAAAATTACCTCTTCTATGCCTGAGGCTCCTTTCACCCAAATCATACAAGACAAGGCGTGCCTACTTGAGACTCACATATTTTTTCTTCTCCAGGAATATTTCCATTTTTCTAAAAATAAAATCCCTGAAATGAATGGCAACAGTAAAGACAAAAATGGGCAAAGTGATTTTCAGGACTTTGAATACTTACCTTAAATGTTAATAGCTACATGTTTAATTTGGTAAGTTGCTGAGCAGAGTAAAAGAGAAAATGGAAACAAATATTTAAAAAATACTTACTGAGCTAACTGGAAAGACATAATTGCTTTCTACAATGTGAACATTAAGTGGAGAGGAAACATTGGTAATAAAAATAGGGATTTTTACTTACATAAAACATAGCCCATTGACAACTTTGAGTATAGAATATAGTATTTTATTTGTTGCTTTCTAAGTAGGATTAGATAATGAGAATGAAAACTGTTAAAGCATGCAGAAATGAAAATAGTCTCCACAGGTCCCATAGTTTCCTTTATTTGCTATAATTAGTATACATCTATGATAATCTTAGCAGATGAGACAAATAGCTCAATAGCTATGTACCTATATAGCCATTTAAGATGATGCTAATCAAAGTGAACCACCAGACATGGACACGAGGCTTTTCTTTGTGGTTGTTCTTAATGTACTGTTATTTTATTTCTTTTGTGACTTTTCCCCCTATGGTTCATCCCATGTTGTCAGTGCATTCAATTTTTGTACCCTGTGCATTGTGTATAAATTTATTTGAATTAGGGGAGAGAAGGGGAACAACAAAATGGTTAGTCAAAGGACAAAGGGGAACCTATGCAACAGTGATATTCACAAGGTTAGATGTTGGAAATGATCTGTACAACTTGGGGGGGATTTAGAATGAGGGATAAAATGAGGGAGGGGGTAACAAGTTCGATAATAAACGTACTTATTACCTTACTTATGTAACTGTAACCCCTCTGTATATCACCTTGATGATAAATTAAAATTAAAAATAAAAAAGAAAATATTATTTATCTACTATTTTGACAAGAGTAGAACAAATTTGCACCTAAAACTTTTAAACATTAATATTCTATTCTCTATTAATTTTTCTGTATTTTTATCTGTTTATTTTTCCCTGTAAAGTTCTGAATCCTGGATATACTAGAATGATAAAAAGGCAGAAAAATATTAAACAAAGTACAGGGAAAATATCTTTACAACATAAAAATAATCTGGCACAACTCATTGAAATCAAATAATATCCAAGAATAAATTAGTTGCCACATTTTGGTTTCCATTATGTGCATAGATTTTGTTTCATTTACAATATATTTTGCATAAAATATTAGATAATTCTGCATGGCAGTAAAATAAATCACAGGGAGCCAAAGAGAAAATTATAATTGTTAATAGATCAAAAAAAATAAAAGCTACACCTGACTAATCAAGAATCAACTACCATCAAAATAGCACTCTATGTAATTCTAATATGTCATTTTCTTGCCAGATGATAAGCTAATTCTTCATAACAACAGAAGCTTGATCAACTTTAAATGAGTAATGTATTTTTTCATTTGTTAAAGAAGTGACAAGATCAATAAATAAAAACCAGAACTTGGGCAAGTATAAAATGTGAGCAGAAATTAGTAATTTTCAATTGAGATACAATTTTTGTTTAATAGTGAATTATTCAGGGGCTGGGAAGGTGGCTCAGCGGTAGTGTGCTTGTCGTGCATACATGAGGCCCTGGATTCGATTCCTCAGCACCACATCAGCAAAAAGAAAAAAAGCCGGTAGTGGTGCTGTGGTCCAACTGGTAGAGCACTAGCCTTGAGCTGAAGAGCTGAGGCACAGCGCCCAGGCCCAGAGTTCAGGCCCCATGACTGGACCCTCCCGCAAACAAAATAGTGAATTATTCAATGCCAATCATTTTCTCTCTCATTCTTTTTCTCTTGCAATTGAATTCACTGCATGTTGTTAAACTTTTAATATAAAATGAACTGAGCAACTCAATGGCAGCAATGGAAAAGAGGGAATAGCCGACACTAGGCAAAAAGAAAGGAATGTACACATCACCCGATGTGGAAGAAATAACTATTGTCAAAACTCATAGAACTCATGAACTTTATAGACTATAATAGACAATTTGCGCCATGAAAATTAGAATGTGTTTGTGACTTTAACTAAGCATCCCTATCCCACAATACTGTAAAATTTGTGAAATTATGTAATCACTTAATCACAATAAAGAATTTGCAAAAAAAAAAAAGGAGAAAATTTTCTGGCTGTAAAATATGTTGTTTATTCTTTTCTAACACTTTTTATCTATACATTAAGAATTCATACCTACAGTTTCTCAATTATCCTGAATGGGATCAATTATCATGAATGACTTTGTGAATTTTCCTTATACATGGATTCCTGAAATATAGGTAAGTCCCCTGGACCAGATGATCTCTGCATATTTTATTAGATCATCAGTTATTAATCACTTAATGTCATCCAATTACTAAAATGTATATAAATTAGAAACATTATTTGTAAAATATTAAATCTCATTTGCATACATATGGTAGTTATTAAGAAATACCAGGTCTGGTAGGCTTCTTGTATTTGTCATCATTGTTTTTGTTTTTAGGAAAAGCATAGCATCTCTCATCTGATCTGTGATTTTCTACTTGCTATGGAATGAAATCGTATTCATTATTTTCACTTTTACTTTTTTTCATATCCTCAACACTACCTACCTATCCTGAAACCATAAGCTTTTCTTTTTTTAATCTTATCTATTAAGAACAGTAATGAGAGAAGAATTTTAACAATGGAGGATGAATTCATGTAGGTATACTGTGTATTAAAGTGAAATAATTATGTACCTAATAAAATAAAGCATTTCAAGCTATATAGTGTAATCACATGCTGGCTTATAGAATGATGTGAAGAATCAGATTGAGAACAATCTGAAAATAGCTGATATCTTGGATAAAATCCCCAGAAGAAATAAAGTAGAGAAAAGAAGGAAGGAAGTAACAAATGAATGAACAAATAAATGAGAGCAAGAAAGAAAAAGAAAAAAGACAACCTTTGTGTTCATATTGAGTTAGATAAATTCAACATTCTTCTTGAAAGAATTTTGGATATTTACATTCAAATTAGTATTTTTTTATTCCTAGAGGTTTGTAAGTTGGTAAATGTGGAGATAACAGGAAGAAGTGACTGTGAATGTGGTTTTCCCCCTAAATATTTGCTATACTTTTAATTCTTTAAAGATTTAGAATGCTAATGACTAGATTACAAAGTTATTTGACTTGCTCCGTTGCATATATTATTACATCTATCATATCAAATAGATTACATTCATCACATAGAAATTCTTCATATACAATGCGTTTTGTAAGCTTACCAAAAACAAAGTTGAAGAAGTATCAAATAGACATGTGATACCTACCAGAAAATTGATAGCAGACACTGTGATTTGCCTGGTTCCAAATGCTAAACAATAGGAAAAGAAGACATTATGGGAAAAAAACTTTATTTTTCTGAGTTACACTCTACAAAAATATACAGACATATTTCCAAGTATTATTGGATATAACTACTCTCTAACCAACGATTATTGTAGATAACTACTCGCTAACCAATGGTACTGTGCATATTCCATCTTCTCTACCATGACCAAAGTGTCTTTGGGATGCTGTTTTAAATTCTATGTTAAGTAATAGAACTGGTTATATGGTCTTGGGTAAGTGTATACAGATACTTACATTTTTCTAAAAAATAATGGTGTTGATTTTGGACCTTGATCTTTTTTTTTGTAGCTGGGATTATAAACATGACCCACCAACTTTTTTCTTCAGGTGGAGTACCACTGACTTTATTTGGTGTAGCCTTGAACTTCAGTTCTTTTATCTCTACCTCCAAAGTTAATAGAATTATAAACATAATCCCTGGAAGTTACCTGAAAATTTATACTTTTCTGCAAATGCTTTTTAATCACCAATTTATACATAAAGAAAATATGTTTTTATTACTTCGTATTTCATGCGAGAAGGTAACCTTTCCACAGCTCCTCTCATTAAACGTATAAGAAATAACATATCTATGTATAAAGGTTTTATAAGTATGTCTTATGATGAATTAGTTAAAATCAATTATTGTCATTTAAATGGAAAAGAATTTAATGATTTGATTCCTCTTGTGTACTTGGGCTGTGGTATGAGAAGAAGAAAATTAACACTAGATAAGAAAATGGAATTGCTCAGTCACAATATTATGAACTAGGATTTGATCTTGACTCACTGAGCTTTTCTCAAAATTGCTGCTGATTTGAGTCAAGTAATTATTTAATTAAGTTAAAAGTAGAAAGCAGTGTGTTAGAGAAACAAATGCTCTATTTTTCCATAATGAATGATATTTAAAATAATGATTATCATTAATTTTTAAACATTTGTTAATTAATAGTAAATAATTGTATAACTATATGAAAATTTTCCTTTCCAATCTTCACCTTTCCTAGTATCAAATCTCATAGTATTGTATCATCAGTTAATTTGACTCAAGATTGTTTAGTGATTAAAAAACTTAAAGTAAAAAAACAAAAACAAAAACAAAAACTTGAAGTCAGCAATTTAGTCTTTCAAGTCTTTCATTTGGATGAATTGTGATACAGGAACAATTTAAACTTGACAATTTTAATGAAACTTCTAAGTATATCCTACTGCTTTTGTTCTCAATGAGATTCAGATCAGAGCTTAGATATTGGTAATTTAGTGTGGGGTTAGCCAAGAAGGAATTTCACCTACATGGTGGTGTATATCGTGGGTGATTAATGTAGTAGGCAATCCAAGAAGTGAATATCCAATAAAAGGCACAACCCTAAAATTTAAAACAAAGCAAAACAGTAATTATTAAATCCATTACTTATATTTTATCATTTTAAATTACATACTGCAGTATTTAATAATAAATGTGTCTTCACACAAGACAATGGAATTTTATCTCTAATAAAATATGTCCATTTTTATGTATTTAATTAACCTTTGAGATTTTGTGACATGTCAAGTTTAACTTTCATAGTTTAAAAGAATGCAACAATTTTTCCTTTGAAAATATGGACTAATCTTTTCACAAAATATTTTTAATAAATGAATAAAGGAGAAAACATTTAAACATTTGTACTATTCTATTTTGCTTAAGAAAATAAACTATCTTCAATTTGGGAATAGTTGGGTTTAACACACAACTCTTATTTTTATATCGTGATAAAATTTCACATCTTGGTATTTCTCTGGACTATCTACTATAAATAATCATGACATACAATAATGATTAATTTCCTTTTCAACTAACTGGGAACACAAATAAAAAAGATCACCTACAACTGTCATTTACAAAATGCTTAATGCACAGCAACAGCATTAGTCACAAAACCTTAGTCTTACAAAGAAAATACACGACTGAACATTTTGCAAAACATTTCAGAAGCAAAAATTTTCAAGAATAGTTAAAATGTGAAACATATTAACACTTACCTTTATTAAGTTTTTCAAAGGTGTATATCCTGTAGAAACTTTGTGAACAAATAAAGTTTCCAAAAGAAATCGTATGTAGTGAATACAATGGCAGAAGCAAGCCAAACTGGAAGAAAGAAAGAAACAAACAAAAAGAACAGAACAGAAACACATACAGACATTAATTCTTTCCTTAAATCTGGGTCAACATTTCATAAACTTTTAAATTTTTATTAGTTGGCCAAAATGTTCAGTTAGTTAGGAAGTGTTATTTATGTTAATCAAACATACTTCTTTTCATTTGAACAGTTCATTCTAGAAATTTTCAGCATTTATTTGGTAATGAAAGTAACTGCTATGAGCCTCCAGATTTACTCCTAATTAAACTAGAAATATTTTATAATACCAATCATAATTATGTTCACATCTGCCCAAGGAATAATCATAAATATAATTTCAAATGTGTGCACATCAATGTGTCAAAAAGGAAACAGACATTTTACAAGTTTAAAAATACTCAAATCCTACTTAGAATTCATTTGACATTTTATAATGCACCAATACCTTTTTAATTATCCAGTTGTCCTTTAGAAAGTACTAAGATTAAAAAAACTTGAATTTCATTTTCTCTTCAATTATAATGCAGCATTTTGTTTTTATTATAATTGTTTGATGTTTTTCTGTGTGTTTTTCTATCTAACATGTATGTATCATTTTGTTTATTGGTGTGTTTGTTTCTATGGTGTTTTAATTTAACATCTCATCATTTTTATATAGTGACTATTTCAAAGGTAGATGTCAAATATGATTTGCAATGGTACATATTCCAGTATATAATAATGCTTTCCACTTAGTTTTATGCTTATGTTATTATTTTAAAAAAGTAAAACCCCCCAAAATTGGTTCTTCACACACTCTATGCAAAATTATAAATCAAAACATTAGACTTATTTTTGAACTGTCATTTATTTTAAGAAAATGGGTAATTTTTTATATGATCAACTGTGAATTTAATAAAAATAAAACATACTAAACCTCATTAACCTAGTTAAGAAAGTAGAGTATCTATTTTTCTTTATTGATTCATATAAATATAAGCAAACATCTGTTACTGAGATACATGATATATCTATTTGCATGCTAATAATTCTGAATATTAGGTGATGACACACAATTAGATGAGTGCAGAATCAGCTTTGTACATAGCCCAGTTCCTGACATGGGAGGATGTTCTGGTTGCTCTATGAACATTTCTAAGAAATAGAGCTGTCCATTTTGTAAAAAAAAAAAAAAAAAAAAAAAAGCACAACTTGTTTTTTCTTGCATGCTACCGTTTTTAACATATCTAAAATGTATTATGTGATTGTTTTTGTTTCTCGTGTATGTTCTTTCCCCACAGTATAACCCTGTTTTCACTGTATTATAACCCCATTTTCACTGTATTTGATTTCGGTGCCCTGCATCTTGTATATACATTTTTCTAATTTGGGGAGGGGAAAAGAAATAACAGTATGTTGAAACAAGGATACAGGTTGACCCATTGTAACAATGAGATGCACAAGACACTATGTTGAAAATGAACTTTACAACTTCAGGGGTGGGAGAGTTGGGGAGGTTGAGAGAAAAAGGATGGTAGGGGAAAAAGAGAGGAGGAGATAACAATGCTTGATAGGAAATATACTCATTACCTTACTCACGTAACTGTAACCCCTCTGCACACTATTTTTACAATAAAAAAACATTTAAAAAGCATAAAAATTTAGCTCAACAATACAGTACAGTCTTGTACAAGAAACTTGGGTTCAAAAGAAGCCAGTTCTACATTGTCATTGGCTTTTTGTAAATTACAATACAAAAGCGTAGAAACAAACATACAAACAATTTAGAGCCTTGTTTAAACAATGTCACATTAGACAGCCCCGGTTATTCATTCAGCAAGTTGATTTCATATAGAGCCATATTTTCTCTATTTAATTATATTTTACATCACAGAAAACATTAAGATTTTCTTTATCCATTGTTAAATCAACTGTTAGTGAAATTTGGATTTGACACATTGTCCCCCAATTATAGCATTTGAAAATATCATCTGTTATCAAGTAGGTGTGAAGAGATGAGGTTTAAGACCGGATGACTTCAATTTTACCAATCTGCACAGGAGGCAGGAGGTGCTCATGAGGTTGCAGGTGAAAAATCGGTTGGTGTCCAGAAAACAGTTAATGGGCTAGAGATTCTGAAAGCAGATATGCCTTGAGTTCCAATTTGAAAGACTTATGATACATAAAGAATTTTGTGGTGTTTGAATCATACATAGAGATCTGCTTCTTGCACGAAAATTAGCAAAATTGAAGTTTGATTGGGTGTTATGACTCAAAGCAATTTTGGAGATTTAATATTTGAATGCATGTCATTGGATTGTTTGACATTTTAAAATGGACTTTACAGGCCATCCTGACCTGACAGTAGTGCCTTAGCACCTTCAACATTACTTAATAAGGCTCTACTAAATTCCTAAATTTTCAAAATGTTTATGTTTCTACTCTGAAATTATTTATACAAACTTAACATATTTGCTGTTTGGGAACAATGTTGCATTAATATATTTACACAGTTGTTTTAAAACACGCTGTGCTTGTGTTTAAGAATAGTAACCACCGTTAATCCATTTTTTATCGAATGCTGCTAAAACGATTTTTCTCATTTTGCTTCATGTCACTTTGATGGTACATATTTGCTATAAAAATATGTGTTCCTATGTATCTACCATACTTCGGTTAATATACTTGTGTACTATCCTGAAGTGTATAGTAATGCATTTATATATGAATTCTAGCTTCCATATTTAAGAGAAAAATAACTGAAATTGTGTAGTTTCTTAGGAAGGCTAATAAAATAAAAACCAGGGAACAGGTACTTGAAAGGGGAACTGGGATCAGTGGTTGAGCATAAAGAGAGGAAGAGGAGAAAATGCAGTTGAAATTTGAGGGAAGTTGTGGTTTTGGAAGAATGATGGTGGACAGTGACCAAAATTCATTCTATTCATATACTACTTTTCTGAATTGCAACTCCTTTTCAATACTTAAAGACTAAAATAAAATTTAAAATCCTCTTTTCAAATTCTCCACTTCACTGTATAAATGGAGCGGGCATTTCTTTTCATTTAAGTAAAAGAGATGTTTTTGTTTTTGTTTTGTTTTGGTCTGAGACCAAGACTCAAACTTGGTAAGAGACACTTTCGCATATTAGCTGGTGCTCTAACTCCTAAGGCAAAGATGCATTTCATGCATAAACTGCTTTATTAAATTGCAAATCCTTTGCACAACTAATTAAAGATAATTTTTTAAAGAAAAGAAAGGAGAACTTAGTATTTGTTGAGTGTTCCTAGACCAGACAATTATTACGGAAGGTCAATTTTCCTGTAGCATCACTATGCCTGGAGCACTAGCCTTCTTCTCGTGCCTGCAGTGAACTAAATTAATTCACGTATGCTATCATTCCCACATGATGATTCTCAAATTAAACTGAAATATGACCTTTCCATGGAAAAATTATAAAAAATATTTAGTGTTACATGATTAGCATTACATTCTTAGAACTCCCATTCAATGGATCCAAAGTGAAATATACAACTAGTCTTTCAAAACATTTTATTGAATATCCATCCCTTGTGTCTTAGATATGATGTCCAGATGTGAAAATGGAATTAATGTGAAAAAACATCCATTATGAAATACACTGAAAAGTTTAGAGAGACAGGAATGAGCTGATGATGATTAGATGAAAACCACTTTAGTAGGAAATCACCTTAGGAAGACATTTATTATGAAAGAACTATGAATGGCTCTTCTGAGTAATAAATATTGGCTTTCTATTTGAATTCCAAAAAAAGGAAATAAAAAGATGGAGGAAATGGGAAAGGGAAGCCATGAATATATGCCCTAATATAATTGGAACACAGTGGGTAATTAGGACAAGAAAGAAAGTCTTAGGGATGGGAACAGAGTGATTGATGGTAACAGAAATGTTAATTTGAGAAGAAAAGTTGTGCTCCTGATTTTAATATCTACCTGACCTAAATATTTATGTTTTGCTTTCTAATCTTCTTAGGGCATCTTTTTTTTTTTTTTGGTTGGTCGTTGAGCTTGAACTCTGGGCTTGGGCATTGTCCCTCAGCTCTTCAGCTCAAGGTGAGAACTCTACCCCTTGAGCCACAGCGCTACTTCCGATTTTTTTAGTGGTTTTTATTGGAGATAAGAGTCTCATGGACTTTCCTCCCCAGGCTGGTTTTGAACTGTGATCCTCAGATCTCAGCCTCCTGAGTAGCTAGGATTACAAACATGAGCCACCAGCGCCCGACTCTTAGGACATTTTTAACATGCAATATTTGTTCCTTTTTATATTCTTATAATTTGTAACTGTATACCCTAATGCATCTGGTGAATTATTCTATGTGCCTTTACTCTCTAAGTGACAAGAGAGAAAAAATGAATTTATCTTCACAATACATTATAATAATTATATAGTGTGATTTGATAATTGCCAAGTTTTAAAAAAAATGTTTTGTTTTATTGTAGAGGTGATATATGGAGGGGTAGCTTTAGTGTGACCTTGCTTGAGAACATTTGGGTAAATGCTCAGGGTGGGATTGCTGGATCATAGGGAAGCTATGTGTTTAATTTTTTAAGGAACCTGCACACTACTTTCCAGAATGCTTAAGCCAGTTTACATTTCCACCAACAGGGTAGTAGTGTTGTCTTTGAGCCACAACCTTATCAGCATCTGTTATCATTATATTTTCTTGATAATAGCCATTCTGACTGAGATGAGGTGGAATCTAAATGTAGTTTTGATTTGTATTTCTTTTATGGCCAGAGAGATGTTGAACATTTATTCATGTGTCTATTGGCTATTCATATTTCCTCTCCAGGAAAGTCTCTTTCCAACACACATTTCTGATGAAAGCTCTAGAGAAACTAGGAATCCGTGGAACATTCCTCAATATAATAAACGTGGTATATGATAAATCTATAACTAGCATTATAATTAATGGTGAAAAGTTAAAACCATTTCCTCTAAAATTAGGAATTAGACAAGGATGTCTGTTCTCTCCATTTCTCTTCCTTATAGTATTGGAATGCCTAGCCAAAGCAGTAAGGCAAAAGGCAAACATAAAGGGGATACAAATAGGGAAAGAACAAATAAAACTCTCCCTCTTTGTAGATGGGATGACCCTATATTTAAAGGACCCTATAGCCTCAACTCCCATTATTTGAACTGATCCAAAATTTTGGTAAAGTATTAGGGTACAACATTAACCCACCAAAATCAGTAAGTTTTCTGTAGCCTAACAATGAGAAGAGTAGGGCTGAAATCAGAAAAAAAAAAAACAACAACTCCATTTTTAGTAGCCTCAAAAAAATACCTAGGAATTAACTTAGAAGTTACAAAGATGTAACCAAGAAGTGAAGGACTTCTAGGTGAAAACCCTAAAAACCTGAAAAAATAAATTAAACAGATGTAAGAAAGTAGGGAGAGGGGGTGGAAACACCTCCCATACTCCTAGTATCACAATTCAATTCAATGTGATACCCAAAAATATCCCAAAAATATCCTTTAAAAATAGAAGTAATCCACAATTTCATATGGGATAATAGAAGACCCCAAATAGCAAAAACAATTCTTAGCAGGAAAAGCAGTGCTGGAGGAATATCACTGTCACACTTCAAACTCTATTGTAAAGCCATAGTTATAAAAAAAAACAGCTTGGTACTAGCTCAGGAACAGATATGAGGACCAATGAAATAGAATTAAAGACCCAGAAATGATCCCATATACCTATGACCACCTAATCTTTGATAAGAGAGCCAAAAATCATCAGATGGAAAATCAATAGTCTCTTCAACAAATGGTGCTGGCATAATTGGCCAAACATGTTTAGAAAACAGAAGTTAGATCCTTATATATCACCTTGCATCAGAACCAACTCCAAATGGATTAAAGACCTCAGGCTAAGAGCAGATACCCTGAAAATATTATAAGAAGGGAAGAGCAGATACCTTGAAAATATTATAGGAAGGGATAGGGGATATATTAGGGCTCCTTGGCACAAGTTGAAACTTCCTTAATAAAGATCCAGAAACACAACAAATCAAAGAGAAGCTGGATAAATGGAATTGCATTAAACTGCACAGATTCTACATAGCAAAGGACACAGCTAGCAAGATAAACAAAAAGCTCACAGATTGGGAGAAGATCTTCACTAGCTATACAACAGAGAAGGGCCTCATATATAAATTGTACCTACAGCTAAAAAAATTAAACCCCAGAACAAATCCTCAAAGAAACAACCACCCCAGTAATAAGTGGGCTAAAGAGATTAAAATGTTGTCATAATTTTTGAATGAAATATTCTCACTTAAAAATGTTCTTTATGGGCTGGGAAGGTGGCTCAGTGGTAGAGTGCTTGCCTTGCATGCCTGAGGCCCTGGGTTCGATTACTCAGCACCACATAAGCAAAAAGAAAAAAGCCAGAAGTGGTGCTGTGGCTCAAGTGGTAGAGTACTAGCCTTGACCTGAAGAGCTGAGGACAGTACCCAGGCCCAGAGTTCAGGCCCCACGACCGGACCCAAAAAAATTAAAAAAAATGTTCTCTATTTGGTCACATGCACATAGACTATTGTGCCATTGTGATCCTCTCCTAAGAATCAAAATGAACTCAAAGAAATGGAAACAAAAAAGGTGTTTTTTTTTCCAGTTATTTCTTTTTTCCTTTGTTTTTTTTTTCTCTGATGTCACTATTTTTATTTCTATACCCTTTGTCTTGTACATCATTTTATATGATTTGGGGAAGAGAGGGAAATCACAGAAATGGTAGGACAAAGGATGAATCAATTCAAGAGTGATATTAGACACTGTGTTGTAAATGAAATTTACAAATTATTAGGGAAGAGGGGTAAGGAGGGGAAAAAGTGAGAGAAAATGAGGGAAGAGGTTACACTCTTACAAAAGAAATGTGCTCATTACCTCACTTATATAACAGTAACCCCTTTGTGTATCACCCTTATAATAAAATTGATTACAAAATGTTATTTAAACATGCATTTGAATTATAAAAATAAATTATGAATTTTTATTAGGTACATTATATCTGTGTGTACAATATTGCCTATGTTTTGTAGAGAAGAATTTATATTTTGAGCTCTATAGATTGATTCTTTATTATTTTAACTATTTCTTTTGCAGATGCTTTAAGTTTTCTCATTTGTCTTGTTTGCTCTGATCAGTATTATTAGTAAGTACTGTGGCATACTTAATATAGTTCATGTTTATAAAATTGCAAATTTGTATGAATATTTGCTACCTAAAATAAACTTTCCTCCAATTAAGTCTATTTTAGTTACATTTCCATACAATTTTAATTAACAGTAGTTGCTTACTTCAGAAGGTCCTGGACTGTATTATGGTATGGCTACCCTATCTATTTAGTACCTATTATACTTTGAAATATGATTTTTAATGTTTTATTCATCCTGGTGATAAGTCCATGATACATTTTCCTGATGTTGATCAGATGACAGCAACTTCATATCAGATGATCAAAAATGGTGAACTGTCAATTCTCTGCAGTTAAATCAAAAGATTCTGTTCTAAAATTTAGATGTATAAAGTGTAACATTACTTAAGATAGTTTCATTTTTGATGGGTTTACCAATATGTCTATCAGTTTGAGAGCATGCAGAATCATCTTTTCTTTTATATTTACAGTATATATTGTATATAATACTTACTGTACTACAGGGTGGCGTACTTTTTTAGAACTTTCTTTCACATCATATATATAGGAGATTCTCAGATAAAAGAGGAGGTATATTAGCAGAGGCCCTGTGTATTCAGCCAAAAATACCTGGAAATGAGAAATTGGTTTAGACTGAGCAGTCAAATTTTGGAGATGATTTAGTAAACTTACCTATGTTCATGAGAATTCAGCTAAATATGAGCTGGTGAAATGGACAAGTGAATATCAGTCTGCCAAGTGAACTGTCTTTGACTCTAAATAGATTTACTAAGGTACTTGATTCTGTTTCTTTACTTCCCTCTTTTCTTACTTCATATTTTCTCTTTTTTCTGTCTGCTCCTAGAGGTACTATGGAGTGTGGACGAGATGAGTTAAATATCTTCAAAAACTTATGCACATGTGTGGAAAATGAAATGTTGAGTATCATTTGGGAAATGAGTGGAGATGAGAGGATGACAGGTGTGTCTAATCAAGTAACACTGTATGCACATATGTAGACATGTAAAACTGAAATCCCCTTGTACAGCTAATTGATACTCATGAAAAAGTGGGAGAAAAAGAAGTTGTTCACAATCCTGGAGGGAATTCACTATAGCTACAATGCTTAAATAAATAAAATATATGCCACTGGTCATAGTGGCATATAACTAAATCTAGTCAATAGTCTTCAATAAAGTTTTATCAAGTGGTATAAGACATTTATTCAAACATCTGATCTAATAAAATAAAATTTGAAGCCAGGAACCAGTGTCTCATGCCTGTAATCCTAATTACTCCAGAGGCTGAGATATGGGGATAAAAGCCATCCTGAGCAAGAAAGTCCCTGAAATTCTTATCTCTAATTAACCATCAGAAAGCCAGAAATGGCAGTGGGGTTCAAAGTAGTAGAGCATTAACCTTGAGTGAAAAAGTTCAGGGACAACACCAAGGCCCCGAGATCACACCCTAAAACTGACAAAAAAATCCAATTTTGGCAAATGCTATTGAAATTTTTGAGTAAACTAGAAATGAACAATGTCATAAGTAATAGTTAAACTAGATTACATGACACTATTTATTACATTAATAAAATCTTATCACATGTCAGAAGTCAGATACATGAAGTTTCTTTGGGTCAGAGGAAATTAAATTATATTCTTAGCTCTGTGATTTAATTCAGGAAAGTGTTTTTGAATACTTGGATATTTAAGAATCTCAATATTTTATCACAAATACTGATACTGAAACATAACGGTTAGAACAATGCCAAAATATGAAGTATATATTTTGAAGGCACTGGAGAATAACAGTAACTTTTGAACAATGTAACTTTCAATATAGTTCATTTGATTGTAAATGTAAGAAATGATGAAAGTTGCTTGTATTAAACTTAGAAAGTAATCAAAATCATTACAGTATTAAAAAACCAAGGATATGTGCACAAATATTTATATGAGATATTCTGTATATGGATTTTTTTCTTATAAAATAGTATAAACAAACCCAAATCAAATTTAAACAAGCAATGCAGATGAATATATGAACACAGTAAGTTATGAGAACTTACCTACAATAGAAACTCCATTACAATTCAAAAGTAAAAATTCTATATATTTATAACTTATTATTTTGAAGGTGCAAATACAATTAAATTATAATTTACCTCCATTATCAGATTTTACTTCTATCTTTTTTCTACCATGTGTAATAAATTACTTTGTTCTATTAATAAAAAATAAAAATCCAGTGATTCTACCAGGCAAGCAAGTATTTGGGAGACTTTGGAATCTCTACAGACTTTTCAAATTTAGATAGATAGATACCTTTTTTACCTGTGTGGAAGTAATTTCACTATTGAGGTAATATCCTTTTTACATCCCATTTGTATATCATTGACATATATTTTCCTGTATTCTCTAACACCTACATTTCTTACATAAGATAACAAAATCTTTTATATAATTAATTGGCATATTGTATTCTTTAAAGTATGAAAGGGTGTATCTGTACAGACACAACTACTGTAAGTTTTACTATGTAGTATAGGATTGATAGCTGGTTGAATCTATGTAGACATGGCCTACATATACAGAAGACCAAATGAGAGGGCAATAAACTGTTTTAATAACTATGAGTTAAAATTCGAAATTGAAATGTAATTATGACTCATGTGCTTCCACCAGTCATTACATCTCATATTTTCTAGCTTTGTAGTAAAATTTGAGGTCAGATTTTGTGCTAAACCCCTCATTGTTCTTTTTGCTAAGGATAGCTTTGGCTATTGAGGGTCTTTTGTATTTTTATAGGAATTTTTTTTTAAATATGGAGGTAAAGAATCGATGGGTGATTGCCCCATGAGAGAGAATATGTAGGGATAACATTCTCTTCTGCGGAGAAAAACAATTATTTATCTTGATTTGGGTGGTACATATATAAATTTATGCCAGAAACAAATTAAAGCTGAATATATAGACAAATGTAAATATAGGCAATGAAAGACCTTCAGTGAGTGACCACTAAGATCTTTTGTTATTAGTATATTGTTATATCATTATATTAACCTACAATCTATGTCTTTTAGTAAGGGAGGGAGGGTTTTTTTTCAGTTGTTATGATACACTCTTATGTGGTAAAAATAATATTCAAATATTAATTTTATCCTTGCTAAATTAGTTTCCCAAAACTTTACCAAATGTTTTTTATAGGAATGTATTTTTGTGTGCTTTCAAAGTCTTAATTATAGGATCATATTTTAATATGCAAGAAATACCTAAGAATGCTATAGAAAGTACAATCCTGCTTTTGCTGATGTAGTTAGTTGAAATAAAATGGATGTGATTGCCATGTAATATGCATTTTTAGTAATTAATAGAACTGACTCACTTGGAACAAAAGAATGCCTGAAACACAGGGTTGGTTTAAAAATATTTAGCCTTTTTCCGGAGTTCCCTTTGTCACTTCCCTCTCAAATAAGATATAATTTGCTAGTACAGTAACGATAGAATCCTACATCACAGACTATCTTCTCAATGCTAACCCAAAATATACAAATAGAAATTTCCAATGAACTCATGGCTAGTACTGCTCTCTGAAAAAAAAAAAGGTCTGTAAATAAAATTCTTTTTTTATCATAAAGGTAGGCAGAGACTTTTGGAATATTTCAATGTTCTTGGTAAATCAGCATATCTAACAACTTCCAGTACCTTTGAGTAAGTTATATAATCAATACTTAGACATACTCAAAGGTTGTTCATGAGTTGCATATACCAACTATACTTTTGGAGGAGTTAGAAAGTTGTAAATTGTGTTTGTGGTACAACAAATTAGCACTTAAAAATGAAATACACTTTTTAAACTAAAACAGTCATTTAGCAGTAACAGATATTCCTTCCAAAATATATCTCATAAGACACATTTTATCATGAAATGTAAATTTAATTTTCTATTTTAGAGAATTAAGGAACAAAGCATGAACTAAACTAATAATATTTTTAAAACTTACACAGAATAAATCAACGTTTAATAGTATTAAAATAGTCACATTTTAAATATAAAATGCAATGTAATTGATAGCAAAGACTTTCAAAGTTTAAATAATACATCAGGTGTTTTCTTTGTGAAAAAATACACTATACAGCACACTATTTTTTTGTATATCAGTGTCAAAATTATTTATCAGATTGCCTCATTCACTGACATTGAATCCTGTATTCTTTACTCTTGCTATTGAAGCATTGCTATGGTTTTATTCCATCACTCAGAAATTCAAACTTCAATATTTATGACTAATGTCAATTATTTTCACTGCGTTTGAGCCCTTCATCTACTTTATTGCAGTGCTCCTTTTTCTGATGGCATTGATTTCACGTAGGACTATTCTGAAAACTTTTGTCATCTGAGAAAAGTGAAAGGTATATTTCCATAAGTGAAAAGAAGTTTTGCTCCTTCATTCTCAGACTTTCTGAAGTGTTTGACTTCTTTCTTATGCTTCCATTTTTATTGTTGTTCTTGTTGTTTTGTTTGTTTTTGTATTTATTTTGTAGTTCATGGGGCCTGAACTCTGGGCCTGGGCACTGTCCCTCAGCTCTTCAGCTCAAGGCTAGTGCTTTACCATTTGAACCACAGCACCATTTCCACCTTTTTCTGCTTATGTGGTGCTGAGAAATCGAACCCAGGGCCTCATGCATGCAAGGCAAGCACTCTACCACTGAGCCACCTTCCCAGCCCCGAATTGTTTTGATTTTAATTAATTTAATTTTATTGTCAAAGTTATGTACAGAGGGTTACAGTTACTTGCTTAAGTTAATGAGTACATTTCTTGTCACACATTGACCTCCTCCCTCTTTTTTTCCCACTTTCCCTACACGGCAACTCCCTTCCGCCCAAGTTGTAACATTCATTTCCACCATATTGTCTTGTGAGTATTGCTGTTGTACTGGTTCAACCTTTGTCCTTTGTCTCACCATTTTGTTGTTTCCCTTCCCTTTCCCAAATCAGATAAACTTATATTCAAGCCACAGGGTGCCAATATCATATAGTGTGACAACAGAAGATTAATCAAAGGTGAAAAAAAAAGAAAGAAAAAAATAACTTCACACAGTCTATGAAAAACAACAAAGGGCGGGCACCAATGGCTCATGCCTGTAATCCTAGCTACTCAGGAAACTAAGATATGAGTATTACCGTTCAAAGCCAGCCAGTTCAGGAAAGTCTGGGAGACTCTTATCTCCAATTAACCACTAGAAAACCAGAAGTGGTGCTGTGGCTCAAGTGGTCGATGCTGGCCTTGAGCTGAAGAGCTCGGGAACAGTGCCCAGGCTCAGAGTTCAAGCCCCAGGAGCAACAACAACAACAACAAAAATCCTCATTTCCATATCTTAGAGCATCATCTTATATGGTCATATGGTTTTGATTTGGGTTTACTTTATTATTTGTGTCAATCATACCTCATGCTCTTGCTTTGCATTTACTCATGACTACTATTTTGTCACTTAAGCCACACGTCTACTTCTAGATCTTTGCTGATTAACTGGAGCTTCCCATGGATCTTTCTTCCTGGACTATATTCAAACCTCCATCCTCTAAAAAAATTATAGGAATGTTCATCTAGAAATTTCGTTTTAAATAAAATATTCTGTCTTTACTCTTTCCAATGTCAAGAGGATCTCTGATATTCTAGACTCCTAGAGGCAAAAGGTACAGACATACAATTCCATTGATAAGAGATAAGAATAGCAGATATGGAGTTCTCAGTCATAAGATGGGTTGATGCTAAAAAGGGGGGAATTTATTTCTTTTATTCAACTATACTTTCGATCAATCCAAACTTGAAAAAAAATTATGGCCACTGATAAGCAAAAGAAAATAAGTTTAATACCTTTCATGATAATACTTTGTTTTTCTATTAATAGAAATTACTTAAAACAAAACATGGGACATGAATATTGCATTGCAAATTACACTTACGGTGGTCCAACTGACTTGTCGACCCAGGTCTGTGAAATAGAGGGTGACAATTGAGGCTGATGCAACCCTTTGAATGGAAGTGCAGTCCTTCAGAAAAGGTCCACCTAACCCATAAACAACAAGAAAATCACATTTAAATATAATGATAAAGATTTTTTTTTGGTCAGTCATGGGGCTTGAACTCTGGGCCTGAGTGCTGTCCCTCAGTGCTTCAGCTCAAGGCTAGCGCTCTACCACTTGAGCTACAATGCCCTTCTGGTTTTCTGATGGTTTATTGGTATAAGAGTTTCACAGACTTTCTTGCCCTGTCTGGCTTTGAACCGTTACCTCAGATCTCAGCCTCTTGAATAGGTAGGATTACAGGCATGAGCCACCAGTGCCCAGTAGTGTTAAAGAATTTCTTCATGTAATTTTATATAGAAATTATGTCTTCAAATTAAAATCAAAGATGAGCAATTCTATTCTGTAAAATATTTGTAGCTTTTTTTCAAAAGCACAAAACTTTCTTAGTTGAATTTAATCAAAGCTAACCAAAGTATATTTCACCACTAGCTACAATTATTTTATTTACAAGTTAGCTAAAATTTATTTATGATTTATGATTTATTTATGATTCAAATTTATAGTCCTTAAAGATACCTGACCTTAATTCAGGGCTTCTGAATAGGATAGGCTATCACTCTGTAAATTAAAGCATGTTATATGGCTTTTAAAAAGTTATTATCCAGTTAGATGTAATTCAATTAATTAAGATTTTAAAATTCTATATGTACAGGTCAGAAAAAGAAGAATCCAGAGTACTACTGTTGATACATGTCCAAGATGAAGGTGGTTTCTGGTATAAAGAAGAGCCTCTACAGAGTGAACTCAGTCAAGGAAATTGGAAATACAAATACAGACAGCAGACAAACACCTAGAATGTGGCTGGAAAGGAGCATTACTTAAGGATTTTCAGGTGAGAATTCGGTTCAACCAAAATTTTGTCCCCAAATTTTCATCTCCTGTGCAGAAAATCCAACAGTACCGTGAATTCAATCTAGTTAATGAAACTTGAACACCTAAAATGTCATCATCTTTTATAGAGAAATAGAAAGTTGATGCAATATTGATCAAAGTAAATAATTTGATATCCAAATGTTTAACAATACAATGAAAAATCATGTATTAAAAGGTATTGAGAAAATATTAATAAGATTAAAAAATATGATGGCTTAAGACTTTATGAAAGTGTGCTGCAACTGTTTCCAACACATACTGACCTCCACCATAAGGAAGGAATTCATTTATACCATTCTGCCATGCTTGTCAATATTAAGAAAAAGAGCATTGACTTTATATGTGGTTTCACACACATACATGTGTGTATGTATACATATATGTATATATATAATTGTACACACAGTTACATATTAATACAAACAACATTCAGACATACCATACTAGGCACATAAATCTGCCACCCTGATTTTACCACTTAAGTCTCCCAAGACTCTGTTCTTTTCTGAAGGAAAAATGTCCTCTTTCTGGATCAGGTTTCAGCTAATTAAAGATCCCAGATTTCCTGCCCAAATTAAGCCATGTATAAATTGTTTCATCCCTAGGATGAGTTAGGTATTGGGTTGTATATCCTAAACCCAGAATATTGTCAAGGCTGTTTTATGAAGGAAGAAGATAAAGCTTTTATGTATTGGCTACAACCAGTGATCAGAAATAAAGGACAATTCAATCCATGTTTTTTGCATTTTCTAGTCACAATTAGAAATTCAGCACACTCAATTCCAGGTCATTATGAAACATTTGTTAAGATAAGATAGGAATAAGATATATTTTTCTTTTATTTACAAGTTTTATGACAGATCATTGTAATAAAGGCTCTAATTCTTCATTGTCTCTCTATTCTCCTCATCACATCATGGATTGTAGTTCCCCCGATTAACATCGCCATCTACACACCCAACCCTTATCTGTGCAATAGCACATCAATTTGCTGGGGCTAACAGAATATGGGTCAAATAATAAATATGCATCAATTAATAATTTTTTCAGTTTCAAAGCTGGGTCTCAAAAATTATTGAGTGATTTTTCTCACTGTACATCCAAACTTTCCCTATACAAACTCTGTTATACCAAAGGAGGACAGACCATATAGCACATGCACATTAAAAAATCTGTGCCATAACCTATACAATAATTATTAGCCATTGAAAATAGAAAAGTGATCCTAGATTAAAGAAATGTCTCATTGAAAATTGAAAAATTCTTACCACATTCTAGCTGTAAGCCAATCCGAGAAGGATACCACTTTGGACCTATTAAATAAAAATAAAAATACTATCAATAAAATGATAACATACATCAAAACTAGGTCAGTTCCCATCAACAGATTTACAAACTATTGGGAATAAATACTATGACTATTCAGTACTAACATGGAAATAATGGGATTACTTCTGATGAGTGGGAATTTTTCACTTGCAGATGTACACCAAATCTTGTGGCCTTTGAAACAACCAGTCTCCTTCATGTAAGTTATTCTTTAATTAAAATTTTCACACATTTACTTGTAACTTGAATATGTGATCTCATTTGAAATTTATCAAATATTTATCGAATGAGCACTTCTCTTTTAAGACAGACTATCATGTTGTCATGTAATATTGATTTATTGAGTTATACAGGCATTGATAGTAGCAAAAATGTCACGTTAGCGCATTCTATTTAATCTGACATTAGATTTAGTAGCAAAGTACTTTCTATACAGGAAAACTCCAATATGTTATCATGTCATTCCTTAGTGAAAGCTTGGTTATCAGTTAACATAGTATAAATTGTTTCTCTTAAAATAATTTATAGTGAAGTGTCAATGGCTCATTTTATAATCTTAACTACCTACAACTCTGAAATATGAAGATCAAAGATTGAGATATCCCAGGCAGAGAAATCCAAGAGAGAATTACCTCCAATTAACTGACAAAGGCCAGAACTGGCAGTGTGACTCAAGTTGTACTCCCCTAACTAGTGGAGGACATGAAAAATGTAATTCAAGAAGTTGCAACAAGCAAACCCTGGAGAAAGAGCTTTCTGCAATATCTGCCTTGTTTAGTGATGCCTTGGAAAGGCATTATTTTTTTAATCTCTAAACTTCAAGGGATGCCAACTCTGTGATAACAAAGCAGGCAAGCATCCTGGGGATCAGTGTGAAAACAAGCAACTGGATTCACAGGCAGAGATCTAGTTGGGTAGGAAGGTGGAGTTCAAATTACAGTACAGAAGGAAACTGAGAGCGAATGCATATGTGGAGCTGCACCCCTAATGAGTAAGATGAGAGGGGACCAGCTGTGGGAATACAAGTAAATCAGAACATTGTGGACAGCATACTAGCATCATTCCAAGCCTTATACTTTAGCCTTCCCGCACAGATTACTTTGGCCTGATTCTTTTGAATGGAGATTGTGTGGAAAGCAGCTGTTACTCTGGAATTTTCTCTACCAAATATGCATGCATAGAGAGCTTGACAGACATATGGGATATTCAGCTGGGGCCCTCAGGCTGAGTGGTTGGGAACAGATCAAGGGTGGTTCCTCTATCTCTCATTTTGTCAGGCCTGCATACAGTAAAAGTGACTGGAACTCAGCCTGGCAAGAAAGGCAGAGCAATGTTCCTTCAGCAAATACAAACACACACACACACTCACACTCACACACATTACATCTAATCTATATGGAGAGAGAAAAATGTCTTTCTCTCACACAAAGTAAAATGAAAGAGACAACACTGGGATTAAAGAACAGATGGTAGAGTTTTTTGTTTTCATTTTACTCTCCTATTTCTCTATTTTCATCATTAGATTATATAGATGTTCCAACACACACACACACACACACACCAAAACAAATTAATTTCATATAAACACTAAAGCCCAAACAAAATAGGCTTAACATAGAACATTCAATAGAACATTCAATCCAGAAAGAGCCCATACAACCTTTAACAACACTTTAGGTCACTAAAAAAGAAATAAAACAAGAAATAACATGTTCAAAAACTCTGAAATGACACCCTGAAATTTATGAATTCATAATATAATAAAATTTCAAGACATTAGCAAGATAAACTAAAAGTATATAACCAAACAGAAATCGAATGATATATTTTTAGATAAACAATAGGCATTAAATAAGCTAAAGAAGAAATCTGAAAATCCTGGTACTCACATGAAAATAATAATACAATTTACCGGAATTTTTTATTAAATTAATCTAAAATTATTAAATTAATCTAAAGAGAGTACCCACATTGAAAAAAATCAGAAATCCCAATTTCTTAGGAATTAAATGCAGGAGAATCATGAGTCTGAGAAAAGTTAGCAAGACCTTACTTAAGTTTAATAAATGTCTATTGATGTTGATCTATTGGTGGAGCAATTGCCTTGAGCACTTGAAGCTGTAGGTATAACCCCCAGTATCACGAAAATAAACAAACAAGAAGGAAAAGCAGAGAGGTCTCAAATTAAAAAATAAATAATGCATCTGAATGTCAGGAAAATAAGATTGAGAGAAACCCAAAATTAGTTGATAGAAACAAAAAAGATATGACATGAAAGAGGTGATATTGACTAAGATAAATTGTTATCATAAAGTGATGAATTGAACTCCCTTTGTATGAGTACTTAAAGATATTAATAAAAAAGATGAAACAAAATCTTGGGCAAAAACTAATAAATTGATGATTATGAGAACATTTTGAGTAATCAATAAAACAAAGTTGGTTTTAGAAAATGTGAACAAGAGTAACAAACTGAAATTATCATCCCAAAAAGGAGATCAAAATTAAATACAAGTTGTTATAGGACTACAGCAACAATTCTTTCAAGGTTCACTATAAAAGGAAAGCTTTATAAGAAATGCTCATGGAAAAAAATAATAATTCATTAGGTAAAGTTTTTGGTCAGGAGTTAAATTTTGTCTAGGATTATTTCTAAGCAAAATTTATGAATAGAATGGCATGCAAATACTTTACCTTTCATCGTCTTTAGAAAATATGAAGGAAAATGTTCTTTTGGGTTATTTTTGTGTTTACTAATAAAACTGGCACTATTTATGTACATAGGCATTAGTTACTTCGGGATATATCCTAGTGTAATTGGCTGAAAAATAGCTTGATTGTTGTTTGATTTTTACAGAGAGTGAAAATATAATGTTAAAAATAAAATGATATGCAGCAGAAAATTCTTTTAATTGATAATTTGGACAAATTAAGGATATTGAACAATTTATGAACCTCATGAGAATCTCTTTGTATTTGATAAACAGTAATGGAGTTCCTGTGAAGAATGTGAATGAGTTGTCCAGTTCTTTCCATTTCAATATTCTTCACTGAAGGCATCATTGTGATAGTAGTTATGGTACCTTTTATGATGAAAGTGGCAAAGAAAAACTAACCACACCCTAAGAAAATGAATTTGTTTATAAATTAGATGACTGAATGATGACAGTTATTCTTTTTTTGGAATGAGCTCAAAAAGCAGCCAGGGAAATGATAGATAAACAGTAGTGCACAAAGCCTAAAGGACATGCTACATTATTTGACTAATGAAGAAGCTTTTTGTCATTCAGAATGGATTCACATTGTGCCATTGCTTCACTGCTGATTTATGTACATTTGCAAGAGCATAAACAGTCTTCATACTCAACAATATGGAGACAACTTTTCAAATCAATCAGATATTTTAACTATACAAATGCTGAGAAAATCTATAATAAATCACTAATCTAAGTTAAATTAATATCTAAATGGCCTAATTTAGATTAGCATTAGATTCTATGCTCAGTTTATCATCTTTCTTATATATCAAATTTTCCCCCTAATTTTATCAGTTTTCTTTCCTAATATATCAGGTTTATTTTAAATTTAACCAATTAAAGGGAAAAAAGAAATGAAATAAATAAGTGTGGGACAATATATGTTGCCACACATTTTCCTCAATCACTTAATTATTTGATGATTTGCCTATATCTTCTAAAATATTTTGCTATTTCATTATTTTTCTTGTGCATATTAAAACTTGACACATTTTTGTAGAAAATAGATTCAACATTTGACATTTAAATAATTAATCCTACGTGTGTATTTCTTATTCTGTGAAGCCCCTGCTTATAAACTGCTGTTATACCAAATCAATGTTTATTATCTATGTATTTCCTATAAACAAAAATAGAAATATGCTTTGATGATATGCATTGTAGTTAATCCCCACAATGTGCCAACTGACAAACTATTAAGATATGCCTAGCATGTTCACCACTGTTGACTATTTCACAAACTAAACATGAAATGACTAATTTGACCAGATAATGTTCCTTGTGTCAATTATAGTAGATATCTGGATTCACAGATAGCAGGACTGTTAGCGTCAAAGTGTATTTTGTAGAAAAGGAGAGCCAAAAAAGAGCCATTATTAATAGTTAACATATAGTCAGAGGAGGAACATAGAAAAGTGAGATGAAAAATATCTGTAAGTTTAAGGTAAATGTTGTCTTTATATAATAGTAAATCAGAGTCCAGAGGAGAATCTGGGGGCTAAACAAGCTCTCGTGTAGAAAGCAGTTTTAGTGTTCCAGTGAAATGTGCAAGTCTAGAGAATCACACCAAGTGTGTCATCATAGCCCACAGAGTTTGGCCAGAGAGAAAAAATTCAGGCAGCTTTGTTAAATAGACAGATTCGAGCACTTGCTAGTGTGCCCAGAACCCATATCAACAGACAGAGCCCCCAGAACAAAGGCACCAGAGTCGCTGAGCTAGGATCCTACTTACCATCAGCAAGAACTGACAAGGAGCAGAAGTCTTCATCCTGCTGACCAGAGACAGTCACAGAGTGGCCCAAGGGAAAGGGATGAGTATCCCAAAGACATCTCACTCCTTTTTACAGAGGAGCAGTGGGAAGGTAGCTGCTCTCTCACCACAGAACTTTATCTGATACTGACAAAGACTGGGCCAGAGCAACTACATCTTAACACAGGCCTTGTGTTAAGACAATAGGAGCCATTCAACAGGTAAAAGTAAGTAGACCTTCAGGGCTCAGCTCTACCTCCCTGGGAAAGTTGTCCTTCCCAAGCAGAGAAAGCTCTGCCCAGGGCATGGCAACTTTCTTCACTGGGTAAACATATCAAGAGGCTGCCCCATCCCTGTGTAGTATAGGCAGAAACTCCAGCTGCAGGTTGGTAAAAGTAAAAGAATTGGAAACTGGATAGCATAAATCCTGAGAATGGCTCCAAACTGAGCTGTTTAAGTGTCTCAGGAACTAGCCCTTTAGGGAAAAGCTACTGACTGCTGACATGCCTAAACCCTACCTACAACCTAGCCCCATCATAGCAACTCCAAGCTAGAGGAAACAGCCATCACCCTCTTTTGTGATGTTCAAAGTAGATCACTCTTCCACCAAACTAGCCAGGGAGGAGGGTTATAAAGTCTGGGGTAAGGCAGAGCTGCATTCTGCCTCTGCAAACGAACTGATTTAAGAAACTAATCAAACCACAAGAAAACCAAACACCACAAGCAAACCAGATACTCCACCAAGAGACTGGTTATGGGGACAGGGGAGACACAAGATCTCCCCCTAAAAAAAGAGAAGAATTCTTTTTTCTACTTAATTTTTATTTATTTATTTTTCCATTTTGTCCAGTTAGAATTTTTTATTGTGAAAACACTGTACAGAAGGTTACAATTACATGGGCAAGGTACTGAGTACATTTCTTATCAAGCATTGTTGCCTCCTCCTTTGTTTCCCCTTCCCATCCCTTCCCATCTCCCATCTCCCCCTCCATGTCCTCCCCAACTAATTTTTATTTTTTTAATAGTTTTCTTTTTATCCCCCTCATTTTTATTTTAGGATTTTAAAAAAAATTCTCTTTTTACTCTTTTCTCTTTGGGTCCTTCTGGTATTTTGCTTTACTTAATTGCTGTTCTGTTTATCCCCAGATACATACCCATCTTCCATTATTCAACTTTATCCTTCATTGTGGGCATACTTAATCCAGATATCGATTCTCCAGTTCACAAACTCTCAGCCTTAACTCCCTTAATTTCTTTACAATTATATAATATTTTAAAGGTTTCATTTTAATTTTTTATTTATTTTTGTTTTTTCCTTTTTCTTTATCTCTCTTTTCCTTTCCTTCTCTCCTTTTCTGCTCTCTGAACATAGGTCTTAGTTACCTTCCCTCTCTCCCTTTCCCTCCCTACATTCTCTTATCTTATTTTCTCCTCACAATTCTCCCTAAACCTATCAATTTCTGGTTTGCTGACTCCTTTGATTTTCTTAGTCCATTGATCCCTAATTGATTGTTGTTGAACTAGATTATATCTGTGGAATTAGATTGTACATGTACTCATTTTTACAGTGTCAAACAATTGGTGCAACTACAGGGCTCTAGTTGATGCTTGCCTAAACCGAAGAAACACAAGTAAAAAAGAAAGTCCAGGTATGTCAACTCCCATTCATGATAATCAGGAAACAGAGAAGTTAATTAATAATCCAGAGTAGAGCTCACAAAATGCTCTACAAATACTACTGGTAAAAATGATGAATGAAAAGACTGAAACCTGCAAAGGGCTCTGTGTGAGTGTGATAGAGAAATGTATGAGCATGATTAATACAGGAACTTCACGAGTCTGAGGAGGCTACTCAAGGATTAATAGAGGAATTGCTTATGGCCACATAAGATGATGCTAAGAGAAATGAACCCCAAGATATGAACACATGTGGTTTTATCTTTCTTGCTGTCGTTTTCAATATAGTTGTAATATGTGATTTTTTTTTCTTTTCTATGTTTTTCCCCATGGTGTAATTCCTATTGTCACTGTTTTTGATTCTGGTGTCCTGAATCTTGTACATACATTTTCCTAATTTGGGGAGGGGAAGGGAAATAGCAAATTCTAAAACAAGGATACAGTTTGACCCATTGTAACAAGGAGAAGTACAAGACACTATATTGTAAACAAACTTTAAAACTTCATTTGATGGGGAGGAGTTGGTAGGTGGGGAGGGAAGGGTTGGTTGGGGGAAAACAAAGGAGGGGGTAACAATGGATAGGAAATGCAGTCATTACTTACATAACTGTAAGCCTCTGTACAAAATCTTTATAATAAAATAGTAAATCACTACCTGCTGGGGCTAGGGATGCAGAACACATTGTAAATCCATACAGTCAAGTAAATTTAAATCTATAAAAATATTTTCATAAATTTAACAAATCAAAAACTATATATAATGACAATTCTAATTACTGCGGGATGATTGATGCCTTGCATTTCCATAGTCAAATAATTGTATCTATAAATTATAGTCATATGAAAATAACTTTCTAATATATTCACATCAGTAATGACAAAATATCAAAATATCATTATGATGTGAAAAGTCAAGTGAATATATTTAAATATAAGCATATTTTTAAAAGCAAGTATTAGAAATGTAAGTACATTAATATCCTACATATAAGGAATGAGGAATCCCATACTGCATCTACTCTATGAAGAAAAAGGTAGGTTTCTACTGCAGACATGTTGACAAAATGTAAAGACGGTAAAAAGATATGAAAATAGAAATCCGATGAAAGTCTGTCCTGTTAAGTTTATGTACCTTGGTGAAGTGTTTGTTACAATAGGTTGCCAAGCAACACTGGAAGGTGTACTGAAGGAAGTATGTTTCAAGAGCTGGTTTACTGTCTGAAAGTTTAACACATTTGCAGAAATGAAATTTCAGATTCTTTCCTGAATGCCGAACACTAAAAATAATGAAATTCTGCATCCTGTCTTTCTGTAAGGTTATTGAGATCTACTGTTTGAAACTGAACATCAAAGATTCTTTGGCCAACTAATATTTTCTATACATGTATGGCTATGGTCCACGTGTAAATGTAATTCAGTGTTTTGATTGAAAATATGAAGGTTGCCAGGCACCTGTGGCTCATACCTGTAATTCTAGCTACTCCAAAGGCTGAGACTGTGGCTCATGGTTCAAAGCCAGCCAGGGCAGCAAAGTCCTTGAGACTCTTATCTCCCATAAACCACCAGAAAACTGGAAGTGGCACTGTGGCTCAAAGGTACAGCGCTAGCCTTGAGCTAAAAGGCTGAAGGACAGTGCCCAGGCCCAAAGTTCAAGCCCTTTGACTGACAAAAAAAAAAAAAAGAAAGAAAAGGAAATAAAATAAAATAAAATATGAGGTTGATAATGGTGGGGTATTCTTAATAGTAGATCATGTATAAAGTATTTCCCAAGAGAAAAGACTGTTTTCATTAATGTTAGAAATTATCCCTCACTTTATCCCAAGTAAACAAAAATGGTGAACAAATGTAAAGACATAGCATCTTGTACATCTCATTGTTGTGATTTAGGCGGGGGTGGTGGGTGGTCGTGTAGTTGAGGAGGTGGGAGAGAAGGTATGGTAGGGGAAAAAAAAAGGAGGAGGCAACAATGCTGGATAAGAAATGTACTCATTACCTTGCTCATGTAACTGTAAACTCTCTGTATAGTATTTTCACAATAAAAAACTTATTAAAAGTAATAAAAGTAAAATAAAAGAAAAAATGTAAAAACAGTGGTAGATACACACAGGTAAAACAGATAATGAAAATACTGGGTTAATAACCAGCGGGGGTCCGATATTCAGCATGGCCCTGTGGCCCAGCCGGTTGGAGGGGGGGGGGGAATCAAGAGATGAACCTCACAACTCCCAGGACCTGGCTACTGGAGAGGGAGGGGCATGGAGAGGCTGACCTCACAGCCCCCAGGGTGTGCTGCTGGGGGGCCTGTGGTGCAGCTGAAAGGGGAGGGACATGCTGCCAAAGGGGCCTGGTATGACTCCGAAACGGGGCAGGGCATGCTACTGATGGGGTGGGGCGACCAGCCCCAGGTAGTGAGCTGTCAAGAAGTGATTACACAGTGGGCAGCTTGGGGGAGGAGTAGGAATGGCAGTTGAAAGCCATTAGTCCTGTGGGAGTAGAGGTGAGGATGACAAAGGAGTAGAGGGGAAAGGTGGAAGTAGAGAGACAGAGAGTGAAGTGGTGAGTAGAGAGACAGTGGAGAGAGAGACAACAGGCACGGAAAGCAGGCAACAGGCCACAAGCAGAGAAAGGCAGGCCTGGGGAGGGCAGGGCAGGCCTCCTCAGGAGTCCATCTGGGAACTTCTCCAGAGGCCCTTGGGGCCTTCTTCTTGAGAGGCCTGTGGAGAGGCGCCTACTTGAGCAGAGCAGGGCAGGCCTGTGGAGAGTGGAGAGGCCTGCAAAAAGGTGGAAAGGAAGAAAAGGAAAATCCTCCCCCTTTGGAGATTTGGAGCTTTAGATTGTGGGTTTTCAGACTAATTGGTGGTTTGCGGACCAACTAATGAAGATCAGAGCTGCCTTTTGGAAGCTTGGTGGTTGAGGCTGCCTTTTAGCCCAGGACAAGGTAGTCGCAGGCCCCATTTCTGGTGTAGTGTTAATAAATTTGTTATCTTTAACCATGCCTCGATGGATTGTCTCACTCTTTTGAGGTCATAAGTATACCTAATGTATAAAAATAAATTTTAGAACTAAAATGTCAAAGAAAATCAAAATATAAATTGTGAAAGAAAATCAAAATACATAATGGCTGAGAATAATATAGGACTTGTAAAATGTCAAAAGATACATTATTTTAAGAAATGCTCCAAATGATTATATATCATATGTGTGTGTGCAAAATGAATAATGAAAATTGTATGAGCAAATTTTTCAAATTGTAACTAGTTCTAAATTACATCCAAAGAAGGTGTTGGCCAAATATCTTTAAATGAAGCATCCTTTAAAGAAAGTACAAGGGCTGGGTGGTAGAGTTCTTGCCTAGCATGCATGAAGCGCTGGGTTTGATTTCTCAGTACCACATAAACAGAAAAAGCCAGAAGTGGCACTGTGGCTCAAGTGGTAGAATGCTAGCTAGCTTTGAGCACTGGGACAATGCCCAGGCCCTGAGTTCAAGCCCCAGGACTGGCTAAATACAAAGGCAAATATGTGGACAATATTAGTCTGATAATGATTTTGGTCTAGAGAACATTTTTTTTTCATTAAATGAAGTAAGATGTCCATTTTGAGAATGAATAACTAACTGCATAATATTTTTAAAAACTGTCATAAATATTAACTCTGTATTAACTGTATAATATTTAAAAACATATATTAACAAATCTATATAATACTAAAGAGCATCTGTATAATTTCAACATATAAAATGTAACATTAGTAACCATTATAAAAACATAATATTCAGAAATGAGCCATACAAAAAGCAGTAGTTTTGTTAAATGTCAAGTTCTTTGAACACCTACTTTAAGACAATAAAATTAAAAACTTTAAAATGGGCATTATATTTGGATTCTATTTAAAAACCTTGGAACATTTAGAAAGAATGTGGAAATATCAAAATACTAGATTATAATAAAAGCGTTTTACTTGAATAATTTTATTAGTAATGTTTTATACTTCCATCAAGTTAATATATTTTCTTAAGAACCATTTCCTCAATGAGTTTCACTACTTTGTTATTTTGGTATTTAAAGTTGTATACAACAGTTTCCTTTCTAGCCAAGCAAAAACGCTGTCACAATGAAAAGTGTTTAGTTGAACAAAATAAAATAAAGTAACCACAGGTATTACCTATAAATTAGGATATTATATAAATGATTTTTGAGGTAAAAGAAATAAAAATTATATATTTTTAAATGAGTTTTAATGTACTACCAAAATTTATTCCTTTGTGTGATGTACAAAAAATACAGGTTGTTGCTATATTATTGGGAATTAGTTATTTTATTTTATTAGAAATTATTCATTCAGCACCGTATACTTCACTAGAACAAAACAAACCATTTCATTCCCTGTGAATGTTTCTTTGCAGTCTTCTGAATGCCACATGAGTACTTAAGTAACCAGCCCAAAATGAAACAGAGAATGTCAGTAAGATATCTACTGTTGTAGTATTAGATACATGATCGTGTTTGTGAATTCTAAAAACAGGAATCTGTTTCTTCTCTCATCTTCAACATGAACTCAAGACATTTATTTCAAATCTGCATCAATAAAACACTTAGAATTTTGCTGACCTTAAGAGAGTATGTTTCTGCTAGGAAGTTTGCTATTATAAAGTACTCAAGTAAGAAAGAAAGGGTGCTATCATACGTATAATCTGCAACAGCTAAACCAGGATTCTGGGGCCAATAAAAGACTTGATTCTAAGAAAAATTTAAACCTGTAAAACAAATTTTCAAGATTCAAAATAAAAAGAGGACAACAAGATAAGATAAACAAGCCTCTACTTAAATAGGATGGAAGGCATGACATAAAGTTTATGTAGGAAAGTAAAAGACATAGATCAAAAATAAACAAAAAATGCTTCATTCTTGTCTGAACTTTATAACCAATTTATTCAATGACTCACTGGAGTCTAAAGAAGCACCAGAATTGGACACCAGACCTAAGGTTAATAGAGTATGGACACAACAGTTAATCATCATATTTCTTCATCTGTTATCTGAGTTTGTCACAATATCAATTAACATAATAACACTTGTCCAAAGGTCAAAAATTCCACTAAATCTTTTCTGAACTTTCTTGTTTTAATGAAAAATGCCTTTGCATAGGGATTCATGCCTACAGTTCCAGATGCTTTCTATCGTCTTCAAGCATTTAAAAAAATTATTCAAAAAAATCCACTCAATCAAATATCAGAAAAAGCACAAGAATCCCTGCTTCTTACTAAATATTCCTCAAAATCATTTGTTTTGCAATTTGTATGCCATTGGTATTTACCATATAATCCAGTTGATTCTTATTGCCATATCACAAATTATCTTATTACCTGCATTCATGATGAATAGTCTTCAGACCAGCCTTTCTGTCAATAATTTTATACCATTGTTAGGATTTTCATATCATTTTAATTTCCTGTCCTTTTGATATTTGGTCTATTCAAATCCTCAGACCTACTATTATCACTTTCCTAGAGTCTTATATTAATAAAGCTACCAAACACACAATTCCAACATAATCATTCTCTCCATCCTGCCTACTCATGCAAATAATTCTCTCAACTATTTTTTATCTAGAAAAATCTCCTAACATTTTCACAGCAATAAATTCCTTAATTTTTCTCTATTTCATTCATTATATACTACTTTTTCCACACAATTTTCATATTACCTTTTAGCATCCTTCCATAGAACACTCTCTAGAAAACAGTCCTATCTACCTATATACTACTACATCATCATTTTACTAAATGATGACCTCAAACCATTCTTATATGTAGTCTCCTTGCTGAATTAAGGAATGACATATTTACTCAAAAAATTATCTGATATAGCTCATTGACCAGATGCTTGTGTTATAGATCTTTTCCCCCTCTTAACCTGTTTTAAATTTTCACATCAAAATTATTTTATATATTGATTTCAGATATTTAGCATCCATTTTCTTTTAAAATTGTATAATTTTATGAGAACAGATACGTAAGATCATTTTGGTTACAAAACGTATGCAGTGACTATAAGATTGCTGAATAGAAGCTGGGTGCTCATGGCTCATGACTGTAATCCTAGCTACTTAGGAGGCTGAGATCTGAGGATCACAGTTCAAAGCCAGCTGAGGCACAAAAGTCTGTGAAACTCTTATCTCCAATAAACCACCAGAAAACTGGAAGTGGGGCTGCGGCTCAAGTGGTAGAGAGTTCACCTTGACTTGAAGAGCTGAGGGACAGTACCTAGGCCCAGAATTCAAGTCCCATGACAAAAAAAAAAAAGATTGCTCAATAGAAAACAATAAATAATTTTATGAAATTAAAATAAGAATGTGAGCTTCTTCTGGAGAATTGATAGAAACAATACATTTTGTTTTTAATTAACTGTGAAATCATTCTTTATAATAACCCATTTTCTTGTCTGAAGACTGAGTGTTTTATTAAGCTACATGATCATCAGTGTGAGTGGTTTGTTCTGGGTTTACATCCTCAGACTATAATCTGTGTCCTGTCATTTTAAGAATATCTTTCAACACTTGGGAATTGGTCCTTGAAAGGGGTGGAGTAGGCTAAAGACGAGATATTAGACAAATGAAGAAGAGAAGAATGCAGTCAAGAATTTAATGTATATTCTACAGAATAAAGAAGTGAGGGAAGAGATGGCTTGGAACATTGACAGGAGTGTCATTGATCAAGGTGCATTGTATTCATAAAGTTCTTTGCCAAATAGAAACTTCCTTGGATAACTAATTAAAGCTAATGTACAACTTCAAAAAAGAGCCCTTATCAATGTTTGTTCACTCACCAATTAAGCAAAATGAAAGCAAATACAAATCAGCAGTATAATAGTGATATCTATTAGTATTTTGTGATGATGATGAAGATAGATTGATCACAGATAGGATAGATTGAATATTGGTTTAAATTTTGATATAAGGATTGAAAAACTGAAATTACTTGTTTAGTGTTAGAAACTCTGTCCTTAAACAAAGTAATTCAATGAATAACACTTTACCCCACTTTCCCATTGGAAAGTTTGAGTTTTTATGTGAGTTTTAAAATAGACTGAAAGTAACATCACATCCATTAGTTTGCAACCACACACACAGTTATAGTAAGAATTGAAAATGGTGTTGCCTATTTCAAGTGTACTTTCAAGCACAGCTCTTACCTAAAATGTAATGTCTGAGAGGCTTTGACTTCATCTATCTAGCAAATGCATAATGCAACCATAATTCACAACACAGAACAAATGGTAAGAGAATGCAAAGGAAAAGGAATTTTAATCTTAAAAATGTGTCTCAGGATCTTTGATATTTTGTCACTTGTTTTAAATTATAAAATTATAACTTCTATTATTGCAAACATCAGAGCAAGGTGAGATGGACTTTTTCTTTTTTCTGTTTTTTTCATTGTGAAAATACCATACAGAGGGCTTACAATTACATGAGCAAGGTAATGAGTACATTTCTTATCAAACATTGTTGCTCCTCCTGTGTTTCCCCTTCCTATCCCTTCTGTTGTAAAGGTCATTTTTTGACATAACATCTTGTATATCTCATTGTTGCAATGGGTCCATTTATATCCCTATTTAAACAATTTGTTTTTTCCCTTTCCCTCCACAAATTATACCAACATCAAATACAGTGGAAACAAGGGTTATACCGTGGGGGAGGGACATACAAAGCAACAAAGAAATCATCTTATAAATATGTTAGAAACAATAGCAAGAAAGAAAAAAAACGTTTGAATCCTTATCTTGGGGTTCATTTCGTCTAACATCAACTTATCTGACCGTTTCTGCTTGTCTCAGACACATACTAGTTATGTGAAGTAAGCCAGGCCCAAAGAAACATTTGTCGGCCATGGGGGCTGAACTCTGGGTTTGGGTGCTGTTCCTCCTCTTTCGCTCAAGGCTAGCGCTCTACCACTTGAGCCACAGTGTCATTTCCGGCTTTTTTCTGCTTATGTGGTACTGAGGAATCGAACCCAGGGCCTTATACATGCAAGGCAAGCGCTCTACCACTGAGCCACTTTCCCAGCCTGAGATAGACTTCTTACTTCAGTGATATGGGAACTGGATTTATTCATCCTAAATTAAGTGAAACTAAGATTTGTAAGTCACAAAAAAATCTCAGTTATGGTCATCTTCGAAACAGCTAAACTGTGTGCATGTCCCATTCAGAGAGGAAAAAATGAAATTCAACAATAAGCACAGATTTCTGAAAATTCCTTCTGGAGATTAGGAAGAAACATTTGTTTGCCTACCCACAATTTTAGGGTGGGAAATAAATACTGGTAGGTTTAATTTTAATATGACTGGGTTAAGGCATGTGTGTGTGGCTTGTAAACAGTATTCCTCTGTGTGTGTGTGTGTGTGTGTGTGTATGTGTGTGTTGTAGGTGTGTGTGATGTTTCTGGAAGAACTTAGCATTTGGTAAAGAAAATAAAATTCATGGAGATGGGCAGGACCAATCAAACCTGCCGAGGACCTACACAGAGCACAAAGGCAGAGGAAGGTCATAAGTCCCTGCTTGAGACAGAACATCTGTAATCTCCTGGCCCCAAAAGTGACAGTTGTGATTCTTCAACTTTAG
Source organism: Dipodomys ordii (assembly GCF_000151885.1). Taxonomy (NCBI): domain Eukaryota; kingdom Metazoa; phylum Chordata; class Mammalia; order Rodentia; family Heteromyidae; genus Dipodomys; species Dipodomys ordii. Next base: position 33,460,569 of record NW_012267224.1, read on the forward strand.
ACCTGAAGTTGGCCTTATGGCGCTGTCTTGAATGTTTGTGGAACTTTGGATATTTTGAAAGTGTATAACTAACCAGCTTTTCTGAGTCAGCACCTTGCAGATGGTAGCAGTTTTGAACTTCCATAAACATAATACCAATAGTAAGTCTCTCCTTATATGTATCACTCTATACAATTAATTCGTAGTGCTTCTCTGGAAGATTATGACTAATCAACACTTTCTGCAATCTTATAAACTGTCAGTGACCTTTTCTGACACTATCCTGGGGAGAATATGAAGAAGAAAACCACTCCTGAAATTTTCTCACATAGCCGACAGGAATTTGTAATTTGATTCATGGGCATTGAAGTACTATCTAACTGTAGAAATTACAGAATGAGTAACATTGTAGATAATGTAAATTTGTTAAAATAATTAAAATACTAATTAAAAGTCATAGGCATAAGAAACACCATTAAATCTAAAATAACTATTGATATAATCAAAAAGAACTAATATAAATATGGCTTGAACTTGCTAATGCATATTTTCCATAGATTCATCTATAAATCAATTGTAAAAAAAAAAATCAAAGAATCTGGGAGCTTGTGGCTCATATATGTAATCCTCTGGAGGCTGAGATCTTGAAGATCATGATTTGAATCCTAGATAGGAAAAGCCATGAAGCATGTATCTCAAATTAACTACCAAAAATAAACTGAAAGTGGAGCTGTCACTCAAGTTGTAGAGAGTTACTCTTGAGTAAAAGAGCCCAGTGACAGCCCCAGGCCCTGAGTTCAAGACCCATGACTGACAAAAAAATTACTTATTATTTCCCATGACTTCTGTTGTATGTATTGTTTGATAGCATCATGAAAAGTTCAGGGATTATCATTTCCTATATGATAACTGGTCTATAATTCCAGAAAGAACAATACAAATAAACTATGCAAGGCAAGGACAAGGAAATTACTTTCAAACACACAAAGGGTATAAAGTTGATCAGAATAGTTGAAATCAATGTAAAACTTTGCCAAAAAAATACTAGGGGGATATAAGAGTACTAAGCTTTGACATTTTAGTGGAGAATAAGGACAAAGTTAAGATCAGAGGGATTTGTTACATGCATCATAGAATTAAGAATGTTCTTAGATCACCTGAGAACATGTATTTCTCTTATGTCACAGCAAAAAAATACCAGAAAAAAATGATAAATGCAATGAACGAAGAAAGTGAAATTTTTAATGTACTCTGCTAGGGACTCAAAAAATAGCTAACATTCTTTAATAGCTTATTCAGACAAGAAATTTTGACCCATACCAACAATTTTAGCTACATAAAGAATATAAAGATTGCTGCAGGTTTTTCATATTCTGTCTTTTATAGCAGTCATGGAAACATTTTATGAAAGCTATGGAAGCTGCAAAGTATCCTAGAAAATTTCTTGGAAATTTTAACCAATAAATGGCACTGTGACCAGGTTTTTTCATAATACACATGCATTTATATTTGTGATAAGTTAACAAACATGTCAGTGTTCAATGAAGAAATATGAACAAATGTACCCATTGGAGACAAATTTAATTTTAATCCTCCTTATCATCCACCAGACATGTCCATGAATTGGTCCCTTTCTCAAAGAAATTGTAAGCAGTATTTATAGAATTTTCACAAGTCACTGGGCTCTGGTGGTGTATAATTGTAGCTACTCAGGAGGTTGAGATCTGAAGATTCCATTTCAAAGCCACATAATGCAGCAATGTCTTTTCTTAAAATTCCCCATTTGTATGTGCATCCTACAATGTAAACTACTGGTGCAGTTTAATGTCCCAAGCTATAATTGGGATCTCATTGTACATTTCCAGACTATTTGTTATGTTTATATATTGGTACATACTTAATATCACTGAATGCTCATATTAGTGTTGAATATCCTGTTTACTTATGTGATATATGCTTGTTTGCAAAAATATTAGGAGACATACTGCTAGGAAGTGCTGATCATTTTACCTGTCAAGGTTCTAGTAATAAAACTCATAACTAATAATAATTCTTGTACTGCACTCAGTGAGATCCTGTTTATAAATGTTTTATTTTCTCATTACGCTGAAACCTTATAGCTATCTGTTGCTGTACAATATCAAGTGTCATAGTATTGCATAATACCTCATAACATTCATAACAAGTTTCATTTATCTTTCATAACATTACTGATGCTTCCCAGGCTTGTTATGATTAAATAATATTTTATAATCCCCGAGCTTCTACCAAGTGGGTGAACAATATTTGCAGTTTAACAAGTATTTAGATCATCATTGCACCATGTGGAAAGGGGAGAGTTTATATATTTGAGGATGGTATAAAATGGCATTTAAAATTCAGGAAAAGATAGATTTATATATTCATACATACATATATACATACATACATACATACATACATACATAGAAAACCAGTCATCTGTACTCTCAAAAGAATTATTGTGGATAAGAAGAAAGTAACTCACAAAGCATGCAAACATCAGTAACACCGCCTCAAGCTTAAATAAATGTTTTTCTTTAAATTTTTGCTTGTAAATTTCAAATATAATTGCATTTTAAGCAGAGTTATGAGTTCTAGGAGTAATGAGTAACACAAAGGAAAAAAAGTAAGAGGTAAGGCTTGCTGAAGAAAAAGACTGTTCCTTAATCATTTTATTTTACCCTCCTTAAGAGGTTTTTATTTTAGAGGTTTTAATTTTTTGAGCTCTATTTATATTCTGGATATTTGGCTCTTGTCTTGTTTATAGGTTACAAAAATATTCTCCCATTCTGTATGCTTTATTTTTAGCTTGTTATCTATGTCTTGTGCTTTGCAAGAACTTTGAAATTTGATGCAATCCCATTTATCAAGTCTTTCTTTGATTTGCCTTGCTTCTGGATCTATATTTAGAAAGTTCCTACCTGTGCCCAACATCCATAGTGCTTCTCTGTCCCTTTCTGTACATTGGTTTCTGATGCTTTATTAAATGGAATTTCCTTTGTACAATTACTTAAAATTAATAAATATTAAGATAAAGTAAAACAACAACAAAAAGTTTCACAATAATCTGGAATGACTCAAGTACATTTCAATAAATAGTCTGTAAGCGTACATGGACTCATGAAATGCTTTATCTTTTGTGCTTTATTACTGCAAGAAAATGTGACAAATTTTGATATCCATTATCTCATTAACATAGATAAAATGACTTTTGAAAATATTAAAATGTCTTATTCAAACTACTTAGATTCTGAAATTTTCAGTTTCTTGAAAATTTACTTAAACTCACTGTTGATTTCCCATGTAATGATTGTCATCACAATAATTTATACTGTTGCAAAAATTAACAATGAATTGGGATCCCTGCTTAGGGATTAAGTTTTATTTGATTTCTTAGACACACATGTAATTCAATACAGGGAGAGTATTAGGTGGAAGGAATTTTTGAATCATACAAATAAATGGAATAGAATATTAAATATTTTTATATGTAATATTTTGCATAGATAAGAATTACTTTGGATTATTTGTTATTGCTCATGTAATGTTTCTTTGAAAATGAATATTTTAAGAAAATTTAAAACACAATTTTAAATAAATTAGAGTGAGAGGGATGGGTGAGAATATTGTAATGGGTGACTGATACTTGTCTAGGTATATTGTATTCATAAACTGCTCTGTTAAATGGAAACTCCTTTGTTCAACTCTCTAAAGATAAAAACATTAAGAGAAAATAAAATGAGAGCATTGAAGGCTAAAATATCAGTCAGAAATTAAAAGTGAGACCCTTTAAAATCAATTCCATAAGAAATTGGCTCCCATACATTTTCCATAGTTATTTTTAACATATTCTTACAGATGATTTTGAACCTATATAAAAGATGATAGTAATATTACGCCAGGGCATATATAAAACTTACATGTTTTGTGAAATCTTTGTTTAACATCATGAATAGTAGATGTTTGTGGCATCTGGAAAGAAAAGAAAATAGAAAGGGTTATGATTTAATAGGTGCTATTTTTATATACTTTTGTTAAATATAAAAACTATTCTAATAAGTGTAAATCATAAAAGAATTATAAAACCAAAGTTTTGTTTTGTTTAGCTTTTACATTACTCCTATTTTTTTCAAATCAACACACAGATTGCAAACACTGAGAACGTAATTTAAAGATTACAGTTATATACCAATAATGATGTTATTGTGTGAATTCAACACTCAATCTCAAAACATATTTTGTTCTTTTCTATCCCAAATATTCTATTTTCAAAGCTCACAAGTGTGAATTAAAATTTAACTTGATCCACAGGAGGAAGTATACGTGCAGAGGAATGAACTAAGGAAGTTAAATGTTTACATGCTTATAGATGACAGACAAAAGTGTGTGTGAGTGTGTGTGTGTGTGTGTGTGTGTGTGTGTGCGTGTGTGTGTGTGTGTGTGTGTGTGTTGTGGTCGTGGGGCTTGAACTGTGGGACTGAGTGTTGTCCCTCAGCTCTTCAGCTCAAGGCTAGCACTCTACCACTTGAGCCACCATGCCACTTCCAATTTTTGGAGTGGTTTATTGGAGGTAAGAGTCTCATGGTCTTTCCTGCCTGGGCTGGCTTTAAGCCATGATTCTCAGACCTCAGCCTCCTAAGTAGCTAGGATTATAGGCATAAGCCAGCCATCTACTTCCAGCTTAGAAGAAGAGATTTTTATACCACAATTTCATGAGACAAAGTCATCTTTTTAAACATTATGGCTATATTTAAAAAGATTCAAACTAATAAAATATGTATAATGAAATATATTATCTGAATTAAAAAATATACAATGGTTGTTTTTGTGTGTGTGTGTGAAAATACCATACAGAGGGGTTAGAGTTACATGGGCAAGGTAATGAGTATATTTCTTATCAAGCATTGTTGCCTCTTCTTTTGATTTCCCTTCCCAATAATAGTCAAAAAATAACCAGAAAAAAATGAATAAGATAATCATACTCATCTAAATTTTACAATTCCTTGGGATAATTTATCTAAATACTAAAATACGTCACTATTTATTTTTTGCTTTCTATTAAACTTAAACACACAAAATTTAGTGGTCCTGACCTTGTATACGTTGGCATAGAAAAAAGCCAGCCAACATTAAAAACATATGTAAAGAGTCATTCTTCAATATATATTTTCTTTATTTGAATATGTATTGGAAATTAATCAGACCAATGATCATCAATATATACATATTTTCTTCAGTATTTTTTATTACAAAAATCTCATGGCTCTTTGGAATGGTTAAGTGAAAAATTCAAGAACTGTCTTTCAAATAAGTTCTTATTAATATTGTCATATTGTAATATGATAAATTATAAATGCTCTATTATATGATAAAATATTACAATAAATGTTTTTATTTGCCTTTCTTTTCATAAGTCTTAGACAAATATTCGACATATTGCTCAAAATTTTTCCCTCCTTTTTACAAATTATTATTTATACAGATAGCTGTAGATGTCAGTACTACTGTATGATATTAAAACCCCTATCTGTTACTTTATAATTAAAGAGTAACTAAATTTTTCTATATGTATGAAATAGTCAGATATTTATAAATTTTAATAAAGATGATAGCAAATGCATAAAAGTTTTATAAAATAATATATTCATACCCTTGTATATATTTTACTTTATTTTAATTTTTATTATTGACTTGATATTTCAATTGCCTATTTTCATTGTGGTTTCATAGAATATGTTATTTCATCTTTGTGTAATTTCTTCACACAGCATTTTTGCATTTTTCTTCGGACAGTGTGCCCCAAAACTCACAATTAAAACTCAAAATTCTCATAAAACACAATTCATTATTACCCAATTAGTTCAAGGAATATATGATTTGAAAGAAAATTCTCATTCTGAGTAGTATCTCAATTCAGGCTTGATAGGTGTTGACCTAGATCTTTATGAGGGCTCATTATCTGTGTTTACTGCAGTTGGTTTAACCTGAAAGAATCTAGAGAATAATGTTACTATGTTACTGTTGAGTATGTTTCAACAGATAATGAATTACATAGCGTTATAATAATATCTTAACTCTTATACAAGTCAAAAATATAGTTGTAAGCACAAATTCACATGAAAAGAATAAGAATGAAGTTTTTAGATCTTTCCTCAAGATAGAATAATTAAAATGACAATGTGCCTTGCCATAATCAATTTTCTCAAATATGCACACTTTTAAGACTAAGATTACATTTATCTGAAAGAAACCCACATGTTGAAGTGGATTGTCATACCAACTTTTGCAACACTTTTTTCTTTAATTTCTACTTGACTTTGACATACTATAAAAATGCTGATGCATAAATCTTTTGGAGTGCCTTTTCCAAAGTGCTTTTGTTTTGCACAAAAACATTTAAAAAAATAAAAGAATTAAGTACTGAATGCTTCAGACATCTACTCACTTAACTAAAAGATCATGTTTATCCATTCTTTCCTCTAGTTGTACTCAAAGCACAGGAAAATACAATTATGATAATTAACAGAATATATAAGATTTTTTAATTGCTGAATTAATGCCTCAAGTGGCTTTATCAGAGAGTTCATTCTTATCATCTTATTTTCACCCGGGTCTTCAAAATCTAGAAAAGGACAAATGATCATTAAGGTAATTTATTCAATTTTATGAATTACATTTAATTGTAAGAATTGGAGAAATAAGTGCTTCTCTATTGGAAACTTTCAAATTCTCTTCATTATATGTCTTTCTCATTAGAAAAATTAAGTCTTAAAATAACAAGGAGAAAAGTCAAATGGTATTTATTAGCTGAACTAAGAGTGTACTTCTAAATTTTAATGGATCATTAATGAGATTGGCTTACAACTTAAGATAAACTTTAAGTTGATGAACAAAGAATAAAAATCAGTCAACAGTGTGGTTTAATTTGTCCTTGTAACATTTTATTTCACAGGAAACATTCTCCTCATGGTAAAACTATGTGATGGTAATTTTGTGGGGGCTTCCTATATGAGAAGTTGTCACGAAAGTACTGAAAGGAACAAAAATTAAGTGGAAAGAAAAAAACTTTTGAATTTGTTTGAAGGAAGAATTCTCTTATCTATTTGTTTATTTTCTTCTTTACTCTTAATGTTACAACAAAGGTGACGCACAGAGGGCTTACAGTTAGATAAATCAGATAATAAGTATATTTCTTTTTGTAGTTTTGTTACTCTTATCCTGTCAGTTTCCTAGTTTTTCCACAAGTCACCCAGAAAGGGTACTCACTAAGTACTATTCAAAACAAACGTATTATACAACTTGTGGATGGGGAAAGGGCATGAAGGAAGAATTCTAATATGCAAACTACAAACTAATATTGAACATTGCAAGAGTGAGAAACATATCTACCAGCAAAGATAGAAGAATAAGTGACAAATGGAATCATTAATTATAAAATGTAAAGATATTTAAACACAATTATAAGTACACTTGTGCATACTCATGCACAAAAAATCCAAAATATCCAGTTCACCCAGCATTCCTTATGACAAGGGCTCTTTCTGCTGTTTTTAACCATATAAAGGGAGAGTTTTAGCCCAGGGAATCTTGGCTTAGCATTTATTAACTCAGGAAAGCAGGAAAACAAAAACAAAAAACAAAAAAAAAAGATATATTTTTTTTTTTTTGGTCACGGGTCTTGAACTCTGGGCCTGGGCACTGTCCCTAAGCTCTTCAGCTCAAGACTAGCACCCTACCATTTGAGCCACAGCACTACTTCCAGTTTTGAGAGTGGTTTATCAGAGATAAGAATCTCATGAACTTCCTTGCCTGGGATGGCTTTGAACCATGATCCTCAGATCTCAGCCTCCTGCTTAGCTAGGATTACAGGCATGACCCTCCAGTGCCTGCAACTTTTTTTTTTAATGGCTTTGAGTGAATAGAATATGAAATCGAAAATTTTGTTTATGAAGCACAATGGTTTCTTATGTAAAGGAATGCTATTTTGCTAGTTTATAGTCTTCAGTTTATAAATACCATATAATTAAGCAGTCAATTGTGAATTATTTTTAATTATATTTTTCTTACCATTAAGTAGTTGCAAAAAAGAATTACCACTAAACAGAGCAAATTATGAATGCAGTGCATCTTGATTGAAGTCACCCCATTTCTCCCATCCCTCCCAACCTAAATTGTCTCTTCAATTTTCTCACAATTTCCCAGGATATACATTGTTCATGCTCTTTGGGGGATTTCAAAGAACGGAGGGTAAATGAAAGAAATATTTTTCATAACTTTAGAATTTATTTTTGGTTCAATTTCATTTGGTTTGTTTTGATTAATAGAGTGTTTTTCTTGTTATTGCTGTTCTTTTAAGAGCAGCCTTTCTGTGTAGGCCACTCTATAACCAGCTGAGTAGTCAAAGTGTCCTAAAATTTTACTTCCTTCTCCTGAGTACTAGGATTACAGGAGAACACCACTACACTTGACATAGACTGATTGTCTCTATAGAATACCAAAAAATTCATGATAGAAATCCTCTTTACAACAGTATGCTTCTTTCTGCAATTGTATACTTAACATCCATGTCACATAGTAGGCTGTAAACATATCAATCACAACAGAATATTATATGTACTGATCATTATTGTATATATCATATATATTAAAATAATGAGCACTTCTACCTTGCTAATTAAATAATGCTCACCTTAATTTTCAAAATATTATTTTGATAAACCTTATTTGATAAAACTCCCAATTGATAAACCAGCAGTATGATATCATCCGAGAATTTTTAACATTCTTTTTATTCAAACTCAGATTTGGAATTGGGCTTTCTAGAAATCCCAGTCTATACTACACACTCATTAAAAATCTATAATATTTAGCATTTAATGTATAGGCTAAATACTTAACACATTCAACTAATTGAATTGCCTTATGGGAAGAATACATTATTTTGTTACTATGATACAGAGTTTCATGAAAGCATTATAGCCCTAATATCCATGCAAAGATTTAAGAAGAAACATTTGGCAGTTATATATATTAAAAAAAAGTTCTTCCACCTTTTTCTTTGTTAAAGATTTTGAAGTGATTGAAATGTCTTCAACAATGAACTGACAAACATCTTCAAAGAAAACTATCTTTAATTCTACTTTCGAAAAGTCGAGGTAGAGCTACTTACACAGACATGGGACATAGTGGCTCACTGTCAGCTCTATATGTTCCTCACATATCTGCACAGATAAAGCAGACATCTTTCACGACATTGTTTATTTGTAAGGCAGTTTTAAAAGTGTTGGTATCAGTTGAAGTTCTAACAGTTTCCTGGTGATCATAAATGCAGTCTTCAGCCTGCATTTCACAGAATGAAATAACATACAACAGAAACATAGCAACTTTAAATCCTCCATTTGCCTATATGAAAATCAATTTTAAAAACTTCATAAAAACTAGCAGTTACAGAGCCTGATCATCTAAAATTTGGCCCAGCATAGTTAACGTTTTCACATGATTTATTTATATGGAAGCAGTGCAAAATGGCTTCTACTAGAGGAATCAAGCTAAAAGTCCAGCATATGGATGACATGACACGCACCTCCCAGATTCTAGGCAAACTTACAATTTTCTTCATAGTCAATGATGATTGCATTTAAGGCTCAGAAGTGTCAGTGTTTATTAGCTGAAGTGGATAAATATTTTGAAAGTAAATCTCATACATTTATTTATTTATTCATTCATTTATTTATTTTTGTCAGTCGTGAGGCTTAAACTCTGGGCCTGGGCTCTGTGCCTCAGTTCTTCAGCTCAAGGCTAGCACTCTACCACTTGAGCCACAGCAGGACTTCTGGTTTTCTGGTAGTTTATTGGAGATAAGTGTCTCAGGGACCTTCCTGCTCGAGCTGGCTATGAACTGTGATCCTCAGCCTCCTGAATAGCTATGATTACAGACATGAGCATCTGGCACCTGGCTCTCACACATTACTTTTGTACTTTCTTCCAGCACTTTGAGCTAACTTTTCTATAGGCTCATTTCATTGGGAAGGCATATCTTCAAGCATTTATAGTAACTCCTTTGAAGTGTTCATTGTTTCTCTGCCCCGACTCTAGATCAGTAACTTCATTAGATCTGTACCGGGTCTTTATCATTTACTCTAAACAATACATTTTACCAATTATTTTAATTTTCAGTGCTGAGATTAAGATATATTCCCAGGCTCTCCCTTTCCGCCCACCAGTGGATAATTAAGATATTGGTATATTGTTTAAATATGTACTGTATAACAATTCCATTCTTAGCATCCTAATTCATCAGAATCATATGTGATATACTTGGCTCACAAATTCCAAAATTCAGAGTCTCAAAACAAAAAATAAACAAACAAAAAGTTGTTTTTTTTTTGTTTGCTTGTTGTGTTCCTACATGACCATCATAAGATCCACTCTTTTCCTGTTTTCCAAGTTTGGCATAGAAGGGGAACAGTCACCCATCATCTCATCGAATGTTGACAGAGGGGAGAAATAATTATTCCAAATTGTTCTTGATTTCAGTCTTGACATAAAATGTCCTCTATAAATTCCTTTAATACATCCTTATTTGTGAAATATGTCACACAAGCTCAGTTAACCCTAAAGGTTTAGAAATGATTTGCTTTTTACTGCAAAAGGTCGAGGATTTTAATCTCTAATATTCAGTGCAATATATATACCTTGTTTTAAGTATTACAGGCTTGTAATGACAAAAATTCACTTTATAAGACAAATGCAATTACTTTGGTTATAATCTAATGGACCTTGAAAATAGAAATGGATGTGGAGGTATTTACATTTATTAACATGTCGTTCATTAGAAAAATTTTAGATAGGTCTATGACTTCGCTTCATATCATAGGTGAAACACCCTTAAAGTTTTATTTGGCTAAGTCTACTCAAAGTGTTAGTAAATAAATCCATGAAGAACTGCAAGGAACTAGTAGAATCTTATTTCATTCCCATTCTATACATAATCCTGGTAAATTAGTTCAGTGAGAGGAATTAAAACAGTCATGTTTCAAAGAATGTCATTACTAATACTTGTAGTGTCAGATAATGTGGGTTCCTTCTTAATCAGACAAATTTTATAATGTGAACATACACTTTTCTTGGGAGAATATTAATTATTGAATACCAACTTTGTCATTTTGTCAACCCAAAATATTTAAAATTTGCATCATGTAAAATGTGGAAGAAGACAAAAAAAGATGATTTTATCATGCCTTCTGCAAATTAGAGTTCACTGTACATTTGGTTTACTTTTTTGAAAATTTGTCGCTGTCTTGGAGAGTTTGCACTCTTCAAAATTCATGTTAAGAGTGTGATTGCCAGTGAAATAAATTTTGTAGATGTGTCCTTGAAATGGTAATTTGATAAGGACTCTAACCTACATGATAGGCTCAATATCCTAATAAAAGGAATGCCAAAAGTGGCATCTCCCTTTTGGATCTTCTGCAACTCTGCAATACAATAATTGATACTCTTCCTGATGCCTTTGAAGTACCATTTTTAGATGTAGAGACAGAGTACTTACCAGAAACCACATTTGCAAGTGTTTTGATCTCCAAACTTCCAAAATTGTGAGAAATATTTTTTTAAAATACAATACTGAGCTATATTTCATCACAGTCAACAAGGATTGCTGCCAGGAATTTGGAATCTAAACTCATTCTTAGCCTTATTAAATTCCGAAAATCTATATTGATTCAGAAAAGAACATGAAATAGCCATATTTCAGTGGTTTTTATAATCACAGCATAGACTAAGGAAAAAATATGTCAATGTTATCCATGTATGTGTGTGTATAGGGCTTTTATTTTTTAAGAAGAGACATTAAAATATATAATAAAAATCAGTTTCTTTTCTGCAAAAATGCATATGCTTTCCAAGGCTAAATGAAAGTGAAATGGACAATATCTTCTGATATAAAGTATATAATCAGTTGCTTATATAATGTGAATTGTGTTACCCGTACTGTTAACATGGGCATATATGATGATCATAAAATCATAATTGCAAACATTGTTAAAATAATTCCTTGCTATATTATTATGCCCTCTGCTCTCATTGGTTCATAATTATGAAACACAGGTTCATTCATTAGACAATTTTCTTTTTCTTAAAAAATCATTCATTTTTCTATTAAAGTAATAAAATATTTAATTACTTAGATTGAAAGATGTACTGATTTATTGTCTAAACAAATAGACATGTGGCTAACATAACCTTGTTATGTAAGTGATATTAAGTTGCTTTCAGACAAGAACAAGAAAACAACCCAACTTCTAAAAGATTATACTTGACAAGGAAGTGGCGCTGTGGCTCAAGTGGTAGAGTGCTCACCTTGAAGTGAAGAGCTGAGGGACAGCGGCCAAGCCCAGAGTTCAAGCCCCACAACCGACAAAAAAAAAAAGAAAAGAAAAGAAAAGAAAAATATATACTTGACAAGCTGAGATGTGAGAATCATGGGTCAAAGTTGGAAGGGTAGTCTTTGAAATTCTTGTCTCCAGTTAACTAGAAAATAGCGAAAAATGGAGGTGTGGCTCAAGATAAAGTGAGAACCTTGAGCACAAATTTTAAACAAGAATGAGTGGCCCTGAGTTCAAGCCTAGGTACTGACATACCCACACCATTATATGTATACATATATATGTATATTTAACTAATATGCATTAAAATTTAAATTAGGTATTTATTTAAGCCATATGAAAAGTTGTTATAGAAATACTCATAAAAATTACCTCATGATTATTTGTACAATGCTGCAATTCTTGGTGAAAAAAGCTAATTAATATAGCTCTATTTTTATAATTATAAAAATTACATTTCATCTTTATCACTATAAAATAAAGCATATTTTATTTTAGCAATCAACAGCCAGAGCTAGAGCTCTTTTACTGATAATATTCTATTAAGTCATGAGTTATAAATAATTCTCCATAGAAATAGCTCTGAAATAAATATAATTTATTAAGAAAAAATGAAAAGTTTTATATGTGCAGCAAAGAAGCAGGTTGGGATCTACTTATATCAATAAACTCTGCTAATGTCCTTATTAAATCAATTAAGCTCAGATTGAACTGACATATATACTATTTTTAACAGATAAAGGACTCTTTAAGAAAACCAGTAATGGTCAAAATATGTAGCTCAGTAACCAATTATATTAGATTATTGTTTTCCTAAAGTCAAATATCTTGTAATTGTGACATCTAAAGCCTCAAAGCACGTAGTAACAATGATTTATTTTAGAGACGCTAAGTTTAATATAGAATTCCCTGTTTTAAGAGTAAGAGCAATTCTAATTTGCAATATCTACTATCTAGCCATGGTAAAGACTTCAAAATAATCTGTCTGAAATAGAACTCACTTTAAGAAGACATCAAGTGAGTGTCACATTCACAGGCTTTATGTGGAAACAGTCTAATGGGCTCAGCTTACTCTCTTAAATCCCAATAGATCAACAGGGATTGAAACTTATTTGAGAATTTTCATTTGAAAAGCTACCAATAAAATATAATATAATAATAGTATGGAGACTGAGGTTCACACATTAAAATCCCTAAAGTGGGTTAGTAGTATGTCTTGGAATTCTTATCTAAACTCTTTAGTGGTGTCTATGTAACACAATATTTTCATTTGAGACATGAAAGACCACAGATGTAAAGCCCTTGAAAGAGATGATTTCTACTTTAGGAGATTGCCCTTTACTCTCATGCATATCCCCATAATAATCCTTCTGTGTAGTGAGACTCTGGGAGAGATTTCAAGAGCTACTCTTAATTTTTTTCAATAGAACACTACCATCTGGCCTCTGGAAGTTTCTCAATGTGAGAATTTCCCTTAGTGTCTATAAGAGGCTGGCCCTGAGACCCTCCCACCCTGATGCCTGCTTAAGACAGGTAAGTGTTCCCTTCTCATAAGCACATCCTCCTGTGTGGTTTAAACCATTTCTATTTTCATAACACCACAAACATGCAAATGCTGCATAAACAATGGTTTCATTATACCTTTCAGGAAATAATTACAAGAGCTATGAGCCAGTACATGCTCAATACAACTAGAAGTTTAAAATTTTCAGTTAACTATTGTTTAAATCTCTGTAAAAAGAACTGTCATAAAGGTCTGACTATGTTGAAGAAAGAACAATTTATAAAGGGAGGAAAGAAGAGAAGAATCAAAAAAGACTTGATAATGTTCTAGGATTATGCCACTGTAAAATAATCTTGTAGATGCTGGATTATCACCAAACATTAGGGATGATATTATCTTCACATATGCTTTTGATTCTTAGTGATATATCATGTCACTATGCAAATAAATTTTTCATGGAACAAAGTAAGATCTACATAACTATATGTAAATCTGAGATTACTCACAATTGTGTGCAATTTAGAACTCTGCATAGGTACTCTCATTATACAAATTCTAAGAAACAAGAATATATTTAATTGCTTCTGTGTTTCTAATAATGCAAATAGGGCCTCAGGGAGCACTATTTTTTGTGCATGAGAATGTTAAATTTTAATGTGGTATAAATATTGTTATCTATTACCTGATTGTGTTTGCCCCTTTAGGCTGCTCTAAACCTTTAGATAATTTAACATGTTAAGTAATATCATATTTATACTTCAACGATGCTGAAATGCCTCCTAATTTATAAAAGGCTAACTTTATGAAGAATTGGTAATGAAAGCCAAGGTAATTCAATGATTTTAGCACAAAGTAAATGAAAACAATTGATTCTAAGAAAGCAAACAAAATCTGTGGAGCCCTCTGGGATGGATTGCTTAAGCTTTAAAAGAGGCCTCATAGAAGTTCCCATGTCTTCTGCCATACAAAACCTGCAGGGATAATATGCACAAAGAAGACTTAACTAAACACTGATTTTGCTAGTGACTTCATTTGGGACCACCTGGCCTATAAGGCCATGAGAAGTAAAGTAATTTGTTGTTGTTGTTGTTGTTTCTCTTGGAACCTCTGTTTATTCTTTTCAATACATCACATTTTTCTTTTTTTAATACTTATACACATATATATAATTTATTCTATCTTATTGGCATGCAATATATATAATTATAATTCAACACATGTACACAATGTATAAGCATCAAAGCAGGATAATTATTGATTAGCATTTTTATTGCCAAGAATATTATCGTTTATATGTTCTGGAAACTTCAAAATTCTTATTCTTCTTAGTTATTTTTTTTATTGTGAAAATACCATACAGAGGGGTTACAATTACATGAGTACATTTCTTATCAAGCATTGTTGCCTCCTCCTTTGTTTCCCCTTACCATCTGTTCCCATTGTCCCCACCCCACCCTACCCCCTGCACCCGTCTGCCTCCCATCACATTTTTCTTAACAAATAATTTACTTGAAAGGCTGCAATAATTATCTACATAATTTTAATTCACAAGTAAACTGCTAAGGTTAATGGTAGAACACTGGTGTAACATATTCAAGTCTCAATGTCTGATTTTCATTTTCCCAGAACTGGAGTATGCATATTTATGCATGTGTATGTATATGTGTATCTGTATGTGTAGATATGCATACATGTTTATATAAACACACACACATATGTGTACACATCTACACATACAACCTCAGACCTGAGCTAAATATGTTCACATTCAGATTTCTACTGAGTTATGTATCTATTTTACAAGAATCTGGCGTTTAGATTGAACAGCAGTGATTTCCAGTGTCCTACTTGTCATAAAATAATAAAATTAATTAGTTAATTAATAATAAAACCATAAAAATATAGAGTAAGTCACATGAGCCATAGGATCTGATGTACAATGAAACATTAACTCAACATCATATTTTGATCCTTTCCAAACCTGTTACCCTTGACAATTAAATAGATCATATGTTATCCTAGTTCCTAAGTATCTATCATTGTCCCCTATTAATATGCATCCTATTTACTATGCAGGACATAGATAAGACTTATTTCTCAAGGGAAGTGTTTTCACACAGTTTTCTTCCTTCCTTTGCTTTGTTTGAATTGTTATCTCAAATACATAAATATCTCAAATATTGGAACAAATATAACTTATGCATAGATAACTGATTATCAAACTCAAATGTGTCAATGGGGAGAGGTAGAGAATATTGTAATCTGGCAAATCTAAACTGATCTCTAAATATGTATTCTATTTTATTTACCTATACTGACATTTTAAATGAAGTATCTTGTCTCATATATAAGGAAATAGTAAGGTCATCTTTGCAGACAGGCAGTTGTATATTTAAGTGAAAACTGCAACCATTTCTTCTAAATGAATTCACATAATCTGTATTTGCCACATAATTATTATTCATATATATGTATAGATAGGTTTCCAAAATATGTTTATCATACTTATTTCAGGAATGCATAACATCTATTTTTTTAAAAAAAAGACTAAAATGAATATCACAAAAATTAAATTACAATAGACTTAATTGGAAAAGATTATTCAAGTTATTTTCTAACTCAGTCTAAAAAGACTTTAAATTAGTATTTCTAAAAGATCCTCAGCACATAAAGCATAACTTTCATTTTTAGGATACTAAACACTAACCAAAAATAGTGCTAAAAATTAAATTCAATATAGAAACTTTAGATGAGAGTGGAGGATATTTACAAGAGTTTGGTTAATGTAAACACAAAAATCAAAACAGAGAAGTAAAATACAGTAGTGAAATAAAATGCTAAGCCCATAAAACCATAATTTGCAAGGTTGAAATACAGATTAAAAATGTCTTTTACTTCCAGGAATAAAATGGATATAAATTAGGGAAAATAAATATTGTCTCTAATTACATTACATACTGTTAGAACATGATATGGCTGACTTCTCTAAGAAAATATAATTTCCAGTAGGGAATATTAATCCATATATACTGATTATTCTGAAATTAGAACACATGCTTTGTTATGGAATTCTCAGTTCTGTTCATAAAGATTGGTAGATATTGGGGCTTCCTTGAGTTCACAGAAATTAATTATGTTAATTTCCATTCTTGGGGGAAATGATTAAGCTCAGTTCCCATCATTTATAATTGTATATGAATTTTTGATTACATATTTTTATCTTAATTTACCATTAAAGAGACTTTAACATGCTTACTTTATGTGTTTGAATGTTAACTGATGCTATTTAATTTCAAATATCTAAATTATATAATAATTATGGGCCCTCTTTTATGTCAAAAGAGAAAGAAAATAAGCAGCTGGGGGGGGAGGGAGGATGGGAAGGGATGGAAGGGTAAACAAAGGAGGAGGATACAATGCTTGATAAGAAATGTACTCACTGTCTTGCCCATGTAATTGTTACAGTATTTTCACAATAATAATAATAATAAAAAAAAACAGCATGCCTGAATCAGGAGTCAAATGACTCTACCGTGAAATTAAGTTGAAACTGAGAATTTGGGCTAATGCAAATATTGATATCTGTTAGTGACAATGTATAAATATTCATAGAAAGTGAAGCTTGATTCTGCTACAATTTTTATTTCGAATTATCTTCTCTCTATAGGAAGACTAATAATGCCTAAATCATTTTTTCAGAAAAAAATATATTAAAGATCAGGGATATTGAAACGTCTCAGAACAAAAGAAAGCACATTCTCAGATTTATAATAAAATTCTGGTCTAATAGAATTCAAAATTTGTGACTTAAATTATGTATTGCTAATTAAAATTATTTCTTATTCGAAGCAATAGAACTGAGAAAATAAGAAAAAAGAAAAGAATGGAAGGAGAAAATTAGAAATTAAAGAAAAAAAGGAGATCAAAGAAGAGAAGAAGGGAAAGAATGGGGAGGAGAAATATGAAACGGGGGAGGTGAAGTTAGAAGAGGAGGAGGAAAAAGGTGGAGGAAAAGGAGGAGGAAGAAAGGATGTCCTAAAGCACCTGATTTTCATATTTTATAGGTGAAAAAAATTATTGAGTTTGCTATACACCAAGACAACACATTAAGAAATTCAGTGGAGGTCTAGGAATGTGTCTTAGAGGTAGAGTGCTTGTCTAGAATACATGGGTTTGATTTCTCAGTACCACATAAACAGAAAAAGCTGGAAGTGGTGCGTTGACCCAAGTGGTAGAGTGCAGCCTTGAGCAAAAGAAGCTCAGAGACAACATCCAAGCCCTGAGGTCAAGCCCCAGGGGGAAAAAAATCAACGGCAAAATTAGGAATGTTCAAAATTTCTAAATAATTAAAGTTACATTTTATTATCTTCTTCTTCTATAGTATTTCTTACTGTTTTCTGATAGGATGCTGGCTTTTCTTTTTTTACTATAATAATGACTGGAAAATCATTGAGTTTTTTTTTTTAACATTTTTGAGGGTTCTTTAGAATGGGTTTGTGTTTCACATAGAATGCAAACAAAAGAAATAAACAGTGAGCTTGAGGTCAGTTTCCTTGGAGAAAGATCAAAGGGAAGAAAAGGGAAGATTCGGGAAGCATTGTCAGCTCAGCTTTTAGTGCCCTTACAGTGCTCTTGAATCAATGACTTATCACCAGATAAGCTCTGACACTTTCCAAAACAGAAGTGAAGCAATAGAGTCAAAAGCTGAAAATAATGTACTGTTAAATGTTAAGACTTAATGTTCTTGTCTCTTATATGTTTTGGAGCTCCAATATACTCCTTGAGAATGTTTAGCATATATTTTAAACCCATTAGTTGAATATTTTTTTAAAAATTATATTCCTGGAATAAAACTAAAATTTGAGTAAATGTCTTCATCTGCCACATAAAATGTATGTTACCTTATCATCAGAGCATGATTTTCTGTTAATTAATTATATACTGTTATAAAGCTAAATTATTTGGCACCTAGGAAGTGGTGGTAGGTAATAGAATTTTACATTTACTCCAATGGTGACTTGTTTTAGTAAATCACACTTCATATTATAACTATAATGGCTAAACATGAGTATGAAGCCTGCAAATCATTTACTTAGCATACACTGGTTCAACACTACGTGAAGAACTAGTTTGAATACAGAAAATATTAGAATTAGAACAGCCACATTTGTGAAGTAAATATCTGTGTAAATGAATGAATTAAATAATGTGAAAGCATGTTAGGCGTTCTTGAGTGGAATACAGAATAAAAAGAAAGATAATAGAGAACCCTGGCAGACTTTGCAGTCTGAATGATAAGGAAAAGCTTTCAGGAAAATGTGTGATTTGATTCTGAGGAAGGCATGCAGTAGTTTTGAGGACACAGCTTCACCTGCTGGTTGCCACATAAGAAATATTAAATGTGCTTGAGGTAAAAAAAAACAAAACAAAACAAAACAACAACAACAAAACAGAGTAAAGGTTTACAACTGCTGCCAGGAGAATTGAGAATTTCTCAGAGTGTGGATACATTTTAAAGCACCTTTAAGAATATGGCTGGTATGTGTGGCATGAGATTAAGATGAACCCTGACTCCTCCAGGTGCTTGATTTAGGAATTTGAAAAATGCAGTTACCACTTATTAACTTGAAGAATTCTATGCCAGATCAATGTTAGTGCTCAGTTGTAGATACCATGAGATATGTACAGAAGATACAGATAGATAGATGATAGAAAGATAGAGACATTAGATTAATTAATGGTTTTATAGATGCAGAGTTGATTAGGGGAAATGTACACTATGCTATCCATATGTAAACCACAAGTGGATTGATAATAGTTAGAAACAGGTTTATTATGGTAAAGAACTATAAGTAGGAAAACGATTTTATAATGGATTTTGTTCAAAGTTCACACCTTATAAGTCAAATGATGAAAAGAACAGGGAAGAAAGAGAAAGCCATAAAGTAATATAGGATATAAATGTGTGTGTGCACATGTACATGTATAAACATTTACATACATGTATTATTGTACTAGTATGAGACACAACAAGAGTATTTGGAGAAGCCTAAGTATAACTGATATACTCACATACTCCAGAAGAATGAGCCTTTAGGTTTAAGAAAGTCATGCCTCCATATTTAGCTCATCAAGCTCTCATCCTAAGAAATGGAGGCTGATACACAAGTGGAGTAGACTTACAAAGAAAAAAAGAAAAACAAAACAAAAAAAAGAAAGCAACTAGGGAGATAATATCATCAACACTTGAAGAAAACAATTAGAAATAGAACAGAAAGCTGTAGGAGACAGCCCAGGAGGTGTATAGTTGGTTTTGTTTTGTTTTTGATGTGAGGGTTAAAGGGGGGAAGGAGGAGAAGAGGAAAGAAAGAGAGAGGAGGGGAGAAGAAAAGAGGAGGAGAAAGATGGGAAGGAAGAGGAGGAGCAGCATGAGAAGGCTGAGAAGGCAGGGAAGAGGAAGAGAAGGGATAAAAGGAGAAGAGATTAGAGGAGAAGAGAGGAGATAAATACCAGTCCTCTTGAGATTCAAATCTAATGAAAGGGGTTGACACTGATAAAGAAAAGTTGTATTCATGACCTGCTTTGTTGAATAGCAGCTCCTTTGTTCAGCTACTTAAAGATAAATTTATTTTTATTGTTTTGTTGTTTATTGTTATTGTAAACATATATGCAGAGGGGTTACGGTTTTATGTCAGGTATCAAAAATATTCCTTTTTGGAAAATCTCACCCTTTCCTCCTTTTATCTCAGGTTTTCCCTCCCGTCCTCACACACAAGTTGTATAGTTCATTTTGAACATGGTGTCTAATGAGTACCGTTGTTAAAGTTAATTTTTTAAAAGGTTCAAATGTGAGCTTTCCTAAGAAAAATCCTCATCTCTGAAGAACATGCTTGTGGATGCTTGTTAGTGAAATGTAGCTTAGTTCCCAGGAATTCAAAATTTCCTGATTACTTTCAACTAAAATCTCAAGTATGAGCAAAATAATTAGGAATTGATTAGTTTCTAGTTTCTTAATTTAATATTGCTCTTCTGGAAGATTTTGAATGGGGATTGGGGATTTTGCAAGCCCCAGTCATTTGCAGATGAGCAGCTTAACTTCTAAGTTTATCTAAAAATTAATTTTTAAATTTTACAAAGATTAAAAAATCATGTCACTTAGGAAATCCATATATCTAAATTCTATTTCATATTCATTAGTTACCTGTAGTCCAAGGAGAAATATACAAAATCACACAATTTGAAATTACATGGAAATAAGTGGTTTTGAATATTTTAATATTTACTTATGACTTGTAAATGCTCTATTATTTTTTGTCTAGAAATAAATGCTATACCCAAATAACAGGTGAGTCAAACTATTGAAATTATAAAACATGGAAATATGTACCATCTTTCTGGACATTGTAATGAATAAACAATTTCTTCCCCTTCTTTTTTCTTATCTAGAATCCTAGCTAGGACATTTTTAAATGTCACTGTGATTTTTGTCTTTAGAATAACAATTGTATGCTAACATTTCTATAATGACAAGTAAATGAAATATTTACTAAAATTATCAAGGCTTCTCAGAGTAAGTGACTCTTTTCTTTTTAGCTGATAAAAAAAGCAGAATGTTTGAAATATTGTCCTTGGATATGTACCTATATAATGTACACATGGGCTCCTACTTTAATTTGATTTAATTGGGTTATACATATTTTATCATTCCTTTTTTGAAACAGCTATGATTATGAATATAGATGGCATTCTTTTCAAGAACTCAAAGCCTAGTTTGAGAAAATTAATTTTTCATTGTGAGAGGATTACTTTTTAAGCAGGTACATATCTCAAAATAATGCTTTTCATTTACTAATTTAGTGTATGACAGCCCTTATATCAATCTTGCTATTAAAAAAATTTCCATGGCTTTTATTTTCCACTTCTACAAATAAAATTGAAATTCTATGGTAACTCAAAAATGAAATGTAGTATGATAAGAGAGACTATTTTAACTCAGACTTCACAGATGAACACCTGCTATTTTACATCTGGATGGATAATGGTCACCAAAAAGCAGGAAAACTAGAATTCCCTATTAGTTACCATTCAATTCACTTAAGTTGACAGTGAATGATGAAGCAGTTACTTTTCCTGAAATACCTCATGATTATGTTTCCTATTGATCTTAAAATTAAAGCTAAAAGTCAGCAAAGTATTTAAATATAATCCTATTGGCATTTAAACACCTGATTTATAATCCGCGGGTCCAATAAGAAACATTAAAATAAATAAATTGTAATTTTAAAAAAACACTCACCTTATCCAAAATACATATCTGTTTCCTTGTGTGAGCATCAAGTATTTCGATCTCAAAGTGAGTGGTTTTTGAATGTCTGGTTGCTTGATTTGACTTCAGAGGGCCCGCTGAGAGCACAAGTTGTGACAAAGAGTGAAAATTTCTCATAGTCTTCATTATGGGCCGTGGAACTCCTGGAAAGACTAATTCTCCCTTGCGTTCAAGGGACTTGTTCTTTTTGAACATTGTGTGAACTTGCAGGAGAAATCTGTCATGTAAACAGGAGCCACTTGCAAGAGTGTTCCCTCTGCACCAGTTTAGTCCCGCAGTGAGCCCCAGGGAGGGCGAGTAGCATGCCTTTCCCGCAGTCCAGTTTTATTTAGCAGGCTCGAAAACAATGACTGATCTTATTTCTATATATAACACTTTTGAGAACTGCTGCAATGTAGATATTACTTTACCAGCATTTGATTTATTTCTTCCTTGCTCCTTTTTTATCTCTGCTTCTTATTATGGCTACTCTTATCTGAAATTCCAAAGCAAGAAAAAAAAAATAGTGTTCTTATTATCTCCGAATTCTAGATACACTAATCCCCAAATATATACATACTGGCATCGACATTTAGATACATTTATAGTTAGCACAGTGTCAACTTACAGTCTGAATTTAAAAAATATACATTGTTATAAAACACATTTTAAATGTCTACAGGATTTAAATGGCATATATGTGTTTTTCCTTATATGTGTATACACATATATTTACATAAAATACATATACATATACGTGTGTTTATCTAGAGAAAAATATTTTCATTAGTAAACTTTGACTATTTCTGAATGGTTGATCTAAATTCATCTAATCTATAGCTTTTTAGGTTCATCTACTTCTAAGTTCAATTTTCTCTGTGTTCTTATCTTTGCAATGAAAGCTGTATATCTAGCAAGGCATGATAGAGCATACTTCTAACACACTTGCTAGCACACAAAACCAAGTAATAAAATATTTACTCCATACAGGAAATGAAAAATGGCATAATATGAAATTATAATATGTGAAAAGTTATTTTGTAATTTGGGGCACAGGAACTTATTTCATTTCAACATTTACACCATATTCTCTCATTAGACTATTGTTTTGTTGATACACAAATTCAACACTAAGCACTTAGTTCTGAAAAATTGAAATTATGTAGGATTAAGTACGAAACCTGATAAATTTCAAGTACTTCTAGAGAGACTCACGGCATTGTTTTTAAATCTGGCGAAGAAACATATATAAAACTTTTATTTATTTATTTATTTTAAATTTTATTCTAAAAGGTGATGTACAGAGGGGTTACAATTACATAAATTAGATGAGTACCTTTCTTTCTCTCACTCTCTTCTTTTCCCTTCCTTCCTTCCTTCCTTCCTTTCTTCCTTCCTTCTTTTCTTTCTTTCTTTTTTCTTTCTTTCTTTCCTTTCTTTCTTTCTTTCCTTCTTTCTTTCTTTCTTTTTTCTTTCTTTCTTTCTTTCTTTCTTTCTTTCTTTCTTTCTTTCTTTCTTTCTTTCTTTCTTTCTTCTTTCTTTCTTTCTTTCTTTTTCCTGATCCTGGGGCTTGAATTCAATGCCTAGGCACTGTCCATGATCCTCTTTATGCTCAAGGATAGTGCTCCACCACTTGAGCCACAGATCCACTTCTGGCTTTTTCTCAGTAAATTATTGGAGACAAGAGTCTAATGGAGGGACTGGGAAGGTGGTTCAGTGGTAGAGTGCTTGTCTTGCATGCATGAGGCCCTGGGTTCGATTCCTCAGCACCACATAAGCAAAAAAAAAAAAGCTGGAAATAGTGCTGTGGCTCAAGTGGTAGAGCCCTAGCCTTGAGCTGAAGAGCTGAGGGACAGTGCCCAGGTCCAGATTTCAGGCCCCACGACCGGACCCAAAAACAAAAAGAGTTTAATGGACTTTTCTGCCCAGGTTGTCTTCAAACCGTGATCCTCAGATTCCAGCCTCCTGAGTAGCTAGGATTACAAACTATGAGTAAGTACAATTATTTTTTAATCCCCACTTTCTCCTCTTGATGTCCCTTCCCCCAAGTTATAAAGTTCATTCCCAACAGTGTCTAGCGAGTATTGCCATCGTATTGCTTCACCCTTTGTCCGGTATCTCACTATTTCTGTGATTTCCCTTTCGTTTCCCAAATCAGATAAACATATACAAGACAAAGGGTACTGAAATAAAAACAATGGCACCAGGGGAACACCCTCCCCTGGCCCAAGAAGAAGGAAGGAGGGAAGGAAGAAAGGCAGGCAGGCAGGCAGGCAAAACTGTAAACAGTAAAACCAACAAAAAACAAAACAAAACAAAACCTCTTGTTTCCATTCTTTGGAGTTCATTTCAAAAAGCATCATTTTGTATTGTCATATGCCAACAACTATTGTGGTCCTCTCCTAAGAATATCCTAGAGCAATTTCAGTTATTACGGATGAGGGAAACCATGCAGCTTATGTTTTGTTAGATCTGGTTTACTTCACTAAAGAGAAACATCACAGCCAAACTCATTCTATGAAGCCAGCACAACTCTCATCTCAAAACCAGACAGGGCCAGGTGTGGAGCCACCTGTAATCCTAGCTACTCAAGAGGCTGATATCTGAGGATCATGATTCAAAGCCAGCCTAGGCAAGAAAGTCCGTGAGACTCTTATCTCTAATCAGCCACCAGAAAACTAGAAGTGGTCTAAGGCTCAAGTGGAAGAGCGATAGCCTTGAGATGAAGAAATCAGAGACAGTGCCCAGGCCCAGAGATCAAGCCCCACGGCTGGAAAAACAAAATAAAACAAAACAAAACAACAGCAAAGAGACTCATCAAAGAGAACTATAGACCAATCTCTTTGACGAACATCGATGCAAAAACGTCTCAATAAAATTTTGGCCAACCGAATTCAACAAATAATTTTAAAAAATGATGCACTATGATCAAATGAGGTTCATTCCCTGGATGCAAAGCTGGTTCAACATATGCAAGTCAATTAATGTAATTCAACATACTAACAAGAGCAAGGATGAGAACCACATAATTATGTCAATTGATGTAGAAAAAACATTTGACAAGAACCAACACCTCTTTATGATAAAAGCTCTGGAGAAGCTAGGAATCCATAGAACAATCCTCAATGTAGTAAAAGCTGTATATGACAAACCTACAGCCAGCATTACACTTAATGGGGAAAAATTAAAACTATTTCCTATAAAATCAAGAACAAGCAAAGGATGTCAGCTCTCTCCACTTCCCTTCCATACAGTTTTGAGATTCTTAGCTAAAGCAAGAAAGCAAGAGACAAGAAATAAGTGGATCCATATAGAGAAAGAAGTAAAACTCTCCTTCTTTGTAGATGTATTTAAAGAACCCCATAGACTTCACTCCCAAGTTACTTGAGCTGATCCAAAACTTTGGCAAAATAGCAGGGTATAAAATTAATCCACAAAAATCAATAGCTTTTCTGTATGCCAAAAATGAGAAGATTGAAGCTGAAATCAGTAAAGCTTTTAAACTACATCGTTTCTGACTCAGAACAAACACCAAAGGAAAATATTGCTGAATGATATTGTGAATAAAGCATAAAATGGGATTGACTTCAATTAGAAGAAATTTCTATGACTATATATGGGACTATTGTTTACTGCTATAAATAAATAAAATATTTGATTATTATTGTACGACCTTTAAAAACGTTTTAGGCTTTAACTTGGTCTTGAATTTAGCAGCCCAGCACTCTAACCCATAAGGCATGACTAGTATTTTTTTTTCTTTTTCATTCTTTTTATGTTACTGTATTTTATTTTAAGATAGAGGCTCATGATTTCCTAAACTGGAAACTTGATGTCTTTATATAAACCTGTATATAGGCCTACGTACATGTCCAGCTTAGCTGGGATTCAAGACATGTAGCATTATGCCAAGCCCAAATCTTATGTTCTTATTACTAATTGACCCATCAGTCTATATTGGAAGATGGTACATTTCACCAAGACTGTGGTAAAATTAGAATCTGTAAAGCAAATAAAGTGGGCAGAGATTTAATCTTTAAGAAAAATGTGGGAAATATGTTGCCTTCCTTATGGTGTACTTGTAAACTTACTTGTTAACACTATCTTGTAGAATTAAAAAATCCAGAGAAGAGGAAAAAAAAAACCAGGAAGATTTACTTACTTCTGTCAGCTTGACATATATGATATATGGCACATATATTCTTATATTGATTGAAATTTTATATGTCTACTAAAATGCTTGCTATTAAATGATTGCCACAAAGATACCATAAGTTCTTTATACATTTTTGATGAAGGTTTACCTCTTGCATTCTATTAAATTTCTTGATTTTCATTTGTAAATGTTGGTGCTTTTCTTCTCTTTTATTCTTAAGATCATCCTGGAGTTTCTCAAGCACTCCTACCTGCTTTCTTCAGATTGGCTTTTACAGCTCTTGTGCTCCATGTGTGAGCACTCACTGGCTTTGCTTTAGCAGCTTTGGCCAGTCATTTCTTCTTTCAGAAATTTCTTACTGTGAGTCATTAGGACTTTAAAGCAATTTTATCCACAGCTTATAATAGCACTGAGGGAAAACAAAGCAAAACAAAAACAAACAAAAAAAACCCTCAGCTTTTCACAATTGAAAAAAAGCATTTCTCATATAGCATTATCCCTAAATAATGTGGTAAATTGTTAGATAATGAAGCCAAAAGATGTGGTTTAATTAAAGAATAAAAATAAACAGTGTTTTATTTTGCAATGCATTTCTTTGTTTCCTTGATACTTGTGAAATTTTAAAATACATAACAGAGATAATAAGAAAGGGAAAGTGTACACTTAAATTCTTGATCTTCATAGTTTAAAACCAAGTAATGTTATTTTCACTCAAATATACACATTTCTAAGATTTGCAGTTTTCTTTTTCCTTTTTTTCTTTCTCTTTTGTTTCTATCCTTCCTTCCTTCCTTCTTCTTTCTTTCTTTCTCTTTCTCTCTTTCTCTCTCGCTTCCTCTCTAATTTTCTTTCTCTATCTTTCTCTTTTTCTTTCTCTCTTGCTTTTTCTCTTTCTTTCTTTTTTCTTCTCTCTTTATTTCTCTTTAATTCTTTCTCTCTTGCTCTCCTCTCTTTCTTTCTTTGTCTCTCTCTCATTTTCTTTCTTTCTCATTTTCTCTCTTTCTCTTTCTTTCTTTCTTTCTTTCTGTCTTTCTTTCTTTCTTTCTTTTTCTTTTTTTCTTTTGTTGTGTACCAGAAAAAGTAAATCCAAGGACAAAGAATATTGGTTAGAAAGTTTTGATGAATGGAGAAGGGAAGAATGGAAAGAAATTGCTTATGGGTCAACTGTTTGTTTTAGAGTTGAGGAAATGTCTCAAAAATTAGTCAGTGGCAGCTCCACAAATGTCCTAAACAAGCTTAAAATTGTCGTTAATAATTCACCTTCAAGTGAGGTTACCTTACGTTCTGTGAACTCAGAAGTTTAAAGTACATTTTTTCTGGGAGCAGAAAGACTATAATCATCACCTTGTCAACCCTTGTGTGTTGATATTTCTTTCTCAGACAACCAGACAGTGATAGAAACTCACAGATAAGTAAATATTTGAATTGTTTATCATTGTTCCTTTTCAAAACCTACTATATTATGTGAGAATTCTTTATTGAATGTACCTTGATATTAAGCAAAGCAGACAATGTAAGTGAGTCATATATTGTTGTAGGTGATAATGGACTACAATTTAATGTTTTGTAATCATAAAATTTTTAATGGTCCAAAGAGGCATAGTAAAATATATACTCCACTGAAAGCTAGAAAATATTTTCAACCATAAGCTCTACATCTCACAAAGCTGACCATTTTTAAAGAATTTTAGAGGACTAATGAGTCAGTTTACAGGAAGAAATAAAAATACTGACTTTTATGTCTTAAGACAGATTATATTATTTAACACTTGAGAAGAAAAAAGATTAATATACTTGTCTATCAATACAAATACATATACTAAAATGTCATTAAAAGTAAGTGTGGAAGACACAAGGGATTTTGGTTTTCAGAAAAAGGAAACATAGTGACTAGACAATATATCCAACACTTGTTTAAATGTTTTAACAGGTTTTTATTTCACAAATTTTAAGAGAATGTTATAGCAAAGTTGTTTTTCTACATAATATTACATGTACTTTATTTAATGGACTATGCTCTCGGCTTTTCTCATTCTCCATAATTATGTACTAGTAGTTTGGATTTCTAAATTTTTTTCTCTAGCAAAACCATCCTGTAATGTCTCTATATTTCACATAATTTGGGTTGATGTACATTGGCTTAGTCATACCTACATGATATATTCATTCAGTTATTCTGACAAAGAATGACAAGAAGAGAAGAGTGACATGAAATATTAGATTTATATCAAATGTGAAACAAATGTACAACTGATACAATAAAGAAATGATTACTTATATTTTGCAGTATTACATTTTTAGAGATAAACACAACTATCATTGACTGATTCAAAAGACTCAAATGAAGCTTTATCTATAATCATGGTTTTCCATAAGAACTTAGTCTGCTGTGTGATTTATGTTATAAACTGCCATTATTTTAAATTATTTTGCATTATGAAAATAGCACATTTTCAAATAGGTGTCCTCAAAATCACTAATTATTTCTATGTGACATTTTGTTCAACACTATTTTAAAAATGAACCTTAAGATATGTATTCAAATGTTTTTTTCTTTCATGCTGTTGTTTCTAACATATTTATAAGATTATTTCTTTGTTGCTTTGTATGTCTCTCCCCCCACAGTATAACCCCTTCTTTCACTCTATTTAATGTCAGTATAATTTGTGGAGGGGAAGGGGAAAAACCAATCATTTAAATAGGGATACAGGTGGACCCATTGCAACAATAAGATGTACAAGTCCTTATGTCAAAAACGAAATTTACAACTTTCCTGAGGGTGGGGGGGGGGAGGATTGGGTAGGGGGGCGGGGGAAAGATGGGAAGGGATGGGAAGGGGAAACGAAGGAGGAGGCTACAATGCTTGATAAGAAACATACTCATTATCTTGCACATGTAATTGTAACTCCTCTTTACAGTATTTTCACAATTAAAAAATGGCTAATTTTTAAGGTAAGTTATTTACTACTGGAATTCCTGGTAGTTGTCTGAAATTTTGTATCTTAATAGACATCAGAAAAGACCTCTTCAAGTTATTAATATGTTCTTCTATTTCAAAACACTTGGTTAAGAGAAAACTAAGTTCCTCTTAATTGTTTAATCGTTGTACTTAGTTGTACATTCATTTTCACTTTGAGTTTATCTTGAGAAAAAAATGTTTTTCTCATTTTCCACCTAATTTATGTAGGTGTGTGTGTACTTTAATTGAGGAAATATTATTGAAATGAACTTAGTGCCTGTGGCTCACACCTGTAATTCTACCTAATGAGACGGCTGAGATGTAAGGATTGTGGTTGGAAGTCAACTCTGGCAAGAAAGCCACTGAGATTCTTATCTCTAATTAGCCACTAAATAGGCAGAAGTGGAACTGTGGCTCAAATAGTACAACAGAAGCCTTGAGCACAAAGCTCAGGGACAGCACCCAGGTCTTGAGATCAAGCACCAGGATTGGCAGAAAAAGGCAAGGAAGGAAGGAAGGAAGCACAGAAGGGAGGAAGGGAGGGAGGGAGGGAGGGAAGGGAGGGAGGGAGGGAAAGATTTTAAGAAGTTCCTTTTTCAGTGTCATTACTCATAACCTTAAATCATCTATATTGAAATTTTAAAATTTCCATTGTATAGAAACACCAGTCTGTAAGGAACTATGCAAGCACAGGTCTTTTGCTGGGTTGAGTGCATGAGGTTACACCCTTGTCTTGTATAGTGGAATGTTGATGGGGTCCAAAGACAGGATAAGCAGACATTTTTTTTTATCTCTAGAGAAGTGTTAATTCAAACAGCTCCCTTTTCAATAGGGCACCTAGCTTTAACTGAGCTCCTAGGCCTGACTGATAGACAATGTTAGTTCCTTCACATGAAAGTTACAGCACAGATTCCAGGTTAACCCCCTAACTAGGATGTAAGCCTATGACAATTGAACATTTTTAATAGTACTGTTGGTGTTTGCATTGCTGCAGCTTCCTGGTATTTTCCCATTACTTTAATTGTCTTCGTTGAGAGGCTAGCACCACAGTTTATAGAATGCTTTATTTCTCTTTCTGTGATGTCATGTCTAGTCTCTTACATAGTAGCTGATGGATTTCTTCTCATGTTGATGATACTGAATACAGCAGATACACTCATAGTGATTCTTTTAAGTGGTTTGAAAAAAACTGCAAAATATACCAATAGATATATTTACTGTCAGTAGGTTATATGAAATTTCAAAATTAACACTTCAGTGCTACTATTCACTTTTATTCTGTGATGACTAATAGTTTTCATAGTATCCTCTCCCCTCAGGTTGGTTTTTGTTAGTTTTTTGTTTGTTTGTTTGTTTCAGTTAGAAGGTTTCCTTTTACTTTGACCAAAAGTATTTGCTATTTTCCCTTTCTGAACAACATTTGTTTCTGTATTGGACTAAAAATGAATCTTACATATGTGGCAACAAATTATCTTCATAGAATATTGAAGAGAACAATGCAATCATACACAGACCAGGTTGTACATTTGAGGGAAACCATTTAGTCAAGCTACTATACTAAAAGAACAGAAGACTATAGGGAAATCAAGAATGTTATCACAGAAGTGAGTGTGTCCTTATGTGTATTATATCTTCCTATTGAAATGGAAGCAGCAGCATCTAGCAAAACAGCTAGATTACTTTGCTTATTTATATGTAAAATGTTTTAGGAAAATCAGTCACTATAATTTCAACTGTTACATTTCAGTATTGTTTAAAAATGAGGAAATACTTATATATAAAATAAATATTATTTTCAATTATACCCAAACCAAACAACTTAAAAGGAGATACTATTTTTCAAAATTCCAGATATTTTTAAAGATAATAAACAAAACCTAAAAAAAAACATGATTTTATCCAGAATAGTTTTATTACTTCATAATATCAGAAGAAGAGAGAGACAAAGGGGGGCAGTCTAAATAAGCAAACTACTTCACCTGCAAATCGATAGAAAAATCTAGGCCCTTATCAGACAATAATTAAAACTGTCTTTAGAGACAAAGAACTTATAATTTATTTTGTTTTCATTGAATAATAGATTTCTCATTTTTGACACAAGATTGCTTCAAAATTGCAATCTCTGAAAGTAATTAATTGGATAGTGTTGTTACTTTCCTATCTAGCAGAAATAAGTACATGGCACCTAAATTTAGCTAAAATAAATAGACTTCCTTTATCATCTTGCTAAATTTTTACTCTATTTTCTTTTCAATTAACATACAAATAAAAGTAGTCTTCTTCACACTTCAAAAACTTTATTTCTTATTGTGCTGGTCTTTATGAGAAATATTGTATGTGGATGTATGTGTGCTAGTCCTGGGGATTGAACTCAGGACATAGTCAATGTCCCTTAGCTTCTGTTCTTCTTAGCTTCTTTTCCACTTGAGCCACAGCTGCACCTCAGAGCTTTTGCTGGATAATTTGTAGATAAGTTGAGGTGTTTTATGCTCAGCTTGTTTCCATCCTCAATCTTCAGATCTCACCTCCTGATTACCTAGATATGAGCTTGAGTTGCCAGTAGTCGGGTATAATTTTTTAAGTCAAGAGGAAAAATAACATATATCCCCAATTAATAAATATATCATAAAACAAGTTTATGTTTTATTTATTTTAAAATGTTGACAGCAGTATTTTATTGAATATTGCTAGAATGTAAAATTTTAATCTAATGTAATATAAAATATTAATGTTCTGTTAGATTATGAAACATATAGTATTCATTTAATAAAAAGCTAATACTATGACAAAACAAAGGAGATTCCATAGAAAATTGCTATCTAGGGCAGGGAAGGTGGCTCAGTGGTAGAGTACTTGCCTTGCATCCATGAGGTCCTGGGTTCGATTCCTCAGCACAACATAAACAGAAAAAGCTGGAAGTGGCACTGTGGCTCACGTGGTAGAGCACTAGCCTTGAGCTGAAGAGCTGAGAGACCGTGCTCAGGCTGAGAGTTCAGGCCCCATGACCAAAAAAAAAAAAAAGAAAAGAAAAGGAAAGAAAATTACTATCTGATTGTATCAAACCTTAATCCATTTTTACTAAATATATTTTGGACATATTAATGTATGAGTTTATCAGAGATGCCTTTCTTAAATTTTTTGCTGCTTTAATGAAATAGCTCTTGATTTGAAAGTTGTACAAATTTTAGTTTAGTTTTATTACTTTTTATTTTCACTATTAATTAGAAACAATAAAGAAAGGGAGAATACATAAGTGCAAAATCTTGATTGGTTAACATATCAGTATTTGTTCTAACATTAGAATAAGAGAAAAAACAATACATAGAATATAGTCTACACACTAGACTATGCTGATTTGACAGAAGAGTGGAAAATGAGCATTGTTTTGAGTTTTCTAAAAGAGACAAAGAACATTGAATGTGTAGGAAGGGTTTGCAGGAGTAATGCAGAGCAACATAAGGAATTGATTATTATATATAAAGTATTTACAGTAACTTAAAAACTTGAAAGGGATAATGACTAAACTTAGAAAAAATGATCCTAGAATGTGAGAAAGTAAACAAGAAACTATAAAAATTATCAGATTATTTGAAAGTAAAGCAAGTGAAGTAATTCCTATGCTTAACATTTCAATTAATAACTTAAAAAACATTAACAAGAACGGAATAGATAAATTCAACAAAACCCAATCCAGACAAAAGTATAGACATAAGTTTAACATAATCAAGCTTGGCATTCTGTTCACAGCTGCTCCACTACCACGCAAACCACAACTTCAGTTCTTAATTGTACTGGTTAATTGGAGATGGAATCTTGCAGAATCTTTTCAGCTATGGAAACCTGGATTACAGATATGAGTCACCAGCTCTAGACTCCCTTGGTATTTTTGGTACCTTATTTTGTATTAAGATAAATGACAAAATGTTTTCAGTGTAAATTTTATTTATTATGATGAATACTTAATTATAGTTATATAGTTAATACTAATTAATTGTAAACAACTGAGCAGTTACACATGTTAAGAAAGATTATAGAATAAGTACTGATAATGTCTTAAAATATATCCATTAAAGTCACACCACTCAATAAATGATCCCAAGAGAAATTATTTCTGGACGCTGAAAGATGATTTCAAAATATACATGATAAAAATTTGAAGGTAGTAGTATAATGTCTTAACTCTTGATTAAAACAACTTTTGTCAAATTGTCCTACCATTTACACTAGAAGTATACAATAAGTAGTTACTAGGAGTACTCCATGAGTACCAAGTGGATAAGCAGTTACAAAGCTACAGGGTCTAACATGAAGGTAGAGCCATGAGTTCAATGTAATTGCCAATACGTTCTACTATGATAATATCTAAACTCTGTGGAAATAATGTGCCAGCTACTTGTTACTATTTTCATAAATTATTTTATATTGTTAAAAACAGATTCTATAAAAGCAACTTTCCCCAAGCATGTAACGTGTGGAACCAGCATTATAATTTCAGAATAGAAAGAAGATAATTAAGGAAGAAAATCACAAAACATAAACATAAGATGCATACATGCCTTCTTAGAACATCATCAAATTCCACCATAAAAAGTAAAAGCAAAACAAAACCCAGTAACTTATTGGTGGTTCTGTGTATAAAGAATTTCATCAATCAATTAAAACTGAATGTCCACATGGAAAGGTAACAGAAAGAGGAAGAGACAAGTTCGATCCACATACAGATAAAAAATGTCCAAAATTACATGTCAGTGACATACAATTGGATTTTAAATAGATTTATATCTAATATAAGGCTTATCAGATTGCCAAAAATACTTCCATACTCAAATATTTGAATATAGTCAGGCAGTTATGTTGATAAATATGCTATATAATGAGAAATTTTAAGGATGTAATTCTCCTCAATGTTATCAATAACTCATTTTGAATATCTGTTTTCTCAGACTTATAAAATGACTAAGAATAAAAAGACATAAGTCCAATAGACATTCTTATCCCTAGAGAAACTCTCAGATACTGGCATGAAAGCTGGATCAAAAGCCCAGAACATCATTACATGATAAGGTAAAAGGTGTTTCTCAATGAGAATATAGAAAAATTAATCATGCTTCATTTATACAATGGGATATTATGGACCCATAAAATGTAATGGACTGGAACAACACAAATTGACAAAGATGAGCATCTCAAATATGTCAAGCAAAATAACAATAACAAGAGCAAATCAAGCAGCACAAAAGAAAACAATCACCAAGTGTAATATGATTCTTAGGAATTTTAGAATATGTGAAGCAAAACTGTATCTTTTATTTAAAGGTGTACACATATACAAAAATGATAGAGAAATACTAGAAATGCTTTTGGGGATGGTGCATTACAAGCAAGCTCCACAGTGCATTTTATTTCTACTATGAGCATTTACTTCTCATACTTGTTTATATATTCATTTACTTATTTATTTATTCATTTATTTATTTTGTATGTGTGCCAGTCCTGGAGCTTGTACATAAGACCTGAATGCTGTGTCTTAAACTTTTGTGTTCAAGGCTAGCACTCTAATTCTTGGGCTACTGTAATCCGTAATGTTCTTCAGGTTAAGCCATTGTATCACAGTGCAGGATTATGTGCTTTTTATAACTGAATCCTTGGAATCTTTCCAAAAGGTTTATATTAAACTGTTATCGTGATCCCAGGATGAACATGACACTTGGTACATGTAAAGACCTTAGAAATATGGTAGTATTTCAGTACTATTATTACTGGAGTCAGAAAATAATTTGCACTTTGAGTGCTAGAGTTATCTCAAGTGCTTCAAGAATATTTTTTTCATACTGTTTTTTAGTATGGTCATGTAGTAATCATTATTATACATAATTTTACTTGAAGTAATTTAAGGAATATATATTATATAAAATAATAGAAGAAAAGATGTATCTCTAGTCAACAAGTATAGTCATTTTAAAGTCTAGTCACTATTTCCTAATAGGAAGAGTATAACAACTATTTTCATAAAGTTTACACTGTAGTATTATAGAGGTAATTAAAAGTATGAAGGAGGGGCTGGGAAAGTGGCTCAGTGGTAGAATGCTTGCCTTGCATACATGAGGCCCTGGGTTCGATTCTTCAGCACCACATAAGAAGAAAAAGCTAGTAAATCATTGGTATTTTAAAAATTACTGTGGTAATATAAATATTTACAAAATAATTACATTTAAAAGGTTTCAAATTATGGGACTAAACCGTAACACATATTTATGGCTTCCTCTTAATTAAAATAAATTCTAACCAAATTGTTTTCTCTAAAATACCCAAGTTTGCTACTCACTTTGTTTTAACAACTTAACAATTGTTTCAGTGTGAAACAATAATTTAATTTAAAAAAAGTGTAAGTTATTGACCCAGGATGATAATGAGAACTAAAATTTAATACTTTAAACTTTAACATAAAAATAAATATCTTTACCAGCATTTGTTCTAAAAGGCCAATTTAATAGTCAATTATCCTGACAAGAGTCATTGCTTAACACCCGATAGCTGGTAGGCTTTCAAGTTATACATTTTATTTGTCACACTCTGCTTATCATATCTATAATGTTCTGTCAAGAACTGCCATCTTCAAGGAGTTATTTTAATGAGTGAAGGAATAAATTCTAAAATAAGAAGATGTAAAGACAATTATAGCTTGCCTCCCAAAATAGAAATACATTGTACCTGGAGGTACCTACCTTATTACTCTATGACTTTAATATGAACAGAAACAAAAAAATCCCCCAAACCTGAATAGTGCTCCACCAAAGGCAGGCAGTTTTATAGGTATTTGCAGATAAGATTTATGGTAGTAGATTAATCTGATGCAGCATAAAGAGACCAAAATAACGACTGTTAAGGTTCTTTCAAGCAAATGTACAGTCTGTGGTTAAATAAGTCTCCATTATTAGACATTACACTGTTGAAATTCTTCACTCACCGAAAATATCCCTCACATTTTTTTCATTCAACGGTATTTCATAAAATATTGTAGCAATTGTTGAGATGATATACATATTCTCAGACAAAATAAAGTTGGGTTACTTTAATTTATTGTAAACTTGATGTATAGAGGGGTTACAGTTACATAAGTAAGGTAACAAGTATATTTCTTGTCTAATAGTGTCACCCGTCCCTTGTTTTCTCCCACTTTCAGTCCCCCTACACTCACATCGCAGCTCCCCTTCCCCCAAGTTAGAAATGAATTTTACAACTTGAGGGGTTACATTAAAGATATTATTCCTGTATGATCTTCAAATATTTAGTGGTCTGTTTTCACTGAGTGCTACAGTGATTTAAGAGTTCATAATCACTAACTAGATGTTGACTTTGTAATTATCAGATGTCTTGCTCTTATTTCTTTCTCTTTAGTATGATTTAATAACTCTTATATCTGTACTCTTTCTACAAAATTCTAATATGTGGTGTTTGCCTAACAAGACATATTCTATTTCTAATACCCCTTGGACAGATAAAACATCTTTTTACTCAAAACCATTATTTAAAGACGAAGAATCATTATCAAAACATAACCATTATCATGTTCTTTTGAGGCTCTTGATCTCGTTTATTCTATAAGGAAGACTAATCTCTACATATGAAGTATTAATAAGGGAATGAAGGAGTTGATATCATGAATGATATTATGAATGAGTAAAAGTGACTAATTTTCTTAATTCTTTTTAGCATTTTATGAAAGATAAACGATGTGTCTGAGAACAAGAGCAAATAAGCACAACTAGGCAGACAATTTTGG
The DNA here is from genome assembly GCF_000151885.1 of Dipodomys ordii. Lineage (NCBI taxonomy): Eukaryota > Metazoa > Chordata > Mammalia > Rodentia > Heteromyidae > Dipodomys > Dipodomys ordii. Next base: position 33,497,662 of record NW_012267224.1, read on the forward strand.
AGGAAATTGAAGCTATCCTTTCTTACCCAATTAAAGGAAGCAACATTTGAAAGTTAATTACGTACATATATGCCTGTATATGAATGTAGATAGACTGATTAGTATATTATACGTAATAAAGAAGAATGAAATTAGAGTTTTTTGTACTTGAGGAGATGGAACTGGAGACCTTTGTTTTAAGGGAAATAAGTTAGATTTAGAACAAAATTCCAATGCTTTGTCTCACTCTTGTCTATGGAAATATATCTAAAATCTAAACATACACAAACACATATTGCGATACAAACACATACATATAAAACATGTTTGCAATTGTAAGACTAGAGATTAATGGAAGGGGAGAGGAAAAGAAAAAGTGTGAACAATGTTGGCATTCATTGCATCTCTAAATGAAGATTGTAAAAGTGAACTGAAAAAGCAACAATGAAAACAAAACCCTTCCTGGGACTTGTTGGATACAAGGGAATATGGGGTTGGGAAAATTCAGAGTAAGAGAGAGGGCCAAACAGATTCAAGGACTGTAAATATATGTGTGAAATACTACAGTGAAAACTCTAAAATCACAAACACTTAACAAATATTGAAAAGAACATAAATCTATACAGGATACAGGTGCTAGTGACAGTGGGGAGAGCAACGTGAGAATGTGAAAAATATGATTGAAATACTTGTGTGAAAATGGTAATGTAACGTTCGTAAGATTGGTTTGGAAAAAGTGGAAGGGGTGGAGAGGGTTGTGGAGGGATTAAATCTGGTCAGGATACATCATTTACATACGTGACAAGTCAAAATAAAACATCATGGGTATACTAATTGATGTTAATATTAAAATGTGGATACAAGTATGTTTCTAAACTGAGTCCCAATTATTGATTTGACATTATCATACACTATCATTGCTAATCCTACATACTGGCAAGATTATGTGATTATATAACTTCTCTTCGAAATTACCATTACCAAAACTTAGCACTAATATTTTCCTTACACATTTCCTAATGAAACCTGAACAAAAAGATAAAGTTTTTGTTACTTTCTGAAACATGTTCCTATACCTATTGTGTTCTCTAAAATTTCTCTCTAAAAGTAAGTCATTGGATTTTCAAATTTAGAGACATAGCTCTACCTACGAATTAGACACTAGTGATGATTTTAAATGGGTCAGGAAAAAATACCTGATTATATTAGGTTTGTCTGTTGGCATGGATTTCCTTAAGAACTTAAATTGCTATAGATTTAATATTTCCATAGGAAATTACAATAGAACTGTAATAAGTTACAGTCCCAGGCCCTTTCTACTTTTTAGTTATTTTTTGGATAACTTCTCTTTTTTTCTTGCCTATAGTTAGCCTTGGAATTTGGTCTACCTCCCACATGGCTAGATATGGCATCCAACATTATATCTTCCCTAAAACAAACCTACAATGATGTTTTCACCCAATTCCCTGCACAGTCATAGAAAAGTCCAAATGAATAAAAACTACTTGCAATTCAAAGATGTTTTATTTTTTGAATAATCAAAGAAACATAATTTAGATCATATTGCCATATATCTCATAGGCAAATGAGTTCTCAGATAAATGTTATGAATAAACAGGGAAGCAATATAAGCTGAGAGGAAGCTTACTACCATGCAGTTTTATGTTTGACAGTTGACCATATTATGAGGTTTATCATTTATCCACGTGTGATTTCTATATTACCAAATAAGTACATTCTAGTACATTTAATTGGGATTAAATGGTCCCAAATAACTTAATTTGGAATTTATCACAGACAATACCTGTTAGCACTGACTATGTATAAAGTTCCTAAATATTTAGGGAACTTCTAATGAGATGTAGGGTACCAGAATTCAATCCAGCGGGGCAGTACTACTGTACTACTATATGTGTGCTGTGTAGGTTCTGTCACAAAAGTTTATTTTATGTAATTGTTGGATGGAAAGTTATTCACTGTAAAGTTGCTGGGCCATATCTGCTGCTCCATGTTCAAGTGTGCTTCAGACTGAGAAAGGATGTGTGCAAAGAGGAGAAAAAAATCAAATGAGAAAATGTAAGGACAGCTGAAAACCCACATCCTTTATTGTGCCTGTGATATTGATGATATGTGAGTTTCTCTGGATAACCTGGTGCCTTTACTCCATTTTCTAGAAGCCTCTCTCGAAAGTGGAAAACTGAGGGTGGATCCAGGGAATGGTAGAGCAGTTACAGACCCATGGCTACCTCCTGTCAAAGAAGCAAACCAGTAAAATAGTAACAAGGTATGCAACTACACAATAATTACTACTTCATTTCAGCCTTCATACAATGATTGAGCAAAAGCCTGAAATCTGTCCTGTATTCTTAGGGAGACAATCAGAGAGAAGAAATCTTGCTATCAGTCATTATTTCAGGTTGATACCACAAAATCTACTTCACACGGAACACAAGACAAGGTACTCATATCCATCTGTTTTACCGTCAGATCTCCAATTTTATTGTCAAAATGTTCGGTTGTTTTATTTTTTTAGTATGAAATTTGAGCATCAATACAGTTTTTTTGCAGTTATGTAAGATACTTCAGTTTCATTCTAAATTTCATGAATATAACTGCACTAATATTTATTGAGTAATACAATGTTTGGATATATGTGGGAAGAAAATAATCATAGTCTTCATTATTAGAGGAAGGGAAAAGAAAAATCTTCTTTCTACTACAGGGAACAAATTTACATAAAGGAGAATCTGAGACTCTAAGCATAATGTAGCAGAAACTTTATTATACATACATTAAATGATCTGTAAAATAAATTCTAAAAATCTGCTGCTTTTTAAATTCCTAATACTCTGGCTCATGCATGCCATAATTAATCTCTTATCACTTTTGCTGAAAAGAAAACATTATATTTATTGCATTTTCCATAGTAATTTTTATTTTCAGATGACTAAGATAGTATTATCGGTTGCTTAATGTACAAGCATCATAAGGGGGTTTTAATTGAGTATTTTCTACATAATGTATCTGATAGAAACGGTCTTAGGTTCCTACACTAGTCAAACATGCCCATGGAGGCTGATGTGCATACATTCTCAGTGTTGTTCTCACTAAATCAAAATATATATTATATTATAATATTTTATACATGAGATAGAAAACATATCAATACTGAGAAGATCTGGTTATTTCCACATGTGTGGATAAGTGTAAGATCAAATTATATCAGTATTAATACATACCAGTTGAGAGCCCCAACATTAATCCCCATTGATAATTACTACATAACTGGGAATGAGCTCAGAAAATAAACTTGGCTTCTGCCTGGGAACTCTTTGGCCTCAATTGCTTCTATTTTTGCCTCTTCCCTTCTTCACTGACCTTTGCTGTCCTGAAATCTCCTGTCAACACTCACCCTTAGCTCAAGGCTTTGAGAACTGGACCCCTCAGGGTGAAGATGTCCTCTGCTCACCTCATCTGCCCTCCACACCCTGAATCTACTGTCTCTGGTGTTCATGGACAAAAACAAACAAACAAAAAAAACAACAAAGAAACTAGAATTCTATGTAAAAAATATCTTAGTTATTTACAGAAAAGCGCATGAAGTTGTTTTTTTTATTCCCACAACATTGCCATTCTAAATAATCATAATTGATACAATAGAAAAATGTTAAATGGTTAGATTACTTGAAAGTCAATAATCAGTAAGAAATCTACTGAATTAGGACTGTCTATTGATATAAATATTAATCCTATTTTTAAAATACCATCACAAGGGTCTACAATGGTGGTTCGTCAAATGCTTGATACAGTGACTTTGAGAGATAACACATGATATCAGTTATAATGCCTTCAGTGAATTTTAAAACAAAAAGTAGAGTAATTATGAAGAAATTCAACTCCTTTGAACATAGTAGCATACACACACATTCTTCTGATTGTCCTGGGTGCAGGTTAATATCCAATCACAATTGTAACCATTTTTAGTGTGTGCAAATGCAGAGCATTCTGAGTTTATGCAAAATATTAAAATGTGATATTATAAAGTGGAGCATGTCAATAATATTCTGAATTATCCCAAATTTTGTATATTTTTTACTTAATTTTGACTGTAGAGTTCAGAAGTTTCTGTGTGATGTATTTTCATTGGCTACTGAGCATTAAAAAAATAGAATAATTAGTATTATTAAGTGCACTTACTGACCCATTGTAACAACGTTTTCACATGCCATTTTTTAAATCTTTTAGATAAAATTAGATTTTATCATTTTTAATCTTAAATGTAAGTGTATTTACTGTATGAAAATGGTTGTCATAGCAGCTGATTTTCAGACAATATTTATTAAATCTTCATAGAATGCAATAACGAGATAATCTAGTGATTATGGACTTGACTTGATAATCACTTGGGAAACAATCTTTTTTATTGTTACCCTTATTTTGTTATTCTTTCTTTAAGTATTATTTTATTACCATTGCTCAGGTTTGGGGAAATAAGTATTAAGAAAAGAAAAGAATTTTAGAATAATGAAAAGGAATTTGATAAGGACCCATAAAAATTACTTTTTTTGGCCGAATTTTCCCAACATTTTATTCTCAGGTTCTTTATAAGAAGTGGGAATACTGATATCCTTCATCTGTCCCTGGAAGTGACAACATTCAACCTCATTTCTGAAAGGGCATAGATATACTCATTGTTTAATATTAGGGGGAGGCACTATAAAAATAGTACATGATGAAGTTGTAAGTGGTTCATACCTGTAATCCTAAAGATAAATGAGGCCAAGATCTACAGGATTGTGGTTCAAAACTAGCCTGGGCTGAAAATTTCAAGAGACACTTATCTCCATTTCCCCAGAAATGTTGGACTAGATGCATAGTTCAAATTATAGAGTGCCAGCCTTGAGCCAAAATGCCTGAGCATTGCATATAATATGGATTTTTTTCTTGCCTAAAATCTCTGTTTTATTTTAATTGATATAATGTCCTTATGAATTGACCAATGTTCTGCTTTTCTTTAGGTTCATGCTTTAAACAGAAATTTTTCTCTCTCTATCTTTCTCTTTCTCTCTCTGTCCCCATCTACTATTTATCCTGAGCAAAGGAACTTCAAAGCAAAGTTTTAAAAAATATGAAAAATATGAAAATGATCCAAGATGAAAGAGTAAAACAGTATATAAAGATAAGTTAGATTATTTATGTATTTACCAGAAACTTCACCTGCTATTGTTTTGTTTCCACATATTTTTATCTATATCTTCTTGTGTGCTGAAATAAATATAGGTATAGAAATCAATTTTACACTTTTGTGAATATTTTGTTTTATTTTTGTTTTTTGTTGTTGTTTTGTTTTGTTTTTATTCAATCTGTAATATATTCTCTGCCATTTGCTTTTGTTTGTGCCCCAGAGACTAATTTTTTTGGCATTATACTGTTACCCTGGCTTCTTTTTGGGTTTACAGAAAAACCAGAGTTAAGTAGAAGGCAGGTCACAAGAAAATATTGTCTCCTTGTTCAGGAAAATGTTTGCTAGTCTCAGTTATTTCCTGTCCTCATTGCTAATTTCATGTACTAATGGTCCTCATTCAGATCTCATAACAATTATTTTCCTGTTGCCTCATAAAACCTAATACGGTACTATTTCATGGTTGCTTTTCTTTGGATATCTCCTCATCCATTTATGGTTATTTAGCTGAGAGTATCATAATATCAACTCTACTAGCCTGGAATGCCAGCTGATTATTCTTGTAGGATCTTTTCTATGCATTGTACATCATTTAACCACATTTCCTTTCTTGGATGTTTGTAGAACCTATGTTCTCAATCGTGAAATTCTTAATATGTAAATTTTGCCATTGCCAAATGTCCCAGGGAGACATATGACATTGTCTGAAGTGGTTCTATTATTAAAGAATTTTGACCATATGAATTGTAATCTAATTTCTAGGTGAAGCCTAACATATAAAACTGTGAATGATTCTCATTTTAAAAATAATGGGTAAATACTTAAATCCCTAGAGATTTTGACATTTGCTGTCATTTGGTGCTACCCAGAACCATATTTGAGAGGAGCCTACTCCGAATCAGAGTTGACTGTCAGCCCATTAATTAGCAAACAAGTTTGCTACCAGCACCTGTGGAAGAAAAGGAAAGACACTAGAGCAGGCGGAACAGCCTTAGCCAACACCACAGGCTGAGTCTTATAATGGTTTGAAAAGGAATGTCTCGCTCTGTATATTCATTTCCCTTCGATCAGCCTTGCCCTATTTTACTTCTATCAGTTATTACTTAAGAACCACTCCAAAAGAATAGGATCAAGGGCAAGTTCTTCTTATCTCATCCTCCAGCTCTCGCCCCTTCCCCTCTCTTGTTCCAGTGATTCAATAGAGTTATCAAACAACATTGCAGAAACAGTACATATGCAAAGGAAGCTGTGGGTGAGATACAAACTTATTCTGTCCTATAGAGAAACTAACTTCAAATTACTTAAATCTGAGATTTTTTTCTAGCAACATCATATATGTGTCTACATTTTAATATGACCAGTTCATGTCTCCTTTCAAAACATGCCTAATGTACTCATTCTGTCTGTCTCTTTTTCTGTATGTCTTTACACATATCCCATATGCCTAGTGGATATGCCATTTTAAATTAGCTTTTTGAACGTTTTATTAGTCAATTATTTTTGCCAACTGCATAAAATGACCTTTTCCTCATTTCCTTTCATAATCAGCAATATTGAAAAAAATCTAATTTAACTCCTAAACATCTTTAAAATGCAAAGTGATTTGGCAATAACTTTCAGGTTTTCAGAAAGAGCTTCAATTACTGACAACTGGGGTTAAGAATGCATCAGACACCCATTCTAGTCACTGGAGCCTGAAAAATCCAATGTACCCTTATTAAAACAGGAAGGGTTTTCTCTCAGGAAAAAGCTTAAACTTTTTCTCTCTGACCAGTTAAAATAGGATATAATTAGGGTAGAGAATGGGAATCTGAAGCTCAAACAAAAGGGTGTATTGTTATGAAGTTTAAAGGTGAGTTTGAACAAATATCAAAAACTAATTAAGCAGAGCAGGTGATATTTAACTAGTTTGAAACTTCAAAAAAGAAAATTGATTTTTGTCTCATCGGATTAAATTACATTTTCATATTGATTGACACAAAGCGTTTCTGTTACTTCCCTTCCAGACAAGGTAAATATGCTAGCTGCTATTTATTCATGAAACCCTGTCTCTCAAAATTGCATACAATGTTATTCTAGCATATTATTATTGAGCAAATATTTTGACAAGTGATGATGTTTTGGAAGATAAACAGAAAAATGCATGTAACTACTTCCTCTATGTAATTTAGACCTAGAAACTAAAGCATTGATGTGATAGAATGTATTCAGAAATCAATCTTTTCTGGGCCTGACTTAGATTCAGATCAGTGGAACTGATAACATTTAACAAAAATTTGACCATTAATATTTTTTGGCAGTCCTAAAACTAATGGGTTGAGCTAAGTGTTATGATAGCTCAAGAATCATTTAATTTCTTTTTCTAAAAAAATTATAAAATAACCATGAATTAAAAAAAGATAAAAAAATTGAAATATTCACCTGAAAAGCAGTTAAGGAATGTTCATCTTTTTTCAAAATAAAGGGTCAGGGAAAAGCATAAATTATAGAAACTTAGATACTAAACCACAAAAGACTTCCCAAATTCTGTTCCTCTCAGAGACTTATAAAACCAAGTGTCTTAAATTATTGTAGCTTATTTTTTATTTTGTTATGAAAAGTGAATAATATGACAAAATGCTTGGAAGAAAAGAAAAAGGGTAGTATCATAGTCAAAAATAATTTTGGTTTCTTACTATGTTGTTGAGATAGTCAAGGTAAAATCAGGATAAAATTTCTTCAAATAGAAAGATAAGTAGAATGTTTATGCAATAAACTCCAAGGAGAAGTATATTAAAAGCAAAATATAACAAAACAACCTTTTGAAAATTCAGAACTAACTTATAGAAAAAGTTTATTATTTTCTATATTGAATCCTGTTTAAATCTTCAAGTCACATATTCATATGTCTTTCTCTTTACACTAAACTTTTAATGTCCATGGAAAATTAATTAAATATTTTCCCTAGACTATGATCTCACTTCCTATTATTCTGCATAATGATACATTTTATTCTAACCACTATGGAATCATCAGAATTTTGTAAATATTTCGTTGACACAATTCAACATCTATGCAAAAGCTACACCTTACACCCTAGACAGTTCTGGCAATTTTTTTCAGTAATCTGTTCAAACCAAGGAGGACATTGTAGTATCAAAGGATACCATTTGCTTTAATCTTTCCTAATTTTCTTCTGTTTCAGTTACAAGACTTCTATGATATGTATTTGGTTGTAATTTATTGTTTTTGTCATTCATTACAAAAGTACCTATCTACTCCAGAAGAGACAGTCTGTCTTGTTATACCTAGCATTTGAGAATTATCTATCATTATTTTTAATGAAAAAATTTCCTCATCTCCCCGCAAATTTTTTTTCAGGATAAAATAGAATTCCAGCTGAATGTTATGAAATTAAATTAGAGTTTGAATGAAGCTTTTGGTAAATCTCTAAAGTCAATTCATCATAGAATCACCTCAAAACTCAGTTAGTAATGGTAACTGCTGAACTAGACAGCCATTGTGAGTGAGTAAACAAAAGCAATTCATAACATCTTTCTAACAAAGGAGGAGGCTACAATGCTTGATAAGAAATGTACTCATTATCTTGCCCATGTAATTGTAACCCCTCTGTACAGTATTTTCACAATAAAAATAAAAAATAACATCTTTCTAGTATACTTGTGCTAAAAACAAGGATATAAATAAATTGAGATGTCTCAGGCACTGGTTACTTATTAAGATGATATTCATATGGTATAAGAGAATTTGGTTAAGTTACATGCCCTGGAAACTATATAATATGATTTTCATGTAGGGCTTACTGGTGATTTATTTTGAGAGAAAGATAGAAATAAAGAGACCAAATGGCTTAATATAGATAAAATGCTTATCAAAGGTATTCATCCTCCCTGGTGAACTTTTATCAGTAGCTGCAAAGCAAATAATTTGAAGCTTAAAATACCAGAGAAAGAGAAATTGTCTGTGCATACATTCACAGAGCAATCATCATATCTGACTCATCTTAATCTTTCTTAAAAACCTGGCTGATGGCCATCTTTATTATTTTTAAAGCCTCCAAAAAGCATTACCCTTTTTCAGAGGAAAATTAAAAATCTAGTTCTAATATTTTTGAGTGGTAGAAGAGCATATTTCTCTTAGAAATACTAAGAAATTAATTACATTTTTCCTCTATCAGCGTACTAACTTGTTAATCATTGAGAATGAGATGTGAACCAACAAAAACAGGAAAGGTACTTGTTCCAGATCATTCCATTAACTGGCTGACTCCATCAATCCAATAAGGTGTAAATTGACTAACTGTGCTAGATGATTAACACAAACAGAGTTATAGGAAGAAAGAGAAAAAAAATCACAGAAGAGGTTAAAGTCATCATTGAATCTGAAGCCAGCATTGACATGCAGAATTTTTGTTCACTATAATTTCTACAAAAACTACGTTTATCTCAGAAAAAGGATTCCAAAACATTGAAATTCTTGATTGTGTCACTCTAGTTCATGAATGAGAATGCTCACCTGGCTTTGTTTTAACTTCCATTCTACATACATTAATAGGAATATTAAAAAGTAATGAACATATTATGTTTTTGACAAACTAACACAACTGAATTATTGTTCTGAAATAAGACTGCACAGTGTCTGAACTAAAATTCCAAATTATATATTTCATAATATATTTGAAGAATTTAAGATCAGTGTTTATCAAATTTTCATAATATATTCACACTACAATCATATAAGATGGTAGAACTGAAAAGTTTTAAAGCATTGTTCAAAAATAACATTTCTTGTTATTTTGTCTATGGCTTACCCCCATAAAATGCAACTGGGGAGACTTAATGTACTGTGAGTCCAAAACTGCAGCTAGTACACCATCAAGAAATCCATGAAATTATTCTGAAGAATGATCACACCAAATTATTCTGGAATAATAAGGGGTATTTTTCTTCACCATAGATGCTATGATCATCATAGGTCTGAGTCAAGACATCCTTTCCTATTTGTGATACAGAATATCCTTAAATAAATTCTGCAACCTATATATATATATATATATATATATATATATATATATATATAATTTCCTCTGGATTTGGAATACAGAAATAGAGGATGCACTGATGACTACCACACATATAGAATCCAAATCTTGGAACAAAAAAGCCAAAAAAAAGTCTAAAAAATTGTCTAGCATGTGAAAGGCCAAAACAGGTGGATTGTCAGTTCATGAGTAAAATACTGTCATATCATGAACATAAGGAAATTTGAAAACTACTGCTCCAAATCAACTTGTATGAATGTGCTAGAGAAATTTGTTTTGGATTATTACACTCAGTTCTTTTATACATTGAATTCAAGAATTTAATTCAAGACATTCAGTTTTGTTTTCCTTTTGTCACATAATAAAATGGTTCCTTAACTTTTAATGTAACTGGAATAGCAATACAACAAAATAAAAACATACCTATTACCTCCGATAAGATAGTGTCATTTACAAAACAAAATAATGTATCTGTAAATAAATAACAAAGATGGAAAATGTGAAATGGGTCAAGTGTCTCAATCAAAATGATCCATTCTGTAAACCTGCCATTGTCTAAGATGAAAATGTGAAATGAGAAAATGTGGTATGAAGCAAGAGGTTTTTGTTTTGTTTTTGTTTTGTAAGTTCCCTGGACAACTGCAAAACTATGAAACATTCTGCATTTCTCTCAGTGACAGGACAGTCGACAATGCTGATATATATGTATTTTTTTGATTGAGCCATTTGACAAGCTAGATGGCAAATCACAGCTGAAGAGACAGCTGGTGTTGGGCATGACCCATCAGTCTTATGCCAGAGAACATGGTAAGCACTGCACGGAGATGTTCAAACACATGCTGATCGGGTTTATTATCTAGCATCGTATCAGAAAATAGCACAGGGTGTTTTCCTGAACTAAGAAAGTGCAAGTGTACATCATATCAGTGTTGGGTTGTCAGAAAGCAGTTTCCCTCAGTGGTTTGGCTAATGCTGACAACCAATTGAATATTTCATATATATTTAATATAAATGAGAAGAGAACATGGTGATATCCAGTTTAATTGATTTAATTATCATAATGATGGTTCAACTCCTCACATCGGTTTATTTTTTTTGAGCAATTGTAACTGAGTGAACACTAATCTCTGAGTCATAGAATACAAATATATAGGAAGAAAGGAAGAGGGAGAGGTTGGTATACAGTACACTTTATGCTAAAATACATAGTAATCTTTATTCACATTTTTATCAGTGATCTAGTGTGTTGAGTCTGTTGACCTTTTTTTCTAAAACAAAACACTAACTATAAGGAAATTTTAAGTAAAATCATTCAAGACTAGTTGAAATTCTCATGTTTAGGAAACTAAAGCCATTATCTAAAAGAATATACAGAATGAAAATAGAAAGCAATAAATATGGCTTAATACAATTTTATAAAGAAAATATAAAGCAATAAATATGGCTTAGTACAATTATAAGAAAATATAAAGCAATAAATATGGCTTAGTAAATTTATTCCAAATGTTTCAAAGCAAACATAGAAACAAATGCACTTTCTATTTCAAAGACATACCAAACAAGTTGTCATACACGGTCATTCATTGTCAAAAATAACAACACACTGAATCTTCCTTTGTGTCATATATGGATATAAAATATAATTGGATATAAGTACATGCATATATCATATTTTACTGGAGCATCACCATTTCATTTTATAGTAGAACTTCATTAACATTTTATTAATATATTTTAAGCAATGACTTGACATTAATACTATGTCGAATTTGTCATATGAAAGTGCTTGTGGCCAAGAGTCCAGTGGCTTATGCCTGTAATCCTAGATGCTCAGGAAACTGAGAGTCGAAAACTGTAATTCAAAGTCACCCTAGGCAGGAAACTCTGCTTGACTCTTATCTCTATTAAACTCCAAAAAGCTAAAATTGGAGCTGCTGTGGCTCAAGTGGTAGACTATTAGCCTTGAAGGAAAACATTGCTTGTGAATATTTAGTACAGTAATATAGAATTTAAGATGGAAATATTGTTTTATAAGTCTTAACAAGATGTACACATAAATGTGTTGAAAAATATATATCAATAATAAACAGAGTAGTACAATTAGCAATAATATGGTAACATTGATTCTTCATCCCTAGAAATTACTAATATATACTAAACATATGATTGATTTATACTTTGTGAATCTGTGAAAGAAATTAAATCTATGTGTACAATATAAAATCTATGATGTTTTGAAATGATGTTGGGATTTCTTAACACTTGTTAGAGCTTAGAGCTTATTTCTGTTTCTAGTGTCATTACTTCCAATTAGCTTATCACATTTACCATGCATGGAAATATTTCTCCAAAATTATACTACCAGAAAACCAGTAGTGGGGTTTGTAGAATAAGTGTCCATTTTATTTGGACTGAGACATACACAACTTTCATAAACAGCATTCTGGAAAATTATTTATATAACGTGATTCCCTTTGCCAGGCATTACATTGGAAGTGTTCTACACACATGTGAATGTGTGTAGAAGGCCACCCCTCTGCTAGTGAAAGATAATTTACAAGTTTGCATCTCCTTTTTACTAGTGTATGGGGTCATGATAGCAATCAAAATTAGTAAAGGTGACTATATTAAATAACAAAGCCAATTGTTTGCTTTGAGTACTGTTTTCTTATAATTATTGTTGATGTGATATTTGTTTTGAGTTTATATATATATATACATATTCATACATATTCATATATATGCATGGTGTCATACTCAAGCAGTATTAATTTAATCTCAAAACCATAATATTATGGAACTAAAAACATAGCTAGTGCAAAGCTTTAATCTTGAAAAAAATGTGTACTTAGAGTTTCAAATATACCTTCATTCATTTAGATTTGACTATTAAAACAATTTGCCGTTCTTGATTTACCATGTATTGTCTCTAATAGAGACTTTAATGTGAATATATATGTACAGATAAGCAGTTATTATTTTGAGACCTACTTGAAACATCATGCAAATAGGTCTATAAATATATAAATGTATTTTCCTAACATATGATTTGTATTTTCATGATAGAGCTATTGAAATCAGTAAATTTGAAGTTGAAACATTCCTACTACTCAATAATTTATAATTGTACTCAAATTTTGTGAATTTCTCAATATCTCTCCCTCAGAATTTTCCAATAATAGATTCAGTGTAAGACTAGACATTCGATTTGCTATTCACAAATTTTATCTAATTTGTATAAAATTATCATTCTTCTTTTATTTTCATACATTTTTATTGTAAAAATACTGTACAGAAGGGTTACAGTTACATGAGCAAGGTAATGAGTACATTTCCTATCAAGCACTGTTGCCTCCTCCTGTGTTTTTCACCTACCATCCCTTCACTCCCATCTCCACAACTGCATCTTCCCTCCCCCACTGAAATTGTAAAGTTCGTTTTCAACAGTCTTTTGTACATCTCATTGTTACAATGGGTTAACCTATATCCCTATTTAAGCATTTTGTTTTTCCCTTCCCCTCCCAAAATTAGAGAAGTGTATAAACAAGATGCAGGGCACCAACATCAAATACAGTGAAAACAAGGGTTATACCGTGGGGGGAGGAACATACAAAGAAACAAAAAAAAAATCACATGGTACATTACAAATACATTAGAAACAATAGCAAGCAAGAAAAAAACCACTTATGTCCCTATCTTGGGGTTGATTTCACTTAACATCATCTTATCTGGTCATATATACATAGCTTTTGACGTTTTCTGCTTGTCCTAGACATATATTAGTTATTGCATAATAAGGGAAAACATGGGACCTATGTTTCTTTGTGCCTGCTTACTTCACTTAATATACTTTTATCCCACTTTTGGGCATTTACCCAAGTGATCACAAACAAGACCATACTAAAGCTACCAGCACAATGGTGTTTATTGCAGCATTATTTACCATAGCTAAGATATGGAACCAACCCAGATGCCCCTCAGGAGATGAATGGATCAAGAAAAAGTGATATATATACACAATGGAATTCTATGCCTCCATCAGAAAGAATGACATTGCACCATTTGTTAGGAAATGGAAAGACTCAGTCATTCTTTAATCATCAAATCAAATATTTTAGGCAATAGGTCATTGATTTGTAGATTTTCTCTGGGTTTGGGAATGTCTGATTCCTCATTTTCATTTGAGTGTGCATTTTGGTCAATAATAAAATACAAATGCTCTATTTTAGATGAAATATATCGAGAGATTATGATATCAATGTTTTCTTAATTGTTGATATAAATTTTAATCACTAAAGTGAAATAGTCTAAATTTCTTTTTATTACTTGTGTAGTATCTAAGCAATGACAATACTTTATGACAATATATACTCTATCCATCACCAACATGTCATCCACTAGGTTCAACGTTCATGTCTGCCATACTTCAGTACCATTGTGATTTTTCCATCTGTCTTACTTGATAATCTGATGAAAGAAGATATGCCCCTTCTCTTTTGCTTATGTGTTTTTGTAGTGAAGATACAGGAATTTGGCTTTATTTGAAGGATTAAAATCCATTAATATCCTTATTCATATTCATGTTCAAATTTTCCTTAACTAGAGACTATTAGTCCAATCACTGTACTTGTAATTCCAGTGTACATTTTATTATCAACACCAAAGGAAGCTCGAAACTTATTTATTAACTCCTTTTGATGCACTCATGTGACATATATTTATATTAAAAAGATAATACAATATACTGGAGTAATAACGATGTTATCACAACTTGATATGATGCATCAACACCAACACATACAAAAGTTTCATTAAATCCATGAATATTAAAAATGTGAAACATTTCTTAGAAGCTACCAGCAAGATTGCTCCTTCCCCAAGTCCAATGAAACTTTAAGGGGAAAAAAAGGGATGACACATAAAATGCAACTAAAATAATAATTTTAGTACAAAAATATTGACTAGTAATAAGATGATGGAAGATGGTTCTAAATTTTCTTGGAATATTATATTGGGAATATTCAAATTAAGATTAGGAATATAAATATCATTCAAATAAAATTTATCACTATCTCATCAATAGAATACAGAAACTTGAGTCTTAGCTAGTTCATAAACTCATCTTACCTAATCATATTGTATTAAAATTTGCCTATTTTTCCTCCCATGGTACCTGAACTATTGTAACACTTGTTCACGTTCAATGAATAACCAAGAAAGAAAAAAAATTACAAAGGTCAAATTAGTACTAGAGAGAAAAAACAAACAAATAGAATATCCAGGGTATAGTTCTACTTAGGAAGATCTTCACCTTTAAGTAGAAGATGCTATAGTACTCTGATTATAGTTAGTGTTGAATCACAAGGGGTTGGCTATTTCTATACACACCCTAAAGGGTCTTGTTCTCTAAATGAGGGAAAGTTGGTACAATGGAAAAATAAAGCATGCATATGTGGCCTCAAATCACATTATTGTTAATAAAAGAATAAAATGTACTATGTACGAGCTGAAATACCAATTTTTCAAAGATAATTAAAATTTTATCTTGCTTGAAAATAAAGAAAAGTAGCACTGCCGAAAGAAGAGTTTTCAGTATAGCAAGTACATGGATGACTAAACCTCTAAAGTAGGTTTTAGAAGAACAAATATTTCCTATTGTTTGTAATTTGAGTAGAGAGCCCTGCAAAGCTAATATAAATTCAATTATTACTCGAAACCATTTTATCAAAAAAGAACATACTGAATTCAAATCCAATAATTCTTTTAATTATATTTTTCAGCAAAGATCACAATCCTATTCTCCTGTGAAAAAGCATACTTCAAAATACTTTCTAAACAATTCATTTCTGCCCATCTATCTTTTGTAGCATCCTGCCATACCATTAGTAACCAGTGCATCTTTTTATAATTTTTACTTTTCAACTTCTCTACTGCTGTCAGGTTAGTAACAATTTCAACAAGTGTATTACTACGGTATAATACAAATCATACAGTTTTACCCATCTGCCTAGATGTTAAACTACTGCTACATATTTTAGCTTATGGCCATAATAATATATTTTATATAATGAAATTTCAGAATATTCTAAATGATGTGACCATAATATGTAATTCTGCTGATTACAGTGGTCTAATTTAGTACTTTTTAAATACAATGCTTCATTACTCATTCATATTCTCTTGAAATGGAATCAGAAAAAATGAACACCGATCAGATGATTATTAATCAGTTTAATAAAAGAAATTCACATTATCATACTTCCATCTAATAATAGGGGGTTAAGATTGATCCATATATAGCAGCACTTTTAGTTTAGATAGTTTAGTAAAAGCAGAAGAAAGCAAAAGAAGCTAGAAGGTAAAATATATAAATAAATGAAGTGTGCCTCAATTATTCTACTTTACATTTCATTGGACACTTGAAAGATAAAACAGGTGTAGGCAATACATTACATTTTTATAATATTGATGTATCATTTTTATTAAAATTTAAAACATACCAAAATACTGTTAATCACTGTTAGCTATCATGAAATAATTTCCTCTTTAACATAGTCCTAAATTTATTGATAGCATTTTTTGCTGATAATTTATGTAATAAATTTAACTTATAGATTACTGTAAATACTACACATTAACACACCCAACCTTAAAGTATTCTTTAAGAAGTTCTGGTTGGACAGTTGTAAATACTGTTTTAAATTTATTCAGAAGGTATCCAAACTAGCTGCACGTATCTGGTGAGAAACAAAAAATTTCAAATGTTATCAGTCTATGCAGATGATAATTTTTTTATTTTTTTAGTATCTGTTTATTAGCCGAAAAATGAAATGCTATAAACCTAGATGGACTAAATTTCACACCAATAATTTATACCTTTTAAAGATAATCAAGTATTCCCAGCAGGTTGATATTTGAATATTTTATGATTTGATTCAGATGAAAATTTTTGTTTCTTAATTTAGTATCCTGCTTATTAACTTAATAATGAAGCATTATCAATTTATAAGGACTAACTTTCAGCTTAATAATTAATTTTTTTTCAAAGATATTCAAGCATTCTCAGCAATCAATGGAATGAAATCTAAATTCTTACTGCATAGTCTTTTCTTCTTTTGTTCTCACAAATGGACAGGCTTGAGATCTGTCACTGACACTCTGAAATTTATCAGAGCAAAAGAGATCATGACACTTCCCTATCAAATTAATGGTGTGCACTACACTGACTTTGAGGCAAGGTGTCTATAAACAATTTCCTTATGTTTTCTCTGCCAATCTGGGAGTTGATATAGCAGAGAGGATCTTGTAACAATGTACTAGTAAAAGAACAATGCACAAGGAAATCTAAAGAAAAGTAGTTTAGACAAATACTAGCATTCTTTAAAAATTGTTCTCTTTATTATTGATGGGGCAATTAGTTACTTAATAGGAGAGGAAAGACAATAGGAAGAAAGTCAGGTCCATTGACATTTTGTCTGGATTAAACTGTAGCATTTATCTTCTAACAAAAACTGAATGAAGAGGTTTATTGTTAAGTACTTAGGATACCAATAGAATTCTGTAAAAATCCCTTTAAAGATCTTCAAATTATTTTACTCCTCATTTTACCTAGTAATTCTAAATTTTTATATATAATCACAATTACAGAATTATTGTTCACAAATACCAGTAAAGATGTATTACATCCTATAAAACATAAGGTAACGTCTCATTTTTCAGTTCTACATTTCTTTCTTAATAACAAATATTGCAGAGTTCAGGGGGGGAAAAAACAACAACAAAAAAGAAACTTTCCTTGGATGGTAAAGAAAGTGGAGAATATAGGTCTACATATCCTGGGTTGAAAATTTCATATCACAAGTGATAAATTGGTGCCAACAAGTTGGAAAAAAGAAAAGAAAAGCTCATAACTCACAATATTGGGAGTTATAAATGTGGGGGAAAAAGTGATATTTACCTCTAGGTTTTGACCAGATTCAAAGCATAAAGAGAACAAAGAATCTTTGGAAACATATAGCAGAATAATCTGTCTTCCCCAAGTTTTTACTTCAGGAAAAAGCAGTTAACCATAGCCTAATCTGTTGTGGCATTGTTAATGCCTAATGACCAGGGAAAAGGAAATATCCAACTGCAGACTTCACTATGCATCCTATCCATCCTGAGGCAGGCTAAGAGTCTGAAAAATGCCTGCAAAATTCATTGCCCAGAGACAAAGGCTCTCTCCAGACCGAGATCTAATTGCAGAATGCATTTTCTCCTCACAGTTGTATTCTATAGTACTAATTGTTTATCAACAGAAGTTCCTTTCAGCTACTTTGCCTTTCGCTAATTATCAAAAACATAGCACATACTAAAAGGAAAAACAAAACCAATAAGCAAGAGCAAGCCTTTGAACCAGACATGGTAGGGATATTAGAATTACCATACCAGGAGTTTAAAACAACAATAAATTACATGAGATGGGTTCTAAAAAGTGAGAGCTGCTAAACCATGAGAACAGATAAAGTTGAATAGCGTAAAGTACTTAATTAATTAAAGTCACAAAATGTAAAATAATTAGTAACAGAAAAGCTTGAAATATGGAAAAAGAAGGGCAGTATGGAAGAAGGTAGGCAAAATGTCAACGGAGAGATTCAATTCTAAGAAAGGGCCTAAATGGAATGAAGTCAGAATCACTACAAGACAAATAAACAATGCCACTTGCAATCTTATTAGATTTCAGACAGATCAGAAAAGGATTTCTTACCTTAAAATGTATCAGTAGCAACTACCCAAACTGAAAAGCAGTGAAATCAATGGCTGAGAATAAGCAAAGGAGTGAAAGAACAGGGACCTGGCTCAGCCCTGTAATCCTAGTTACTCAGGGGATGCACAACAGGAGAATTTTGGTCCAAGGCTAGTGCAACAAAAAGGTAGTGAAATCAGATCTCAATGACTATTAAAGCAAGTGGGCCAGGCTGGCACTAAATAACTAAAGCCAAATAACTAAAGCCAAAGTGGCTGAAGAATGGCTGAAATGTAGAAGTTGCCAATGAAACACTTAAGGCACCGAGTATAAACCTCGGGTGGTGGGGATAAAAAAAGATAAGGAGAGACAGAGACAGAGATAGAGAGAGAAAGAGACAGAGAGAGAGTGAGAAAATGTAATAGATGTGATATATCAAGTCCTGAAAGAAAAAAGACAAAAGAATACAGTGGGTGTGTAAAAGAATAACGACTAACTAAGACTCGACACTGAGCTCTGAGGATCGAAGTTAAAAGCCAGCTGGGGTAGGAAAGACTCTGCGACCCCTGTTTTTGTTAAGTTACCAAAAATGCAAGCACTGGAGCTATGACTTAAGTGGTAGAGTGCTGTCCTTGAGAAAAAAAAAATCCCGGGGACTGAGTCCTGAGTTCATGTCCCGGGACTGGCACCAAAAATAAATAAATAATTTAATTTAATTTAATTTAAATAAAAGAAGGAGTAACAACTGAGAACTTCTCTAAGTTATTGTTAGAGATTAAGCTACCAATCCTGGAACCTTACAGAAAATTAAATATGGAACTGCTACTATAACAACAACAATAATGATAATAATAATAATTGAGCCATAAGGAAGAAAGAAATTATATCATTTATAGAAAACTAGTTGGAACTGGAAAATATCATGTTATATGAAGTAAGTTATCTTCAGGAAAAGGTTTCACTTTTTTCATATGTAGATTCTAGAACTAAAAGAAAATCTTACGTGTAAAATTATAGGAACATGTGTATTTACTGAACACTCACAATCTCACAACACATACGTGGAGATTTCAGCAGAGGAAAATAATGTTGGAGAGCATGAAGTGTACTGAATTTTTTTCATCTGTGAATGAAAATGGAAAAATAAAACAGTAAGAGCTGTTAAATAAGAGAGAGGAGTTAGACTAAAAAAATTGCATATAAACAAGAGGGTTAACCTAGTTCTAACATTACATATATGTGTGAAATATAGTGAAATCCGTTAGAAAAATCAGCATACACTAGAAAAATTGAATGACAATAATGTAAAAAAAGATCCTGTTCATATTGTGAACACTAGTGAGAGAGTGAATGCAGAGGGTCAAAGATGTTATGCCATGTGCTTGGCTGTTGCAAATAGTGGAGCAATGAACATGGATGTGCACTTGTCTTTATGTTATCCTAGCTTTTGATGTCCTGGGTAGATATCCAGGAGTGGTATGGCTAGGTATAGGCTTTGAGGAAACTCCAGACTGCTATTCAGATTGATTGTACTAGTTTACATTCCCACCAACAGAGCAATAAGGTTCCTTTTCCCCCATATCCTACCAACATTTGTTGTTTGACTTCAGGACATTGGCCAAGCTAACTGTAGTCTGATGAAATATCAGAGCTGCTTTGGTTTGCATTTCTTTTTCTGGCCAGGGATGATGAGCATTTCCTATGTGTTCCTCTGCCATTCTTACCTCTTCTGAGAAGTCTCTCCTTAGTTCCTTTGCCAATTTAGTGGTAGATATATTCAATTTGGGAGGTGTTAGTTTCCTGAGTCCTTGTATATATGTTTACATTTCTTTCATGTTTTCAGCTTATCATAACTGACCTAGGAAAGTGAAGATGTCTTCTCTTAAATTATGTAATATCCATCAAAACTTCTTCAAAAGCTTGGTATAAATAATAATGAAACAAAATGCAGGTGTCAGCTGAGTTGCAAAACAGTCCCTACTTCTGGAATTACTAAATGCAAAAATGACTAAATGACTAGTGAGAAGGAACATACAAAGGATCAAGATTTACATATAGCTTTTTTTAATCTTTTTATATCCTTCTCGCTAAATCCCAACTATAATACTATCTAATATGAAAATACTCCATTCAATTTTTAATAAAGAATGTAAATTTCATGTTGTATTAAGATATAGAAATCAATTTCAAATTTTTACTGATTTTAATAGAGAAATATAACATCAGAAGTAGTATTTAATTTGTTCACAAATTAAGTAATACTTTGTAGTGAGGAGGAGGAAAAAATTTTACCAGTATCAAAGGGGAAAAATAAATTCAGTGATTTTTAACAATCCTTGGAACAAGCACTTGGGTGTCAGGAACTTTATCATCTAACTGGTCAATTTTACTGACTTGTCTCTCAGAAGCATAGTGTAATGCTAATATCATTTTTAATCTTAAGCAACAGAAATTCAACATTGACTAGTTTAAGACAAAATATATACTGGTTTATGCATTTTGGTGTTTACTGACACATAAATAAATTGAAGGGAAGAAACTGGCTTCAAGGTTCTTATAGTTGAATACCACCAATATTTATTCTAATTTATCTTCGTTAACATACATTCAGTCATTCCTATTCTATATTAGATCTTCATCAGTAGTTACATATATAGGCAACATGAGGTAGTATTTAGAGGAAGCCTATAGACAGTGAAAACTTAGCTATTATAATCCCACTATTAGGCAGTAAAACTAAAATTATTTCTCCAATATCCACTTCAAAATGATCATGAAATAAGTCTTTATTCACTCAGGTTGTTACTTACAGGAGTGAACAACCCTAGAAACAAAAATAAATGATAAGAGGTCCCATGGTTTCCCTTATTTGCAATAATTAGTATATGTCTAGAATACTTTAGCAGATGAGCAGAATAGCCCAATAGCTATGTATATATGACCTTATAAAATACCAGTAAGGGGGCTAGGAAGGTGGCTCAGTGGTAGAGCACTTGCCTTGCATGCATGAGGCCCTGGGCTCGATTCCTCAGCACCACATAATCAAAAAGAGAAAAAAGCCAGAAGTGGCGCTGTGGTGCAAGTGGTAGAGCTCTAGTCTTGAGCTGAAGAGCTGAGGGACAGCACCCAGGCCCAAAGTTGAGGCCCTATGACCAGACCCCCCCCCCAAAATAAAAAATACCTATAAGGGAAAAACACATGGACACAAGAGTTTTTTCTTTGTTGTTGTTTTTAATGTATTGCGTGGTTTTTTTTTGTTTCCTTTGTATGTTTTTCCCCCTATGGTTTATCACCTGTTGTCACTGTATTTGATTTTGGTACCCTGGTATAGTATATACGTTTATTTGAATTAGGGAATGGAAGGGGAACAGCAGAATGGTGAGACAAAGTATAAGGGGGAACCAATGCAAAACAATATACACAAAACAATATGTTGGAAATGATCTGTTAAACTGGGGGGAGGGAAAGTAGTAGAAAAATGAGGGTAGGGGTAACAAGTTTGACAAGAAATGTACTCATTAACTGATGTAAATAACTGTAATCCCTCTGTATACACTTTTATAATAAAATTAAAAATTCAAAAAATTTCAATACTTATTTAGCATGAATGTGAATTACACCCACTTCTGCACAAAGACAAGATGAAGCTATGTAAGATATTAGAGCCATTTTACAGAAATAATAAAAGATTAAGGAAATTCCTCAAAGTGAAAAAAAATCAGGAGTTTCTGAAGAATGAGTACCTTTTACTGTAGCAGTTACTAGAAAAGACTATTGTACGATTAGAACAAGAAATGTCCAACTGATGAACGGCTGGCTACCAGAAATGTGAGGAAAATATTGGTAAAATCATAAAGCTTTAGGACTTTGAGCATTTAGTAAATACCTTTAAATACGTGTATGTATTTGAGAGAGAGACAGACAGACAGACAGATGGGCAGACAGACAGACAAGAAAGGAAAGGGATGGTAGGAGACAGAGTTAGAGATGGAAGGAGGAGTAGAGGAAAGAAGGGAAGAAATCAAGGAAAGGGAAGAGAAAAGAAATGAAAAAATAAAGGACCCGAATTAGCACCTTTTATCACAGTGTTAATTATTTATGTTTTAAATAATATAAATATTACCAGGATTTTTGTGCCTCTCAAAATATGAA
The DNA here is from genome assembly GCF_000151885.1 of Dipodomys ordii. NCBI lineage: Eukaryota > Metazoa > Chordata > Mammalia > Rodentia > Heteromyidae > Dipodomys > Dipodomys ordii. The sequence goes on from NW_012267224.1 coordinate 33,520,741, forward strand.
GTGATTTTATTTTCTTGGAGAAAAATGCTTTCTTGGTGTTTGAGCAATTCTTAGTATGATCTGTTCAAATGATGCTACAGTAAAACGTACTTTTAACTTGAAGTTTCTAAATCTGCTTGATAATACTAATCAACCAAACTGCTCCTAGTATTTTTGGAATGTGGAAGAAAGCTGCATTTCTCTACTACACATGGATGGCCAGAGGGAGAGAGTTTATGTGTCTTTGTGAAAAACTATATATGTATATATATACAGTCAATCTTGTAGAGGCAACTGTTGACAGGAAGGATGGACAAGCCATCTTTTTCAGTAACCATCCATCCCATACCTTCCGTAGGGAAGTCAGTGACCCATATTCTATTCTTTCCTATTTAATGACTTGGACTCAGATGGAACTCAGATCAATTACCTTCTGAATTCATTTTTAAAAGCTCATATTCCAGAGATTTTGAAAAATTTGAACTCTAAGAAACTTCAGCATGGTAGTTAAGATAAATCTATGTCAATTAAAAAAAAACGTTTAGGTAATCAGTGAAAGCTTTTACTGGGGAAATGTTGGCATGTCTTAGAATTTGTTACAACAACAAAGAAAAACGTAAAAAATAACACTACTCTGGGAAAGGAAAATGTTAGATACATAAAGAGAGCATTAAAAGTACCTAAACAAAAGTAAATGTTCCTTTAATTGCAACCACAAAAGCGGACTTGTAAATCAGACTAGCAGTAAACAACTACAACAAATGTATGTGCCAATACGTAATACGAAGACTTAGTTTACAGACCCACAGAGATTGTAGCATTGAGTAGAAGGACAGCCACACTGCCTCATTTGGAACTGTTTAGGAGGCAGAATCACATGCATGAATCCAAAAGTGACTCTCAATTCCAAACCCACTGGTTAATTTAAAATTAGATTTTGTGATTTTTTGCATTTTGTCCTTTTTTTTCATCATGATGAACAACTTGATTTGTTCTCAGCTGTGATATTTTCAACTTATAAGATGTATCTTTACAACTAGTGCTAGTGGTTCACACTTTCATTCCTAGGTATTCAGGAACTTGAGATCAAGTTCAAAGCCAGCCCAGGCAGGAACATTCATGAGATTTTTACCTCAAATTAACCATAGAAAACACTGTTATGTGAAGGAGTGGCTCAAGTGGTAGATAGACAGCCTTGAGAAGAAAAAGCTAAGGAACAATGCCCTGACCCTGAATTAAAGTTCTATTACTATTGTAAAAACAATAACAAAAAAATCTGTAAGGACTCTTTCATTTATATAGAGTTATTATGAATATACGACATGACTTCATATTTTAATGTCATTAACGTATGTATGGGTAAGGATATGGTAACGTATAGTGTCAGCTATTATGTATGAATGTATAAAGACTTAAAACACAATATGACTTAATATAAGCCTTGGTTATACATCATGAAGTGGCTAAAACAAATTGACTGAAATTTTTCTTAGAAGCATCTATACTCAAATCCAAATTGCACAATTGTAGGTTAGTTGGCACAGTTAGTGAAACTCTATGAGCCAAATTCCTTACATGTAAAGTCATAAAAATGTATTATATAGGCTATTATAAAAATTCAGCAAGAAAATCTGTTTCGTGTCTACCCTAAATCATTGTATTCAATGGTCATCAATCACTCCAAAGTTGGGCCACCGCAACTCTTTTAATTATATTTTTTAATTTAAAGAAAATATCTACATTCTTTGTCAATAAATTTTCAACAATTGCCCATGGTAAAATAACATTGTTACAATAACAAATATCATATTTTTAAGTCAAAAATAGAGTTAACACTGTCATTTTTGTATCTCGATTTCAAAAGGAAAAAATAATGCGCTGCATAGGTTTGCTTTTTGTGGCTATATTAATATTTTAAAATATGTTTTAACAAATTTTAATTAAGTTTTCTTTGACTGGTTTCTATGTTTGAATCTCTCCAATGTGAATCAAATTTTGGAAACCTGGGCTGGATGTAGCTCTGTGGCAAAACGCTTGCCTAGCTAGTGCAACATCCTGGGTTTGATCCACAGTACCAAAAAAGAAAAGACAAAAAAAAAGACTCTTAAAACAAAACAAACAGACAAACACACTTTGGAAACCCAAAACACAAGTTTTATTGTGCGGACTGAATTAAGGGCCATGGAACTACTGTTCTTGAGGATTTTGTTGAAGACTAGTACTCTACTACTTTAGGCACAGCAATACGGAAGGCTTTTTTTTTTTTTTTTAATGTGTGTCGTTAAACATGAGTCTCATGGACTTTCCTGCTCTAGCTGGCTTCTAACTGCTATCCTCAGATCTCCACCTCCTCAACAGCTAGGAATACAAGCCTAAGTGACCTGTGCCCTCGATATTGTTAATAACTAAGACTCATCTAACTGATCACGGTAAACAGAGTGGTTTCTTTAGTAAGATTGTTGAGCTCCATCATAATTACAATATCAGAATTTGGGCTTTATTCAAAGAAATGTTTTTGGTTTTTTGTTCATCTCTTGTTAAGGAGAAAATACAACAAACTCCAACATACCAAAAGTTACTGAGATATCATTTATAACAATTAGAGAAAATAACATAGGCGATAGTTTTATTATGAACATTTAATATGTGATGAAGTGCTTGTGTAACTGAGAAAGGGATCATCTTAAAATAAGAGTTTAGATTCATATACATTCAGAACACCTGGTTATTTAAATTATAAATACTATTATTTTAAACTACTCTAAGAATTGAACTCAAGTAATGGAACTCCTGTTAAAGTTTGAAAACTTTGTTATTAATCTAAAGTGACATATATATATATATATATATATATATATATTTGAAATATATGTTTAAATACATCCAGGAATGGTACCACCAAATTTTACTTTGTACCAACTTTCTCGGGACTTTCTCCAGATTCCTTGTGATCTCTAGGGAACAAGCTTTACTTCAAGGCTTGCTGGAGGAAAGATCCTATGTAAAAAACAAATGAAGGTAACTGCTTGTCTTTTATAGTCTCCTAACACCTCATTCCTTATCTTCTTCTTATACTAATGTAACTAATGCCTTCTTGTCAAATTTCTGCTGATATGGAAGTACACACAATTTGTAATAAGATTTCTGTTATAGCTTATTAATCTTCTCTTAATATTTGTATTTCCCAGAAAACATAATGGACAAAAAGAAATGACTACCAGTTTATAAAGATACACTTTAATGGAATGTGAAATTTTAAATTTTACATTTTAGGTTATATCTCCTCTTCCTTTGTCAGGTATGTGCGAAGCCGTTTGATTGTAGATCTGAATTATATCCTTGTGGGACTGCCAATTAAGTACATCTAGAATAAGACTATAAAATAGCCATTTATAAAAGTCATTATTTTAGTATTTTAAAATCAACTGTTTTCCATGAATTAAGACATGTAATGCTATTCAAATTCTAAATGATATTGAAAGGGAACCCATCTATCATTATTATCATATTACAAAGAATGCTGGAAACAACTGATAATATTTTCATTCCCCTAACTAAATATATGGAACAATTTGCTTGCTGTCATTTCATGGTTTTCTGAAGAATTTTATGATAAAATTATATAAAAGGTCAAAATCAGTGTGTGGTAAATGTATTATTTTCATCATTGTAGTAATGAGATACAGGAAATACTTTGTGTGCACATTAAGAAGGAAAACAACTAGCAAATAAATGACAATGAAAAAGTATTTACTTAATTCCTGAAGGTAAGTTTAAAATCCATTTAAATGGAACATACATTAAAAATACTTAAGTAAATGCCAGTTTGAACAAAGTTAAAAGTTTATGAATGCCATACTTATTAATCAATAGAATATAACTTTTTCCAGACTAATTCAGTCATTACCAGCAACAGTTCTTAAACCATTTTTCAGTGAGTTGTATAGGATCTTTATGAATCTATACAAGCTTTAAAAGTTTTAGGCTAATATAATTAAATAATGTCCATCATTGATAAAATAAAAATCAATTAAAACTGGACATTTTTCACTCGTTTCTCCAACTAAAATTCATGAGAATTATGAAGATTTAAAAATAAAAGCATATAGTATAACCAACACAAACAGTTGATTTTACTCCTTATATGATTGAAAATTTCATTGTATTGTTTTTAAAACTTATCTGAACATTGAAATTATATAAGCAGGCCTATGAAGAATCGGATCTGAGAACATCAAATATTTATAGTCGCCTTATAAGAAATGAGTCTCTAAGTTCTGAAATAAATAATACCTATTTGTGTATGTTCATACTGTATTTACTGTGCTACTATAATTAGCCTTCCCACTCTTCATAAGAGGCAACTGAACTATCAACGCAGAGAAGATATGTGCCATTCTACTGGGGTGAGGTGGAATTTCAATGTTGTTTTGATTTGGATTTATTTTTTGGCCAGAGAGGTTAAACATTTCTTCATGTGGTAGAATTACATTGTTTATTTATTCTTTAAGTTGCATCATCTTTTGTATTTAAAATATAGCCTGAATGTCTCTTATTTCCACATAGTACTCTAGGTGACAGAATGGCTAATTCTCTATGGGGACAATAGATCGACGAGTTCTCTTACCTTTAATTGATATTGTGTAAAAATAAATATTTGACTTTTTACTCCCTTACCAATGGTGTGTGCAACTTTCCAGTCTCTTACATTTCTTCTCTTTCTCATACCCTGGGGTAAACCCTATAACGTGTAAAATGACATCATGATGAGAGAAAACTGTATGTAAAACTTCTCATAATCCCTGAGCCAGTGGCTCACGCCTGCAATCCTAGCTACTCAGGAGGCTGAGCTCTGAGGATCGCCATTCAAAGCCAGCCTGGACAGGAACGTCGATGAGACTCGTCTTCAATTAACCACCAGAGAACTGAAAGTGGCCCTGTGGCTTAAGTGGTAAATCGCTTACCTTGAGCTGAAGAAGTCAGGGACAATACCCAGGCCCAGAGTTCAAGCCCCATGACTGCCCAAACAAACAAAAAAAAAACCTTCTTTTAAGTAAATACATTGGGTTGTATGCAAGTGGTTACAAATGTTATTAACTGAAATATGGTAGATTCAAGGGAGACCTCAAGTAGTTCATTCCTTAGAAAGGCAAAGTCAAAATTCAACAAAATAAAAGACAAGTAAGTGGGTAATTGAAAGGAATGGGGTGGGATCAATGGGAAAGGGGTGAATGAATGAAGAGGAGAAGAGAGGGAGAATACAGTCAAGAATCCAATGAGGATCTTACAAAATTAAGAAGAGTGAGGGGAGATGATAGGAGAAGTTTGGGTGAAAACGTTGGAAGGGGTGACATTGATCAAGATATATTGTATCCATGATGTCTTTGTCAAATGGCAGACAGAAATATCAACAACAACAAAAAAAAACACTTTTTTTAACATTTCAAAAGAAACTTTCTTAGAATGCCACCCTTGTGACCAGTGGAAAATTACTAGATCCTGGGCAATTCAAGAAATTTAATAAAAGATCTTATTTCTTCCTCTGATTTGGAGCAGACTAATCTCTCTGTATGAGTGTGAGCCATCACACACCATTCTACATCCTGTCCCCAGATCCATACGCTCTCCTTGGAAACAAGCCCCCATTAACTCTCTTATGTGAGTGGTCCACTGTGTTTCAGACTTTATTTCTATGATTATGAGAAGAGAGATTCCCTCAAAATTTGCACCACTTTGGCTTTCTGCCTTCATTCCAAGTGATATGGAAAGCCAGTGAGTAGCTTAGGGTAGACATGGTCAGATTCTACTTAAGTTTACTCTGAATTGGCTTCAGGAATGTTTTTTATGTATAATAAAAAAGAATATTGGGCTCTTACAATCATTTAGGCTATTAAAAATGGCTCAGACCAACAAGATAGCAGTTTGAACAATGAGAAGTGACAAAATATAGAATAACCTTACAATGTGGAATTGTCAGGATTTTTTTGACAATGTGAAAGATGGACAGCATATAGTAAAGACTAACTCTGATTTTTCGCCTAGCACTGAAAAGATTTTAGTTTCCATACGGATGCAAGTCTGACCATGGAAGAAGTTAGAGGTCGACTTGGAGTGAAGAGCAGGATTTGCATTCAATTTTAGACAGACTTCAGGAACTTCTTAAAAACATTGTCATGACTGAGCTATAATATAGGTAGATAAGTTAATGTTATTCTGCACTTGAAGATTATTGCATAACAGTAAATGATCAAGCTATATCACTTTGTCTATAATTGAGGTGTTTTTAATTTTACTTGGTACACAGAACAATGAGCAAATACAGTCTTTTCCCCCAATTTTACTAGTGATTAAAGTAATTATAATCACTCTATGATCGGAACATATGTGTCACACTGTGATACATAGATCATAGGGTATCTAAGTTTTAAAACACTAGGAGGGCTCCGAGGGTACTTACTGAAAGCAAGAAGCTAGAGCAGACAAATAATTACTGCAAGTAGTTCTATAATAAAGAGTTCATCTGTACTTTAAAACCCAGAGTTGGTTTAAGGTACAGAGCTATGTCAAGACTGAGTTGGTTCCAGGCTTACTGAATGCAGAAGAATATTTATTGAATCACTATAACTCAAGGGGTTACTCTGAACCCTTGCAGAGCTGAAACCAAGGAAACAAGTGGAATTAATAACCTTGGATCTTCTATAGCATACTCTGACTGGCCTGATATCAAAAAGAATGTTGAAATGTTTTATAAGGTATTTTTTTTGTCAATGTTGAGGCTTCAACTAAGGGCATGGACATTGTTCCTGAGACTCATTGTGCTGAATGCTAGTGCTCTACAACTTGAGCCACAGCTCTGCTTCTGATTTTTAAGTGGTTAATTGGAGATAAGAGTCTCATGGGGACTTTTCAGCCCTGGCCTGCTTTGAACCACAATCCTCAGATCACAGTTTCCTGAGTAGCTAGTATTACAGGAATGAGCCACCAATGCCAAGCTAGGCCTGACTTCTTTGTTACCTATTTTTGATGCAATGATGTCTCTGTACCTTGGTGATTTAATTTGGTGAGTGACTAGATGACAAAATATTATTAAGGTAAATAAGTTATTTATCAATTTTACCCCACCGTTTTTGGCTAGAGAAGTATTGGTTTGCAAGCACAAACAAGAGGCAGTCACTCTGCCTCAGTCATTGAACTGTAAGTAGAGCAAACTGCTACATTGCAGGATGGAGTCATTTAGGCCAAGTTGCTGTTCTATACTACTGGTATATAGGTAATTTAGATCAGAGCACATTATAATTGCTACAGACATTTAAGATAGATGTTCATAAAATACTAATTCAGGGTTCAGGAGTGAAGTCCAGAAAGATATACATATCATTTTCTCTACTTGAAATCATAAAATGCCTGCACATACACCAAGGGGTACTATTTTTTTTAAGTCTAAGTACAAAGTACTAAGTACTGTAGTGTGACTGAATATTCTCATATTATCAAGATAAATCTATACAGGAAATTCAAACTTAAGTAACTAATGATATAAGCAAAAAAATGCATTGGAAATGAAAACACTGGTGAGAAGATAAAATAGTACCAAGTGACAAATGCTTGCTTAAGTAAGAAACCCCAGATTTGCGTTCTGGATTTAGCAAATCAAAGTCATCATTGATTATGATCAGGGAAAATATCTGACAAAAGGAGGATGTTGAAACAGTGCATATTATAAAACATGCTAAGAAATTTTACCCAAAACTAAGAGATCTTATCATTAAAAATTATCATCTTAAATTGTAACATACTTAGGAAAGTACAATACATAGCTCTAAATTATAAAACATAATTATGCCTTATAAAACATAGTTTACAAAGCTGAAATAGTACACATAGTAAAAAAAATGTTTGGTGGCAAATATTGACTGCAATTACTTTTCCAAATATATATTTGAGAGAAATGCTCAGGTTCAGGCTTAGAATAGGAATAAAAGTCAAGAAGAGGAGAAAAATGGAGGAACTACATAAGAAGGTAGTATAAAAATTACAGAATACATCTGTTGTTTTTAGAGTTCTTGATTTTAGCCATTCTAACTGGAGTGAGGTGGTATCTCAATGTTGTTTTGATTTGCATTTCTTTTATGGCTAGGGAGGTTGAGCATTTCTTCATGTGTCTATTGGCCATCCTTCTTTCTTCTTCAGAGAAGTTTCTCTTTAAGTCTTTAGCCCACTTATTTATTGGGCAGTTGTTTCTTTGAATATTTGTTGTTGGGGAATTAAATTTTTTGAGTTCCAAGTATATTTTAGATATGAGACCTTTGTCCGTTGTATGGCTAGTGAAGATCTTCTCCCCATCCATGGGCTTTCTATTGATCTTGCTAGCTATGTCCTTTGCCATGTAGAAGCTCTGCAACTTCATGCAAACCCATTTGTCCAACCTTTCTTTGATTTGTTGTGTTTCTGGGTCTCTATTCAGAAAATTTTGGCCTGTACCAAAGAGACCTAGAGTTTCTCCTATTCCATCCTGTAATGTTTTCAGAGTGTCTGCTTTGACTCCGAGGTCGTTGATCCATTTGGAGTTGATTCTGGTGCAGGGTGATATATAAGGATCTAGCTTTAGTTTTCTACAAGTAGTCAACCAATTTTGCCAGCACCATTTACTGAAAAGGCTGTCTTTCTTCCATTCTATTGTTTTAGCTCCCTTATTGAAGATTAGATGGCTATAGGTCTGTGGGTTCATTTCTGGGTTTTCAATTCTATTCCATTGGTCCTGAGGTCTGTTCTTGTGCCAGTACCAAGCTGTTTTGATTACTATGGCTTTATAGTAGAGTTTGAAATTTGGTATTGATATTCCTCCAGCACTGTTATTTCTATTGAGGATCGTTTTTGCTGTTCGGGGTCTCTAAAAACAACAGATGCTGGAGGGGATGTGGACAGAAGGGAACCTTACTGCATTGTTGGTGGGAGTGTAAACTTGTTCAACCACTTTGGAAAGCAGTAAGGAAGTTCCTCAAAAGACTCCACATAGAGCTCCCCTATGACCCAGCAATCCCACTTTTGGGCATTTAACCCAAACAAGACCACACTAAAGCTACCAGCACAACTATGTTTATTGCAGCATTATTTACCATAGCTAAGATATGGAACCAACCCACATGTCCCTCAGTAGATGAATGGATCAAGAAAATGTGGTATATATACACCATAGCATTCTATGCCTCCATCAGAAAGAATGACATTGCCCCATTTGTTAGGAAATGGAAAGACTTGGAAAAATTATATTAAGTGAAGTAAGCCAGGCCCAAAGAAACATAGGTCCCATGGTTTCTGTTATTTACAATATCTAGTATATGTCTGAGTCAAGCAGAAAAGGTCAAATAAGGTGATGTTAAGGAAACGAACCCTAAGTTATGTATTCAAATGTTCTTTTTCTTTCATGCGATTGTTTCTAACACATTTATAAGATGATTTCTTTGTTGCCTTGTATATCCCTCCCCCACAGTATAACCCCTTCTTTCACTGTATTTGATGTTGGTATAATTTGTGGAGGGCAAGGGGAAAAACAAATCGTCTAAATAGGGATGCAGGTGGACCCATTGCAACAATGAGATGAACCAGTCGTTATGTCGAAAAATGAACTTTACAACTTTGGTGTGGGGAGGGTAGCGGGAGGATTGGGTGGGGGGGCGGGGGGAGGATGGGAAGGGATGGGAAGGGGAAACAAAGAAGGAGGCTACAATGCTTGATAAGAAATGTACTCATTATCTTGCCCATGTAATTGTAACCCCACTGTACAGTATTTTCACAATTAAAAAATAAAATAATATAATAAAAAAATTACTGAGGGCTAGGAAAGTGGCTCAGTGGTAGAGTGCTTGCCTTGCATGCCTGAGGCCCTGGGTTCGATTTCTCAGCACCACATAAGCAAAAAGAAAAAAGCCCGAAGTGGCACTGTGGCTTAAGTGGTAGAGGGCTAGCCTTGAGCTGAAGAGCTGAGGGACAGAGCCCAGGCCCAGAGTTCAGGCCCCACGACTGGACCCACCCAAAAAAAATTACTGAATACAAATTGAAAAAAATGTGCAAGTTTTAATGTTTTTTTTCAACAAACTTATACTCCATGAGAGTAAATAAGGAGTAGATGGGGAATTAGAAATGCATGAGATTGTCTATTTTCAACTATCATTAATTCTTTGAAAAATTATTGATTAAACATTTTTCATGAAGCAGCTATTCTTCTAAACATGACACTACATTGTAACCACATGACATGTTTGTTTTGCTAGGCAAGGATTGCAAGCAGTTGAAGACAGACTAGCAATCAAGTGACAATTTGAAAGTATAACGTAAAGGGCTTTATGATAGAGTAGTTACTTACCAATAATAGAAAAATAATTTATAGCACTGGGTTACAGAAAATCTCACTAAAGAAAATATGATCTTCCTAGAACTTTGAGTTATAGAACTACAGATTACATAGTAATGATTGGTAAAAAAATAAATAAACAAAAACAAAAGGATGTCATTTTGTAGGCTGAAGAAAAAAAATTCTCAGTCAGACACTGGTGGCTCATGTCTGTAATCCTAGCTATTCAGGAGGCTGAGATCTGAGAATCACGTTCAAAGCCAGCCTGGGCAGGAAAGTCTGTGAGACTCTAATCTCCAGTAAACCACTAGAAACCCGGAAGTAGCACTGTGACTCAAGAGGTAGAGTGCTCGCCTTGAGCTGAAGAGCGCAAGGATATCGCCCAAGCCCAGAGTTCCAGCTCCACGACCAACAAAAAAAAAAATTCTCATTCTCTGTCTCTCTGTCTCTCTGTGTGTCTCTCTGTCTGTCTATCTGTCTCTGTCTCTGTCTCTGTCTCTGTCTCTCTCTCTCACGTGTAAGAAGAAACTCTAGGCTTTGCATATGCTAAGCAAGTGCTCTAATACTACATCCTCAGTCCTTGTTCTTTTTCTTCACTTTGTTTCATCTTTTAAGATAAAACATCATGTTTGACTTAATTATTTTAAAGATTTTTATAGACACCTATGTATCCTCCATCTAAGTTTTAATTCTATGCAATGATTTCTATGAATATATGTCCATCCATTTCTTCATGATATTTTCTCTTTACATATTTCCACTTTACTACCCTTCCTTCCTCTCAGTTTTCTTAGGCTCTGTGGATAAGTAAAGCATAATTACATTTTATACTATCTTAGAGCTATGTACGATTTGATCTCTATAGAAATATTTATCAGCTACTTTCTTGTATCATACATTTCTTTATACCTCAATATATTTTGACCTTTTCCATGATAATAATTCAGTAAATATTTATTTTTAAAATAATGTAAACAACACTAACCAGATCTAATTCCCACCACTTGCCCAGTGCTTCGAGTTCTTGTTGAAAGAGTGTTCTCAACAAATTCCTTTTGAATAAATAAAGAAAGGAGTTGGAGTTTATGAATATAAAATCAGCTTTTGGTGAATTGGGCATTCATTTCCTAATCAAGGCATAGAAAGTGTTTAGTAGGAAATGAATTCATCAAAAGTTTGAAGGAATGAACATATGTGTAAATGTGACATTATAATGGCTTGACTGAAATTATCTCAGATAAATGTTCAAAGCAACCAGATGCCCTATAAATAAAGAATGGATCAAGAAAATGTGACAGATAGATGGATAGACAGATTGATTGATTGATAAATGTTAGATGATAGATAATTCATATTAAACACAATTGAATTTTATTCACTGGAATTGTATCCATTTATCAGGAAGAATGAAATCATGTCTATCACAGGGAAAGAGATGTATCTAGAGTAATTAATATTGAGAAAAATATGAGTGAACTAGATGAGGATATTAGACCTAAAACATAAACATAAATGTAAGCACATGCATAGTTATATGAATATATCAAACTAAAAAGTATGGTAAATACAGGAGTGGAAATCTAGTTGAATTGGGAGGAGCTAGATGAATGGGAAAATAATTGAAGGACAAATACAGACTTCTGACTCAATGATGTTCATGATATAGAACTAGGAAATGTGATGGAACTGGTCAGGGAAGGGACAGGTGGGAGAGGAGCAAATGATGGGAGAAGTGATTGATCAAGTTGTGTTACACATATAAATGGAATGGAAACCCCTTCCACAACTTTTTGCACATCTGAGACAAGGGCTTTACCACCAAGCGACATCCCCAGCGATTAGCTTTTACATATCAGGCTGTTGATATTTCATTTCCAGGACTACATTTGTCACTGGCCAGGCTAATTTTATTGGTGAGTTTTGGTTTTGATTTCTCTTTTTGTAGTTTACATCTTTCTATCATTCTGTAGGTGACAGTCACAGTGTAATTTCTTTTGATATTCTCAAGTCCATGACAATAACTTGTTGGGGTTTGTTCCCCTGAATGTATGTTTAGACAAAATAAGCAGTACATCAAGATTCAAAATATAATTAGCTTAAAAAAATCCTCTTCTTTGTCACTTTGTCTGGATGAGAATTTTTCTATTAAAAAAAACTTTTTATTATGGAAAAAACCCCACTAAATATGTTATTTTACATGTCTTAAGATAATAGCCATTAGAAGTTCAAATTTTTCAGAACCTAGAAAAAGGAAATGCCCTTTAGTTAATCCAGTAAAAAACAAGATAGAGGAAAACAAAAGATTACAGATTATTTACACTCAAGGACAAAATATTTAAAGCATGAAGATTAGCATGTGGCACTAGACACATATTTAACCATTGTATCAAAAAGGAATTACAATACATTTGTCTATATGTCCTGGGTTTTTATGTTACTTCTGTTCAGATTGTGTGGCATGAATTTATATTTGCACCATTATATAAATCATCCCTGGTAAAGGAATCCTGACTGAAGAAATAACACAAGAACACAGGCATTGCTGGTGTTGCTGGACTTGAAATTTTTTTGGTGCAATATTTTAATGTCTTATACCCAGAGCTAATTTAAAACCTTATCTATATTATTAGTTGTTTTGTTTGTTTTTTGTTTTGTTCTGTTCTGTTTTTGTCGGTCATAGGATTTGAACTCTGCGCCTGGGCACTGTCCCCCAACCATTCACCTCAAGGTTAGTGCTCTATCACTTTGAGCCACAGTGCCACTTCCGGTTTTGTGGTGGTTTGGTGGTTTATTGGAGATAAGAGTCTCAGAGACTATTCTACCTCCTTTGAACCATGATCTTTAGATCTTAATCTCCTGAGTAGCTAGGATTACAGACAAGAGTCATGGGTACCTCGCTTCTGTTTTATGTTTATTTGCTTGTTTGTTTTTTGGGGGGTTGCCCTTGTTTTAGATACTAAATTTATATGAATGAGCTAATGCTCTGGTAGCTTCTCAAATTGTATGGCTTTCTCTTGGGAACTCATTTATTCATAGATAAGTAAATGAGCTTATAATTTACTCAGTCTTTTATCTCATAGACACATTCATGTTTTCTCCACAAATTGACCTTTAATTTGAAACAAAACATTCATAAACATCAGTAAATATATTCACTTACATAATTGAGAGCAATTAATCTCTCCTACATGACAAATTAAGAAAAATAATAAAAAAATAGGAATAAAGAAGAACAAAGTGGCAAAAAATGAAAACAATGTCCAACAAATTGGGGAGAGAGTAAGAATGATCACAGTAGAAACGAATTAAACAAAAAATGTAATATATAGAAGATACCCATCAAAGTACTTTTGTCATTGTTAAATATATTGTCTTTTCTCTATAATGTGTTTGACCTTTCAGCTCTAAGGGTTTCTTCATAGCTTTGACATGTGTAAAAAAATTACTTTAAACAGAGGGGGAAACTAAATGGAAAATTATTTTGTCAGCCCAAAATTCATCTGAAGGCTTTTCAAAAGCCTGTTGTACTCTATGGCCCTACTATATTGTTCCTACTGTGTCTCTTGTTTCTTTCATAGTATGTTCTTTTCAATTGAAGAATAAACCTGAAGATCTCTCAGCATTCCCTGTAATACTGCTGGTTCTTTTGGCTACCTATCATTTCCAACCTGACAGGAAAATTGCAGTTATTGAAATGTCACTTTGGACACTTTTGTTCTTTGAGAAAGTCAGAAAGGTAATTAAAGGCAAACAGTAAATAAACTCACAGAGCCTCTAAGCCTAATGTGTCTGTCTCCACAGCTTTCAATGACTTTTGTTTGAAAGAAGCTTATAACCATGCTGAATAATGCCACATCAATAACAGGCAGTGCTGAAATAGAATGAGATCTTGGATTGTATTGCTTTGTCTTTCTTGGTATTGGAGGAACATTGAAAATAGAAGCTAAGTAAATGTGCTCGTAGCTCCTTATGGAAAAATAAAGTCTCATTGTTCATTTTCAATATTGATAGTTTGTGGACCCTAAGCCCTCAATTGAAAACATAGTAAAATTCTTTGTAATACATTATCATAAGCGAGTTGAATATTAAAATATGATTTGAAGACACTGAATTTACACTTTTATGTGCAAAGTTTTCTTTTATCTGAAATATTCTCCACACTCCATTTAATGATATACGTATTGTCTCAAAGAAAACAATACATTAAAAAATATCAATTAACATTGTGAATTTGTAATGGAAAACACATTAACTGGAACTGGTAAGAATGACATTTTGGTTTGAACCTAATATTCTGCACAGCTAAAGCAAGTCTGACACCTAGTGGACGAATTGCATCACTGGTAAAATAGTCCATACCTAATCAAAGATGACAGCTATGTAACTATTTTCACAGGTCCTCAACTGCAAAATTTTTGAATGATAATTGAACTGAATTCTCACTAATGTACACTGACATATTAAATTACTTGTAGTCTTTGATACCTGTATGTGCATGAGTATGATCGAAACAAATAAGGGCATAAGGATGATGGCAAGTCATTGAGAATATAAAAAGTCAATAAAATTTGTCAGGTAATCAGCAATGCATCAACTAGTTAATAAACAGTAATGTATCTTCACATTTGCCCTCTTGGATATTTCTGTTTGCCATGGACTGAAATTATTTGAAAACCTCCCGGAGCCATAAGTCTAATGCAGAACATTGACCTACTTCTCCTTTGCCCACTTCCTATCCAAGTCATTAAAAATCCTCATCTCCTTCCTCACTGAAGTTTTGCTAAAAAGTAAACTTGTTTTACCAGAGTCTGAAAATAAATATGCAAATTCATTGCCAGTCTCTCAAAGGAAAGTGTAAGAAATGTTTTATTCATCTCTATTCCCAGTACACACAACTTGGAAATTAATAAGATGTTTAGGAAATTATTGGTACACATGTTAATATATCCATAGTTTAAAACCTCTGCTCTATAAAGCTTTGCCAAAGACAGGCTTTCATGCTATCTGTGAACTTTACATATATATGTGATTTGTATACTTTTGTGTATACTGTTCTGACAACAGATGGGATAAACATATGATAATATATTCTAATCTCTTCCCCAATATTAGATTTCTTAATACTTGCCTGATTTCTAACATCCGAATCTTATTTTTTACATAGTCACTACATGTGATGATGAACAAAGATCTCCGTTCTCATAGCAATAGTAAATCCATAAAAGTCTTGGCCATTTAGCTTTGAAAATAAATTTAATTGGTTGTTTTTGTTATATTCCTTGTTTTGTCAACATTATATCTATAGCCTGAAAATAATTGTGCAGTTCAATTAATGATGCAGTTTTTACTGTTACCATCCAATCCTCTGTTTGCAGGTGTAGTTACTTCAACTACCCATTCAAGACTTACCATCCCCTGATCTCTTCCTCTTCCCCATCAATCATGGGCAATACTCCCTACAGGGCTCATTACATCACAGACAGCTCTCTCTGTCATTACACAACCTCTCTTACTCTATATTGGACCTATTGTTCTGTCAGCTTCTCACTGATCCTTTCTCTACTGGACAAAATCAAGATTTCTAGATATTGGTATCAAATTGAAAAGAAACTGGATTGTAACCCACTTTCCTCAGTTACATGGCTTTTATGAATAACATTGTGTCTCAACTTCCTTGTGATATGTAGTTATTGTCTCAGGGGTAAAGCTGTAAGTTGGACATTCAATGTCTCCCAAAAGCCATATGTTAAGGCTCAGTTAACATTGTTGTACATTGGGTACATTCTGGAGCAGTGAAGAGGTAGGTAATACTGAAAAATCTACACATCATTGAGAATGTGCCACGAGGTGAAAAGGTTTGGCCAACATCCCCGTACATGAGGGACTAACCACAGCCTAAAATGACAGGTGCCAATGGAAGAACCACTATAAAACACAAACTGTGGAAAACATCCAACTTTATTCTTCAAAAATTGCTCGTTTCAGGGCTTTCCTTATAACAACAGTAAGTGTTTAATCTAAAGCAATACATAGAAAATAATTACTCAATAACGACTGAATGCTTTTTTCACTAGTAAAAATTCATCACACTTTAAACTTTAACAAATAATTCACTACCTTCTTTAGGCTCAAATCTTCTCTGTCCTTAGGCTCTATCATTATATTTACAGATACTTTGTTTTGCTTAGTTATCTTAAGCTTTGATTTTTATCTAATTTAAATTAGCATTTACTCATTTTTACTTCTTTATTTTTGGAATACTGTAATTAAACTCAGGTGCTTGTACATTCTAGTCTGGCCATTCTACCATTTAAGCCAACATCTGGATTTTTTTGCTGGCTATTCTGGAGATGGTATCTAAGTGAACTTTTCCTGGCCAATCTGACTTCAAACTGCAATCCTCCAAACCACAGCCTCCTGAGTAAATAGGATTACTGGTGTAAGCGAATGACATCCCACCATCATTAACTCTTGGGAAAAACTCTATCTCAGTGTCTTTTTTTCTTTTTCTTTTTCTTGTCA
The DNA here is from genome assembly GCF_000151885.1 of Dipodomys ordii. NCBI lineage: Eukaryota > Metazoa > Chordata > Mammalia > Rodentia > Heteromyidae > Dipodomys > Dipodomys ordii. The sequence continues at coordinate 33,537,593 of NW_012267224.1, forward strand.
GTCATGGGGCCTGAACTCTGGGTCTGGGCACTGTCCCTCAGCTCTTCAGCTCAAGGCTAGCGCTCTACCACTTGAGCCACAGTGCTACTTCCAGTTCTGTGGTGGTTAATTGGAGGTAAGTGTCTCATGGATTTTCCTGTCCAGGCTGGTTTTGAACTGTGATGCTCAGATCTCAGTCCCCTGAGTAGCTAGGATTGCAGGCATGAGCCACTAGCAACAGGCAGTTTCTTATGCTTATACACACATTTTCTACTACGGTTCCAACCCACCTACCCAAATCCAATGATCTTCTCAGAACAATATTTTGGTTATCTACGAGAATAATAGTCAAATCATGGTTCCCAGTAAGCAAGAGCAATAGAATCTGGGAGACCTCCTCTTCTGAGCGCTTGGGTAGCAGGGTATCCTGCCTTTGCTACAGCCAATCACACATCGGTTTCCTTGAGTCAGTTAGTGAACATGGAGTTCTCTCTTTCTGAAATATTTACACACACACACACACACACACATATTTTGGCAAAGAATTTGCCCTCAAATTTCTGCTCAAATGAAAATGACAAGTCATTACCATTGCCTTACTTTTTCTTATTTAATATTGACTTAAATATTTTCATTTTTCCACCCTTAAGCATACATGCCTTAGAGGGAACGCCTTGAAAGTACAATTAAGCACAATATTTACCATGATTAGCACATTAATTGCATAAAAACATGAACATTACAATGACTTTGCAACATAGTTTTGCAGCCTTAAAATCAGGAATGAATTGTGTTCACAATGAGATAATATAAGAAAACATTAAAAGTGGACCACAATTGAAAAGGGGGTTAGAGGCTTTACTTTGCCTCTCACAAAGCTTAAAACATGTAAATTACAAAATCAATATATTTGAACTTGGAAAGCAAATCAAGTAACTGCTCTTCAGAGCTTTCTAAATGCCATCTTGTATATGCAGGGCCTGGCCAGAATGAATTCACTCGTTCTTACGCAGTACCCATTTTGCCATTTAATGTCAGGCATCTAGCATTTCCCAAGGCCTGAAACTAGAGTCTCTTTTATGATTACATTCGAATAATTTTAAATCTGATATTCAGATATGCTTTTTACTCGTTAATTAGGAAATGCAGTGTATATTTTGCTAGAATATTTTTCCTCAATATGTTGTAGTTTTTGTGTCTCTCAAAGTTAAATATTTTCTACAGAAGTCAGGTATTCTACCTAGTAGGTCTTGTCATTCCAGGAGCCAGTGTGAAAACAATAGAGGTCTATTGTCTTTGATAATTTAATGGAGACACCACAGCAAAGGGAAAGTGAGCTTTGGGACACCATAAGTTTGAGACACGGAATAAAACAAAATGGAACTTGAGCTCCAGATTACAAACTACTGACTACAGGAGTTTGGACAAGTTATATAACTTCTCCAAACCTCAACTTATTTACATAATAAATGTAAGTACTCACTATGTATACACATATACTTGATGTTATTAATAGAATTAAGTAAGGGAAAATGCATGAGAGGTATAATACCTGGAATATGATAGTTTATTATAATATGGTACTATGGTACTGTAATTTATGATAGTATATGTGTGAGAAAGCTGTTTAAAATTGGCGGTGGATACATGTCTCAGTAGAACACCAGCCAATTAGGTTCTGAGTTCAAGTCCCAGTCTTGGATCAAAAACAAAAACAAAGAAAGAAATAAAAAAAAATAAAGGAAGGAAGGAAGGAAGGAGGGAAGGCAGGCAGGCAGGCAGTTTAAAAAAAAGAAAGAAAGAAAAAAGAAGATCACACTCCCCACATTAGTAAAATAAACATTGTGATTATTGACAAGAAGTAGGAGATCCTGACCTGAATAAGCAAGGGTAAAGAGTCTTGTTTAGATTCAAGAGAATTGTTTGACCAGTTCATATCAAGCAAACACAGAAATTCAGACCAAACAAATACGAAAAACAAGCGTTCAGCTTTTTTTTAGTTTCTAATGAGTGTGCCCTTTATTTAGCACGGGGGCATGGGAAGGGCAATAAAGTGCTTTTACACTCGGTTTTTTACAAAAATTGCTCTCCTGGGCTGGGAAGGTGGCTCAGTGGTAGAGTGCTTGCCTTGCTTGCCTGAGGCCCTGGGTTTGATTCCTCAGCACCACATAAGCAGAAAAAGCCGGAAATGGCACTGTGGCTCAAGTGGTAGAGCCCTACTAGCCTTGAGTTTAACAGCTGAGGGACAGTGCCCAAGCCCAGAGTTCAGGCCCCACAACCCCTCCACGCCCCCCCCCCCCCCCATTGCTTTCCTAGCAGTGGGGACCAAGGAGCAACACCTGAGATGGAGGACCATGGAAGATATGGCTCAGTCCCGTCCCCTATAGGATCGATGGCAGCAGCTCAGATAGAAGATGATTGAGGAGGCAGACAAGGGACAGAAGAAATGATGCTGCGGTGGGCCTGGAATTGGGGGAGGGTCATGAAGGCAAAGTTCTAGAATGGGTAGCCTGGTGTAGGTGAGCTATACAAAATGACAGTCAAGATCTTGAGTCATTTCCAGAGTCCCTTTACTTCCCTATCTCTCCTTTGTCCTTAAGACATCTCACAAACTTCTACAAAAGGGCTGGAGGTGCAGTTGAGTGGTAGGTCATTTGCCAAGAAAAAAAAGATAAAGAAAAGGAAAAAAAAGATTCTGAAGGAAACGCCATGCTCTACTCTGGCTTTGTCCTCTCCTGGAGGCCCTGCCTCTCTCAGGTGTGGCAAATTCATGTCGCGGAGGTTACCTGGAGCTCTGGCTAGCTGAGCACCCCTCCCAAGGAGGCACAAGCCAGGGCATTGTTCCCTTGCACAAAGGATGCATCAACACCCCCTGCAGCAGCCCTGAAAATCTGGATCTTGTTGCCAAGGTTGCGTGTCCCAGTCCATCACGTGGGCCTTCACTCAGGTTTGCTCCCATTCCCAGAGCCATAAGGTTTCCTCTGGCTATTCTGTCGCATTCCGGTCCCTGGCTCCTTCTCTGAGCTCTTCCAGTGCGACCAAGGTTTCAGCTTTTTATCGATTCTTTTCTGTGTATTTGTTTGCTTTATTGGTCGTGGGGGTTGAACTCAGGGCCTGCGTGCTGTGTCTGATCTTTTTCACTCAAGATTAGCCCTCTACCATGTTGAACCACAGCACTGCTTCCAGTTTCTGTTGGTTAATTGGAAATAAGAGTTTCATGGACTTTCCTTCCCTGGGCTGGCACTAAACTGCGATCCTTGGATCTCAGCCTCTGGAATAGCTTCGATTACAGGCGCAAGCTACCGGAACCAGGCTTTTTTAATGTTTGGAAACTTGCATCTTGTATACACATTTATCTAATGTGGAGAGGGGAAGGAGAATAACAAAAGGCTGAAACAAGAACACAGGATAACCCATTGCAACAATGATACTCACAAGATTCTATGTTAGAAATGAACTTTACAGCTTGGTTGCGGGGAGGAGTGGGGGAGGTGGGGGAGAGAAGGGATAGTAGGGAAAAAAAAGGAGGGGTAACAATGTGCGACAAGAACTGTACTTATTACCTTACTCATGTAACTGTAACCCCTCTGTAAGCATCTTTACAATAAAATAAAATTTAAAAAGATTGTACCCTACTATTTAAAGATCAGTATCTTTGTAGATTGACAAATGATTCAGATGCCAGTTCTGTAACATCTTTTATTTATGTTACTGATAATACAATTAAAACCCCTTGAGCCTGGAATATTCATCTATAAATTGGAGTAGATATTATGTTCTTCATACATTTGATACATAGATTAAAATAAGACAGATGAAATTATAGATATGGCGTTCATACTAAAGATAATCGCTATTTTTTTTTCGTTTCCAGGCTCACAGGCTTACAAGGGATTACAAAAAATTCCTCCACGACACTGATGAAACTTGACAGAGTTTTCACGATTGAAATTATATGAAACTTCAAAATGGACAAAATGATGGACAGTTCTTCCTTTTCTCTGAAAACAAGATCACAACTTTCCTTCATCTGAATGCTATTAGGCACACACAGAATTTCTGCTGTGACCTAATGAGGTATGCAAAGCTCTGCCTTACTTTAATAATACAGTTCCCAGATGCATCTGAGCAGTAATTATACACTTATACACAAAACATGCCATGCATTGTAATAAAACATTAATACTCACTCACACTACCACATAGCAAAGTGCTGCTTGTACTATTATTTTCAGCTTATTTCATTTAATTGTGGACTAAGTCCTACAATGTTTGTTCTTTAAAAGTATGATTTTTATGCTGTAAAACTGTGATACTCATATAAGTATGAATCTATAAAGAATTTAGTTCAACTCATTCATATAGAAATGAACAATATGACAAACCTGGTTCACACCACATTTGTACTATCTGTATGTTATTAAGTATTATAATAAATAACTGAAAGCTGTTCATGTGATTAATATCCTATGTGAAAATAAACTATACATTTTGAAATAATCTTTTCCACTGGACAGAAACCATTTGCATCTACACCAGATAAATGCTTACAGGTAACCAGGAACTTAAGTAATTTGGGGACATTTAAAAATTACTAAGATGGTGGGGCTGGGAAGGTGGCTCAGTGGTAGAGCACTTGCCTTGCATGCTCGAGGCCCTGGGTTCGATTCCTCAGCACCACATGAGAAAAAAGCCGGAAGTGGCGCTGTGGCTAAGTGGTAGAGAGCTAACCTTGAGCTGAAGAGCTGAGGGGCAGCGCCCAGGCCCAGAGTTCAGGCCCCACGACCGGACCCCCCCAAAAAAAATTACTAAGATGGCCAGGAGCCAGTGGCTTACGTGTATATTCCTAACTACTCAGGAGGCTGAGATCTGAGGATCAGGGTTCAAAGCCAACCCCGGGCAGGAAAGTCTGTGAGACTCTTTTTTTTTTTAATTAATAAGTTTTTTTTTTAATGTGAAAATACCCTACAGAGGGGTTACAATTACATGAGCAAGGTAATGAGTACATTTCTTAACAAGCGTGCCTGTCTCCTCCTTTGTTTCCATCCCTGCCCTCCACCACTCCCCGCCAAAGTTGTAAAGTTCGTTTTCAACATAACAACTTGTACATCTCATTATTGCAGTGGGTCCACCTGTATCCCTATTTAAACAATTTGTTTTTTCCCTTCCCCTCCACAAATTATACCAACATCAAATACAGTGAAAACAAGGATATACAGTGAGGAAGGGACATACAAAGCAACAAAAAATCATCTTATAAATATGTTAGAAATAATAGCAAGAAAGAAAAACCATTTGAGTCTTTATCATCAACTTATCTGACAGTTTCTGCTTGTCTCAGACATATACTAGTTATTGCAAATAAGGGAAACCATAGGACCTATGTTTCTTTGGGCCTGGCTTACTTCACTTAATATAATTTTTTCCAAGTCTTTCCATTTCCTAACAAATGGGGCAATGTCATTCTTCGCTTTTTTCGCTTTTTTTTCTTTTTCTTTGGCAATGTCATTCTTATCTCCAATAAACCACCAGAAAACCTGAAGTGGCACTGTGGTTCAAGTGGTAGACTGCTATCCTTGAGCTGAAGAGCTGAGGGATAGTGCCCAGTCCCAGAGTTCAAGTCCATGACTGACCAAAAAAGAAAAACTCCTAAAATGTATAGCTAAAATCCCAGTAATTGGAGAGGAGAAACAGGAGGATTACAAGTTTGAACCCAGCATAATAAAGTACTGTCCTAAAAATAAAATAATGAATGAATAGTGTAAGAACAAGGAGATAAATAAATAGTTGAGCTGTCCTTAGTCTTTCATTTTTTAATACTTTATAGAATGTCATGTCAATAGTCATAGAATATACATTTAAAAATATTGTATCTACTTTATTGCTTTTTTGTTGCTTCATTGTTGATTACAACACAGCTTTTCTATCAATTAACCTGAGGACAAAAACTCTTTATCGGAATATATTGAAATTGTATTTACAGTATAGCTAAATATATTCATATGACATGTTACATTATTTATAAAAATTAAACTGATGCAATTTTTTCAAGAAACCACACTTCACCATTTGGTAATTCCATATTTATTTATTTATTTATCTATCTATGTATTTATTTATTTTGTTGGTCATGGGGCTTGAACTCTGGGCCTGAGCGCTGTCCCTCAGCTCTTCAGCTCAAGGTTAGCGCTCTACCACTTGAGCTACAGCGCCACTTCAGGTTTTCTGGTGGTTTATTGGAAATAAGAGTTTCACCACTTTTCCTGCCCAGGCTGGCTTTGAACCATGATCCTCAGATCTCAGCCTCCTAAGTAGCTAGGATTACAGGTGTGAGACACTGGCACCTGGGTCATATTTTATTTTAAATAAATTGGTGGTGATCTTTTTAAAAGTTCTTATATTCCATGAGGAATCTTGGCCGGTGATTTTTTTTTCCCCTTAAAGTCTACTGCTCTTATCAAACTCAAATTAATTGATCTTATTTTTTAAATGAATTATGTTTGCCATTAAAACCAAAAGTAACTACAAAGACATTTATTGTAAATAAAAGATATCTATGTTGATACTAGTTATTTCCACTTTAGTTGCTGTTGACTTGCTTTATTTTTATCAATCAAAGAAAAAAGTTCTTTTCATTGATTTAAATATGATTGAAATTATCAACCTACACTGCAAGTTAATTTCTTACCTTTTAGTTTGTTTATATACAATTCAATTGTAGTTTACTATATAGAAATACAAAATATGGAGACAGCCTAAGAGTAATGGCTTCTTCTTATGTGACAGTTATAATAATATCATAATTTAGTATTTGTCTACTAATGTAATCCATGGCATTTATGAATGATTTTAATTGACTGATTGTTCTCCTAATTACTAACCAGGCTTTTAGTGATACAGAATTAAGGTACAATGTATTTTACTGTGTTCTTAGAGATAGAAAATTCTTAGTATTCTCCAAAATATGTTTGAGATTCTTCCTACATTAAAGTATATTCTATTAATTTTTTTAGGTTTGTCATTAGGATCAAAGAAATTTTTAGTCTGAATGTAGTAAGTAGATTTAAAATACATATTAAAGTACATTTTCCCCCATATTTAGGCAAATTTTATCTAGGAATACTACCCATTTTTCCATGAATGTTGAAGATTTGATATTTCCTTGTTGCAATGAATTTGGCCTGTTGAGCTATGGTTACTGTTCTACTTACTCCTTTGGGGGATGTCAAATAATACTGCTTTTTTATTAGGTGCACATTTAAATTAAATAATTATTATGTTTTTCTGGCTTCAGGGTTCCAATTGGCATGTCACACTCACTCTTCCCTAGAGTGGAAATAAATTTGGATTCTATGAAATAGAAAATGTACATATTTGAAAGTGGCAATGGCAAGTAAACATGAACTATCTAACAAAAAGTTGTTACACATTTAAAAATAAATTATCTAGACGAAATTCGAAGCCACAAATGTTTTTCTTTTAATTTTAGAGCTTAATCACTCAAGATCAAATTTCTTCTTCTTGTTTTGTCATTAAGCCATATATCTTATAGTTCATACCAAGAAAAGGAATTATAACAAAAATAACTATTAAATCTACAAATTCCACAATACTATGCTTTATTTTGGACTCGTGTGTGTGTGTGTGTGTGTGTGTGTGTGTGTGTGTGTGTGAGTTTAATTCTAAGTAAAATAAAGAGTGAAGATTGAGACATTCAGAGACAAGTAATTAGAGCTTTCTTTTCAGGAAAAAAACTGAATATTAGAAATTAAAAGCAAACAAAAAATGCTGCAAACTAATTTCTCTTTTGTCTTTTTATCTATTCAATTTCTTTTATTTTCAGTTATCGTTTACTTCCTTGTTCTCATTTGGCAATTTTCTATAGTGCTTTAAATTTGTTGGCCCTTTGTTCAAGCATCTCTTCCCTACTGTGCCTTATTCTTAATTTTCTTGTCCTAATCCATTATATGCAAATGATCATTATAATCTAATTCCTTTGATTTCATCATAAAAATCAACAATTTTCTTTATCAGAAACACTATACTATGTTAAACAGTGGAACAAAAAATTAAGAATCAGATTGAAATTTTTAGCAATAATATTAAACCAACTACAGTAATCACATTGATATTTTCTCTTCTTGACTGAGTTAATGAACTTACACTGAATATTACTTTAATTAATAGTTTTTCTGAGTCCAAGGAAAGTTTCAATTTGCTGGAAGTAGTACATAAATCTCCACTTTGAACAACAGAGCCAAGGTATATAGATTTTATGTTTATTCCCAAAATGTGATAGGTATTTCTATTGTGTTCAATTTCAACAGCATGGTGGTGGTCCTTTGGTAACTGGTCTAAGTAAAAAGATATTGTTGATGTCTTTTAGACAATATTCCTTCAGAAAAGATATTTTATGTTAAAGAATTTTAAAATAAAAATAATGACTTTGTCTTCTGAGAAGTATTAGTAAGACTTATATTGACATATTAAATATAAAAATCAGTAATTAACAACTTTCATGATGACAAAGAATGCAAGTCGAGAACAACTGCATACAGAAAACATTTTACATGGAAAATGCTCAACAAATACTAGATTTAAAAATGAATGTTTGAACAATAAACCAATAGCAACAGGAAAAGACCAGTGTTCATAATTTTCTTATTTTTTTCCACATTTACCATTTTGATTTGGGAAGCACAAAAAATAAAAATAAATCAAGAAACATATTTAAGAAACCCAGATATGAGTAATAGAATTCTACTTAAATCAGCTAATTTGTTCTTTAATTGTTTTATTTTTTTTTCACACAGGGGCAAATAGAGAAGTAGAATTAGTACTGATTGTTCAACTATGAGCCCACTGGCAACGCCAGGCGCCGGTGGCTCACGCCTGAAATCCTAGCTACTCAGGAGGCTGAGATCTGAGGATCGGGGTTCAAAGCCGGCCGGGGCAGAAAAGTCCGTGAGATTCTTATCTCCAATAAACCACTAGGAAACCGGAAGTGGCACTGTGGCTCAAGCGGTAATGCGCTCCCCTTGAGTTGAACAGCGCAGGGACAGCTCCCAAGCCCAGAGTTCAAGCCCCACAACTGACAAAAAAAAGAAAGAAAGAAAAGAAAAGGAAAAAAGAGCCTATGGGCAGTCAATACCAATACAGCTCTTTTGTCATTTACAACTATCACAAAATCATATATTTTCTTTTTTAATCTCACAGATGACATATGAAAAATCCTAGGAAAAGAAATCCCTAAAAAAAAACTGACAATAGAAATTCCTATTTTGATGTTTACCAAGTAAGTTTGTCAGTTATTTCAATGTTCATTGTTTAAACTTGAAAGACTACTTGTTAAAGAATGCTTGTTAATATTTACTCAGTAATTTCATGGATGGCTCTCTTCAGAAATCACCTGTTGTGTCCTACAAGTATATCATATCATAAAGTGCCACAATTTTGTACCACGTGTAGTGAGATCCTAGACAGCAAGTTATATCTTATCCCTTTGGTATATAAAATGGGTCAGGAGTACAACGAGGTTATTTAATCATTCTAGAACTCCATTTTGAAATCTCCAATAAATTAGTGGCAACATGGTAAGAAAGATGGTTGTAAAAGTTAAATTTCCAAATGCATTAAAACAGTTATAATAATGTCTGCTGCCCAGTTAAGGTTACATGAAATTTTAAAGTAGTCATCATTATTATTTATGTAGTTAAAAGGTTAACTTTATTATAAAATAGTAGCCTAGTAGCCTCATGCAACATTCACTCTCTCTCTCTCTCTCTCTTTCTCTCTCTCTCATTGTGTGTGACCCCTTCGGGTCAAACATTGGAGATTATATGGGTAAAATTAGGAAGAAAAGTCATATAAAATAGTGTTATCCCTATGTAAATGTTATATTCACTTTGTATATAACCTTAGAGGTAATTTTTCAGGGTGGGGGGGCTGGTACTGGTCCTGGGGCTTCAACTCATGATCTGAGTGCTATGCCTGAGCTTTTTTGCTCAAGGGTAGCACTCTACCACTTGAGGCCCCATTCTATATACACCATTTTTGGTGATTAATTGGAGATAAGAGTTTCAAACATTTTCCTACCTGGTCTGGCTTCAAACTGTGATCCTTAGGCCTTATCCTCCTGAATTGTTAGGATCCTCAGATGTACTTTTTAATAAAACACACACCTAAATATCTTCTATTCCCACTCTAAATCTGAAGATTTACTTGAATTATGACATAAATTCTCTTTTAGAAGAGATTTCTAAAAATTAGGATATGTAATAAGCATAAAATAATAAAACATTATCTATATTCATTATACTTCACTAGACTAGAAGACATTACTAATAACTTAAAGGACATTTCCATTTAAAACACAATGTTATTTCTGAAAGCAATTACATATTTGACCCATTCTTTTCTTCGAGTGTGGTATATAGTTAAGTTCTCTGACATTACTGAGTTACGAAGATCTCTGGCAGCTCTTTACATCTAAATGTTCACTCTGACTTTCATCCGTCTGAAAAGAAACATGAAAAATGGAAGGAATAAAACAGAAAAAGAAAATAAAGCATATGTCAAGCAGTGGTCCAATCTACCAGTGCCCCAAAGTCAGAGACAAAATAGTCTAGCTCATCTCTAAAAACAAACGAACAAACAAAAACATTGTTTTTTCCAACACTGATTAGTAAGGAAATAGTACAGAAAATCCTTTTTTGATCTCTCAATGCTGTTATTTTTTAAGTCAATTATAATTTTAGTGAATATAAACTGTATATATCAAGAATGGTTTTATAAGCCCAGTGCTGGTGGCTCATGTTTGTAATCTTAGCTACCAGAGAATCTGAGATCTGAACATCATCCTTTGATGCCAGCCCAGGCAGGAAAGCCCATGAGACTCTTTAATAAACTACTCACAAAAAGCCAGAAGTGGAGCTGTGGCTCAAGGTAAACTGCTGGCCTTGAGCACAGAGAAGCTCAAGGACAGCCACCAGGCCCAAAGTTCAAGCCCCCACGGAGACAGTCTTAATCATTTCACATATTTTTATGTGGATTTATAAAATCTATATAGTATATGGATTTATAAAATATATTCATAAAATATATGTGAGATATTATATATGCTATATAATATATATTTTATAAAAGAGTAGCTAGCTTCCACATATGAAAGGAAGCACACAGTACTTTTTTTCCATATCTTGCTTGTTTTATGCTTAACATAATCATCTCCAGTTCCAAACATTTTCCTAAATGGCTTCATCATTTGTTCAGATATGGATGGGCATTTGGTTGATTCCCAAACTTGGATATTGTGAGAAATACATAATTAAACTAGGCAGTCAGTGATTTCTTTTGTATGATTTTTGCACAGTCTTTTGCTTTTCCCTCGTAAGTGATCCTAATGAACGAAGGAAGGAAAGATTCTTGCCTCTTTTAGTCCCAAATTTACTAATGCAGAGGTCACTTTCTGTTAAAAAAGTAAAAACAATAAAAGCACACAGATCAATAAGCAGAAAGTTTAAAAAAATTCATCCTTTGCAAAGCTGAAGGAAGGAAAATTTTCCTTTCAGTCAATAATTATAGTTTTCCTCAATGCAAATTTATTTCTCCAGAAACAAATAGGACTTTTATTTCAGTGCACTATGTTGGCCATTTCCTGTTATTTTAATTTACCTTAAATTTGCTATTATTTTATCTGTCACCATAGATGAAAAATTCTGGATCATTTTTTATATTAGTAACGTGAGGGAAAAAGTGGTTGGGAGAGATGGGTGAGAATGATAGAGGCAATTGTATTCATAAAGTGCTTTGTTAAATGGCAACTCCTTTGTAAAACCACTTAAAAATAATCAATAAATCAGCTAAATAATTACAGAATTAATATGAAATTTGTTTTATATGAACAAAATATAAACTCAAATTATACACCATGTTTTCTTTCCCTCAAAAATGTCCTATTTTAGTGGAAAATTTTAGTGAAAGATATGGATAAAAACTAGCAGAGGACTGATTTTGTTTTTTTCTTATTATGATTTTTTTTTTCATGCTGGTCCTGGGATTTGAATTCAGGCCTTGGAGGTTGTCCCTGAATTTTTTTTGCACGAAACAATTGCTGTATTATTTGAGTCACAGCTCCCCTCCCAAGAACAGATTTTGTTTTTTATTGTTGTTTTGTTTTTTAATCTTTTTCCCCCATCCCCTCAACCAAAGTTGTAAAGTTCGTTTTTCGACATAACAACTTGTACATCTCATTGTGGCAATGGGTCCACCTGTATCCCTATTTAAACGATTTGTTTTTTCCCTTCCCCTCCACAAATTATACCAACATCAAATACAGTGAAAGCAGGGGTTATACCATGGGTGGGGGGACATAAAAAGCAACAAAGAAATCATCTTATAACTATGCTAGAAACAAGCACATAAAAGAAAATTATTGAATAGTTATCTTGGGGTTCATTTCCCTAACATCAACTTATCTGACCTTTTCCGTTTGACTCAGACATACACTAGTTATTGCAAATATTTAAGAATGACTTCTTTCTTGAAATGGGTCAACCTGTATCCCTATTTAAACAAGACGCTATGTAGAAAAACAAACTTTACAATTTAGGGGGGGGCGTGGAGTTGTGGAGTTGGAGGGAAGGGTAAGAATGGTAGGGGAAAAACAAACAAAAGAGGAGGCAACAATGCTAGATAAGAAATGTCCTCATTACCTTGCTCATGTAATTGTAACCCCTCTGTGCAGTATTTTTACAATAAAAAACAGTTTTTTTTTAAAAATGACTTCTTTTATTAGAGTGGTGAGGAGACAGGTTTTTTTTGTTTGTTTTATCTTTTCTTTTCAGTTTTTCCCAAATGTTACAATACTGCAAGTGCAGATATCTTCACAAAATCAGCTCTGGAGACTTTTGGCATTCACTTATGATCAAGATGGCAATCAAACATGCTTTATTTACCTTGTGGTCAAAATTATTTCATCATCACTGTGTGGAGAAGCAATGAGTCATATTTAATAGGCTAGAAAGCACAGAAACCATCGGTTAAAATGATCAGATAGTGTGAGCATAAATACTTTCTGGGACAGCAATGATAAATTGTCAACAAAAGCAAAACTTGCAAAGGTTACAAGACATTGTACATGCCATAAAAAGTAATTTGTGACATAAAAACCAAATAGGAGAGGGAAAATTGCAAGCTTTGCTCTATCTATCATAAACAAAACAATAAAGTGAACTATAGAGCAGGGAAATAGATGGTTCAGAACATAAAATTTATAAGAGTACAGGTGAGTTCATCAAATATATTTAGGAATGAATTGTTGATGCATGAAATTTATCAAACATTGCTAGCTGAGAAAGTTGCTAAGTACGTTTAAAATTCAGACTGATATCCACCAATCTTGTCATTTAGAAATGCATATTACATTTATACTATGTAGTGATAAAATTGGTCCTTTATGAATTTAGGTAAGCAAAAGGTTACATTTAATTCAGAGAACAAACAGGCTCTCTACTATTACTTATGCTCTGAGAAAAGTTGACATATTTCATCTCTTATAAATCAATGAAGAACCATATTCCCATGAAAAAAATCAAGAACTGCTAGTAACAGGTGTTAGGAAATAAAACATTATCTTTTACTTTCCTAAATAAAAGATTCATGATTTTACTTAGTTAGTGATGTTTGCCGAGCTTGTTTGACTTGTGCTTCAAAACATTTAATTGTAACCAGATAAAATACACTGTATTATAGGAAAGGCTGCATTGTAATTTAAAGGCCATATTATGATATTTATCATTAATTAGTTTTGCCTGGCCATTAATTATCATTGAGATATTAGGAGAATTATACAATTTCCCTGGATTATGGTTTTTTTATCAGCAAAACTTGAGAGCTGTAATAATCTGACATAGAGACCAGTTAATTAACCTAGAATAAAGAAGCATGGCCATAGGTGCAGATTTCTTATCATTAGTTATTTAATCCTGAGTATCTATATGCTTTTCTTAATTAGAAAACAACTTCATAATCACTAAAGCTAGTTACAATTATTTCTAAATTATAAAACTCTTTTATTGGTATATATTAATTATGTGAAGGGATTTAACATGTTATTACACTTGTATAAGTGTAATATATACATATACACACATAAACAACATGTATATTCAATTAGGACACTACTCAGCAGGAGAACTCACTTCCATTGCATATGGTATAGGTTGGGGTAGTATGATGGGTTGTTGACAGACCTTTCTCATAAAAACTCATTTCCATAACTTGTAGGGTTTAATATTCAGTGGCAAAGCAGAGTGAGGTGTCTAATTGTCAGTGTTTATGGCTTCCTTAGAGTATGTTGATTATGTTAAAAGAGAAGGCATCCAAACAAGGGTTGGAGAAAGGTGTATGATTTGAAGACCTGGTCAAGTGAGCTATATAGCATCACCTTAGATGTTGTCATATGTCTGTAGGAAGAAGATAAACAAAATTTCTCTGCAGTAAAACTTTTCATTTTTAAGTATATAGGATGAGAGTTGTATTTCAGTAATTCTAACTGAAAGAATCAGCTACAAAAGAGTGACTGGCTTTCTTTATATCTTTTTCTTTTCTTTTTTCCCCCGTTTTTATTGTCAACGTGATGTATAGAGGTGTTATAGTTGCATAAGTAAAGTAATAAATACATTTCTTGCCAAACTTGTCACCCTTCCCCCATTTTTCTCCTACTTTCCCTCCAGATAGCAAGAACTAGGTAAGTTTACATAAGTGGATTTTCATAGAAAATGCCCAGAAAAGAAAAAGAGAAGAGGATAAAGAAGCCTGAATAACGTCAAAAGTGTATTTACAACAATGAAAATGGAACCAGAAAATCTACAGAGGGCATGGATTCGTTAGAAGGAGGGGTTCAGGGAGTATTGCGGAGGGGATGAAATTGAAGCATGGGGTTAACATTATTGGGAATCTAACATTGAAATACTCTGTGTAGCTCACATAAGCCAATAAAAATACATATATGCAGAGACAGGTACCACTAAAATAAAATAATATAAACATAAGACAAATGAGGAAAAACCTTTTTGAAGTACTTGTTATAACTAAACCTGATTTCAAGAAAAGCCTTTCAGGGTGAAGTGGAAGTAGCTGAGACAAATGTATAGAACCAGTTGACAAAGTCAACGTTCATTAAAAGTCAAAATACGAGAAATATCAAGATCTTCTATTATAGTAACTATGCTTTAACTTTGAATTTTTAACAATGTTACAGACTCATGTACTTAAAATTATGAAAATGTTCATTCAAACGCGGACATATAGATTTAGAATACTTTTCTACTCACATGAACATAGCACAGTGAATTCTACTGCATGTGTTTTAGGAATGACATAGGGTCTGAAGGAGACAGATAGAGTGGTCAGCTAGGGTATGGGGTATGTATGGGAATGTTTGAGAATGACACTAAAGTGCCCTTGTACATCTGCTAAATGCTAATCAAATCCTTTAAAATACTGTTAATGAATTTGGGCTTGTAATTTAACGTTTTGCTTTCTATATGGTCCAGGCTGGTTTCAAACCAGGAACACTCTGAATCAGCCTTCTGAATACTGGAATTACATGTGTACAACATTATTCTTAGTTTGGTGTTTCAATTATATTTCCTAACAATGTTTTAAGGATATATAAGAGAGGTGCAATAACACAGTGGAGCTTTTGTTATGTGTGTGTTTAGACCAATACTTGCTAATTAATTTAAAAAAAAACAACAACTGGAAGTGGCACTGTGGCTCAAGTGGTAGAGCAATCATTTTGAGCTGAAGAGCTGAGGAACAGCACCCAGGCCCAGAGTTCAAGCTCTATGACCACAAAACAAAACAAAACAAAACAAAACAAGAACAGTAACAACAAAAACAAAACTACTTTCAATTCAATCAGTAATATCACAGGGACATTTTTAGTCACTTGGCTATGGAGGAAAATGAAACAATGATACAATTAAAATATATTCTTAATCAATTAATCAATTTTCATAATCAAAATATTTGATGCATGTGGCTTCTGTTAAAACTTTTTTCCTTAGTGTATAGTGTTGCAAGGCTACCCTCTAGTGGAATTACATGGGAATGATTTTCTTTCCACTTACCTCATTCAAAAATTACTCCTTTAAAGTCTTTAAAGCCACGGAATACGTTTTTTGACTGTTGAAACTGTAGTTGTAACTGTAATAATTCAATGTATTCTCATTTTTAGATAACTTTATCTAATGTGGGCAATATTTTGTAACGTTAGAATTACTGAATATAGTAATTTATCTAAATATATGACATTTTATTCTGTTTTTTTAATCCGAATTTTCACTTTTCTCTCATACCTCTCTCACAATGGTACCCTAGATTCATATATATGATACTCTGACTGGCAAAACTTCATAATAGTAGTCCCTTATGCATAATCTGTTAGGACTACCTGCAGTGAACTCTATGGTAATTCTTGCATAATGTAACATGCTCTAAGGTCTGCTATTTGAGAAGAGGTTCAGAATTATAAAAGTATTCAATGAGTTTAATGTGCGTCCCAATGAGGGAAGAATTTAAATTTTAATAGTGTTAGCGAATTGAGTTCTTTCCCACAGCTTAGTCCACTCCTTCCCTTCTCCACAGCTTAGCATGCTTCCTTCCTAGGCAGCACAAGGCCCCTGTAGTAAAGGCAGTAAATAACCAACTTGCAATCCTCTTTACCTTGGGATGGAACTTATCTAGAGCAGCTACCACCACATAAGGCAATAAGAGCCCCTTAGAGAGATCTTCAAGTCCGGGCAGCTGCAGGACCCTAATCTATTTAGATGACAGCCATAAATCCTAGTCCATCATGATGAAGTCCCTGGCCCACACATCCACACGGGGGTCTCCGCCTCCTAGCCCCTGCTAGCCCCTCCTAAACCTCCTAGCTTATATAGGTCACCCCAGACAATAGGGGGTGCTTCTTCTTCATTCCTCCCTTGTGAGAAGGAGTCTTGCCGGCCTCCCCTCCCTCCCCCTTTCTTTGTTCTCGGTAGTGGTCCTCTGGCAAAGTCTATTAATCGTAATTTTGCTAAGAAATAGTTATACTTTAAGTGGATTTGAAGAAATGAAGACTCAGAATTGGACAAGCTAAATCACATGCATTTTGACCAGAATATACAAATCAAATGTATGTGTATGAAGAAAATACATATGAAAGAAATAAAATATTCAGCATAAAAATGATGGAGAATAAAAGCCAAAATGTCATGATTTTTCTCTTTCTTGTTGAAGGTCCATGTCAAAATGCACTTTTGTTTTCTCATTCATATGAAAGTATTAACAATATTAATCTTACAGAGTCATTATGAGGATTAACTATTGTAATGCACACAAACTATCCACTTGCCTGACAAAATTCCCTTCTTTTCTATGTAGAAAATTGAAACTGCACCAAATAAAGTACAAATATATGAGACATTTGAACAATAGAAGACTTTTTTGTATCAGTGCCATCAATTACACAAAGAAATAACAAGCAAAAACACATGCAAGAACAGTTTATTCTTTAGACAATGAAGGTATTCCTTGTCACTAATAGAGTTAGACTTAAACATTTCAAAAATACAAAACACACACTTCAATGAATACATTTTCTAATTAGTGCATAGTCATATCGTTTTAATAATAAATAACAATTAACAGGGTAGTTACTAGTTAGCAACTTATCTATTAGTTAGTTGGTAGCTTATCTAGCAATATCATCACCATGTATCTGTATTTCTAGTTTTTCCTGAATAACAGCAAAACAAGATTTAGGTTAAAAAAAAAGCCAAGTTCAAGGTGCCTCCATTTAAAAAAATAAGTTTAAGAATAAAACTGATGTTAGGTATACATAGAAAATATTTTCCGTGGGCCGGGTGCCAGTGGCTCACGCCTGTAATTCTAGTTACTCAGGAGGCTGAGATCTGAGGATCGCAGTTCAAAGCCAGCCCAGGCAGAAAACTCGGTGAGACTCTTATCTCCAATAACCCACTAGGAAACTGGAAGTGGCGCTGTGGCTCAAGCAGTAGAGTGCTTGCCTTGAGTTGAAGAGCACAGGGACAGCGCCCAGGCCCAGAGTTCAAGCCCCATGACCGACAAAAAAAAAAAAAGAAAATATTTTCCCTTTTGTGTGGAATCCAAGTTTAAATAAAAAAGATGATATATTGCCCTAAATTAAGACAGGATATTAACCTATTGAAATTGACGAGTGCTTAAATAACTGCATTAGTCATATAACTGTAATGGGAAATCATGATTGTCACCTTGACTTGATTGAGCAGTACATAAATGATTAACAAAGCACACTTCTGTGTCTTAAGGGCATCTCTAGAGAGGATTATGCAGTAAGAGAGCAGCTGAGTGGGGATGAACTCCCATGAATTTGGACCACTTCATCAGATGTGGACTCCTGCCAGTGACAGCCAGATGACAACTAGGTTGCTTCCCAGCCCTCAGTCTCAGAGTGGGATTAGAGCCTGAGTCACTTTGTTCTCTGGGTCTCCACATTCAGATGGCTATTGTTAGACTATTTAGCCTCTAATCATTTAAAATCAATCCAATAAATACTCCTAGCAAACACACACGTGATGGCAGAGATAAAGATGAAATTTTCTTATTTATATTCCTCACAAGAAACCTAACTAACATAATAACTGAGCTACCACTAGTCCGAGAAGAAAAATAAAACAAAACAAACAAAACATGAAAGTTAAGGACACAGAAATTGCAGTATACATTTTCACTTAATTAGTAGACCAAGAAATAGATATGATTCATCGCATGGTAATTTTCTTCTAAGATCCAAGTCAGAAAGGAAAAATAATGATTAAAAAGCAAACTCACAAAATTCCTAAATTTTGAAGGGAGAAAGAATTTCAGTGAGAAAGTAATAACTCATCCAAATAACAATCATAAAATATCATTTTTATTTCAACCATACATTTCAAAATATCTACATATACTGAATGTAATTAGTGATTTTTGACAGCTTTAAAAAAAAACTTAGGAATGCACACAGACTGATGGTGTTTTTCATGTAGAAACTCAATTGTGTTTAGGTACCCTATTTATTAAATGACAGCTAATAAATGTAAGATATATTCACAGTGACCATATATATGGCAAATATGGAAAATAAATTGTGAAAGTTTTGGGGATGTATCCAGGAAAGACTGAAAACCTGGATGCCACCAGATGAAAGCGAAAGTTATTCCAAGAAATTTCTATGAGATTTGACCTGTAATTATACACTTCAATAAAGTGTCAATGCTTAGGTATACCAGTTTCAGCCTGTAGTAATACGCCTTTTAGCTAAATACGTCCCATAATAACTTTAAATTCCTAGTATAAGTTTAGGAAATGGAACTCTTGGACATTTCTTTTTTGTTCCAATTGAAATAAATATTAGTACAGAAAATACATATTTCCAAGCTTGGAAATAATTGTTCTCCATATAAAACAAAATACCCTTTTGATTTGTTCAAAGCTGACAAGAAATCCATGTCCAACATGTCCTACATTGAAACTGTGGCTGAATAAAATCATTAGTGCTATATTTTCAAGAATGGTATATCATAAAAATGCTTATTTACAGCTGGGTGCCGGTGGCTCACGCATGTAATCCTAGCTACTCAGGAGGCTGAGAGTTCAAAGCCAGCCAGTTCAAGGGCAGTAAAGTCTGTGAGTCTCTTATCTCCAATAAACCACTAGGAAACCAGAACTGGTGCTGTGGTTCAAGCGGTAGAGCGCGCACCTTGAGCTGAAGAGCTGAGGGATAGCGCCCAAGTCCAGAGTTCAAGACTCACGACCGACAAAGAAACAAAAAAGCTTGTTTACTCTCTTGAAAAGGTATCGTTTGTTGTTTGTGAACACAAGAGTCAGAAATCACTTAAAATTTAAAAAAAATACAAGATAGCTTTATTTATTTAAAAATGTAAACTGGGTACCAGTGGCTCACGCCTATAATCCTAACTACTCTGGAGGATGAGAGCTGAAGATCCTGATTCAAAGCCCGTCGGCCCAGGAAAGCCCTTGAGACTCTTATCTCCCATTAAACACCAGAAAACAGGAAGTGGTGCTGTGGCTCCAATTGGCCCAACACTACCCTTGAGCAAAAGAGATCAGGGACGGCGCTCAGCGCTCAGGACCTGAGTTCAAACCCCACGACCGTAAAAACGTATCAAGAAAACCAATGTAGTTATAAAATGTAGTTATACATTTGTTAGGAAGACAATAATATTATTATTAAATCAATTAATTGAGCCAGTAAGAATCTAAAACGTTCCAATGTCTTTTAAATAAAAGAAAAAACTCGGTTGGAGAACTGTGTGAAGGAGGACTACCATGATAAACAGCTGATGAGGAGTGTGTTCACGAGGTACCTGTGAATGTAAAAGCGGGAGAACTAAGGAGAGACATTATTCTGAGCATGGAAAAAGAGAAGGATCAACAATCAAACCACAGGTGACCATAGCTAAAATGATATACAGGAAGGTCACACAGAGAATGTATGAAATAGTCCACACTTCAATCCCTGCTCCCCAGGAGTAGAAAAAGAAGACTATACAGCTACAAGGTCAGGTCTGGACAGTGCAGGCAGACCTTATTCCCCTAGATCTCACCAGCCTTAAACCCAGGGCTGGAATTTGGGCCTTTGTTGACTCCTGTGTAACAGATTTGTATAGAAGAAATACATCGCATGGCTCTCTACATCTCCAGTACTACAGTCAGGCACTACTCTATTGACAGAAAACCCACTGATGGAGCCAGAACTACTCTATGTTTTACTAAAGAGCTTATACAGGTATGAGGATGTCCTAATGAAACTCTAGTTTGTACAGTTTCATTAGCATTAATAAGCAATAATGGAAAAATATAACTAGATGATTCCTGTCTGCAACTCCAGCTACTCAGGCTGCTGAGCTATGGAGAACAGTGGTTCAAGTTAACACAGGTAGAACTGTCCCCAAGACTCCGTCTCCAAAACAACCAACATAAAGCATGACTCAAGTGATAGAGTGTCAGCCTGGCAAGTACAAGGCCTTGAGTTTCATTCCCCCATCAGCACTGTGATTGATTTTATAAAGATTATAAGGTACAGAAAAATACACAGGTATGAGACATCTTTAAAGCACACATTTAGTGTGAAACTGCTCACACTGGGATGGAGTGAGCACAGCTTGCCTATGTTCATTTTCAAGTGTATTTATGCAGATTAATTAGGAATACTTAGCAGAGTTCCAGACTGCTTGCAAACTCAAGAAGAAAGAGCTTTTTTTGAAGTATCAACTCTCTAAAGCACGATTATTCTCTCTGTGCCCTTAACATTTGTTAACTTGGAAATGATATAGTAACACAGCTTTTTCAGAGACATTCTTAATGTTTTAAACCTTAAATTATTAAATGTGATCATATGCAAATATAAAGACAGACACTTAAACATTATATACATATGTAAATGCTGTATATCATACAATACATACTATGTATTATATAATTGCACTGTATATAGTATATATGTTATACACTATATTATAATATACATATATACATGCTAGACAATAGTCACTTAAACACCATATATTAGATGAATTAGAAGAATTTCGACCCTAAATGTTCTGAATGTTTAAAAGTTATATTCTCTCTGACGTTTCATTCCTTCTCTGAAAACCTTTATTTTCTTTTTTAAGGCAGAGAGTTTCTAATCCTTGGTATGAGTAATTATATCCCAAGCTGGCCTAAAACCAGAGCTCTTTCTGTCACCTTCACCTCCCAAGTGCTGGATCAGAGATGTGTCACACTGTACCAGCGGGAGGAAGTTACCTGTCTTTAGTCTTAGCACCTTCACACTGGCTGATGTGAACTGGTGAACTAAGATGCCCAGAATTTGTCCTCTGGCTTAGTGCAGAATTATATTTATATACAAGCTTGACTTCATCAAACCCACACAGGGAAGAAGGTACTTCCAGTTAAATACACAACACTACTAATGATCTAAAGCATGGCTTAAATTCTTTTCTTTTTGTTTTTTTTTTTTTTGGGTCCGGTCGTGGGGCCTGAACTCTGGGTCTGGGCGCTGTCCCTCAGCTCTTCAGCTCAAGGCTAGCGCTCTACCACTTAAGCCATAACATCACTTCCGGCTTTTTTCTTTTTGCTTATGTGGTGCTGAGGAATCGAACCCAGGGCCTCAGGCATGCAAGGCAAGCGCTCTACCACTGAGCCACCTTCCCAGCCCCATGGCTTAAATTCTTTAAAAAAAAAATAAGTGAAGAGAAAAGCTATAAGAAGTATAGAATGCATTCGAAGAAAGATTGCTAACACAAGGCTGGCGAGCAAACTACCTTGACATATAACATCATTAATGGTACCACACATGGATGCAAAATTACTTACTTTAAATTAGTAAAAATAGTAACTTGGTGATGGCTGTGCTTTTAACCTATGGTTTCCTAATGAAGCTCTTCTCACCTGTGAAATAATCTTAAGCCAATAACCTTATCACAGATAATAACAATCAAGAGGTAAGACTATATGACATTCGTCATATAGTGCTGCTTTGACGGCAGCATCCCATCATTAAGTTCCTATTACTGTGCAATGGGGCTTTGCAAACTACCTAGGAGAATATCAGTCTGCCCAGGTCAACGCGTTGGTACACTTACTGGCTACTGTCAATATTAACATAATGGCCTTTGCAAGCAAACATTTAATTAGTAAGGCAGTGGAAGTAGAAAAAGAGACTTTAACTGAGAAACATGTAAATTTTCAGATTACCTTTATTTGGAAAGTCTTGATATCCTCTCCGATCTTTATATGCATGTTTTTAAATTAATAATATGCCAAATTCATCATAGACAATCCTTTTTTTCATAGAATTTCAGGCATATATCCAGTATATATTTTTTCAAGTATTTTCCTATTTATTTTCTTTTTAATGTTCTGAAAAGCAAACAGAATGCTCCTCACATATTGACAAAAAGTTATGGATCCTAATTATTGATTTCTAATGCTAAATTTCATGGGCAAATAGGACTTTCAAAGTGTGATAGAGTTGTGAACCTTGACAAGATGATTATTCTCACTTGTATGGCAGGGGGGCCTCACAGAGTAAAGGGTCATGGCAGATACAATAGTGAAGTGGTAACAAGAGTGCTATGAAGTCATTAGGTAAGCAGGAAATAACAGGCAGGGAACAGAAGCTGTCTAGAAGGAAGTCAGCCTTCTATTTTATTGAGCCTATAGTCCTTCACACTACAAGGTAAGTGCTTTGGTTTAGTATGGCAAGATTGTAGCAATGCTTATAAATTAGCAACTGGAAAATAATACAGAATCTGGTAAATATAAAGTGATAAGCAGAAATACATATAAATATATGCATATATGCACATACATATATACATACATACATCTGCACAAAAATTTCTTGCTATCCAATCACACAAATACTAAAACCTAGGGTAGTGTCACTGCGAGACTATTTAATGCCTGCCTTTATGTGTGTGACAATGGTAGCCTTGACGTTACAATGTGCTTATTGGTACTAGAAAATCTTAATTATTTCTTGATAATGGCTCCTTATGAGAAGTTTACTTGTACAGGGATGTTTATATGGGATCACCTAGTGGGGTGAAACTCTTGTGCTTGACCTTGATTCAGAAGTACAAATTTCCCTTTCTCAGACCTCTCCTGCTGGAAATTATAGGAGCAATAGTACCTCTGCTTGGGTCCAAGGAATTCACTTTCACCTGCCTTAGTCTAGGGAATTACAAGAAATGGAAGAGAGGAGATGATCTGTGTCTTGAGTGGATTTTCAGATGGTCACAGGAAGAAGGAACTGGATGGGAAGTAAAAACTTTATAAAGGGTGGAGGTGAGTATGGCAGTACAATTCTCTTAGCTGTTCTAGACATTCTCCCTCTGAAACAAAGTTTTTGCTTTATTTTCAATAGCATGTTTCTTTTCTTACTGAAGTTTTACATAATCAACCACATCTGTTTATCACATTTTCTCTGCTGAGCTTCTTCAAAGAATAGCCTGTTTTCATTGTGCTTGTCTACTTACAAATCTTGGGTTAAGTTCATTTTTTTCTTTTTAGGTCTGCAACTGGAACTTGAACTGGGTACCTGGGGCTGAGCCACACCTCCAACCCCATGGGTCAATTTCAAAAGACACTGGTTTTCCTCTCTGATTAGGCATTTCTCTAAATCCGTATAGATGGCCCATTTCTTCTAAAATCTGTCTGCATTTACCAAAGTTTACTTGTACTTCTCTGGTAGTTTTCCATGTGTATTTCTAGATTTCCATATTCTTCTCTAGATTATTTCCTCAATTTATATGTTAGTTTACTTGATACATTCATGTTTATACCTTTCTTCTTCTTTACTCACCAACTTGGGAAATTCATATTTCTATTTCAGGATCAGAAGCAGTTTAAATATTTCTAGTACTTTCCAGACTTTATTTTTCACATGTTTGACAATCTTCTCAAAACTCGAAATACATAATGAAAGTGATGTTCATTAAACCTTTGAGAGTGTTTTTCTATTGTATTTCTTATCTTGATTGGCCTTTCTACTTACCTACTTGACCATGTTAAAAGAATGTCTGAGGTTTATTCTATCTCTCACATTTCAAAAGTCCAATTAGACACAAAAGCAATTAGTTTGAATATTCTTTTATCTTATATTGGCTCTTTTATCTTACACTGCCAAAGTCCAGTGTATCATTATTTCCCCAAGGAAATTCTCTTTTCTTACTAGAGCAATTTTGCATGTTTCTGGAATGATCTTTCCTTATTTCTTCTTAAATAGTTCTTATTTTTTTTAATAATTCAGTTCCTATAATCATATTTAGGAAATCAACCTGGGTTGATCAACCTATATACATGTATCATTTATTTTGCTAATTATTTCTGTCCTTCACTCATTGACTTATTATTTCTCTTGAAAGCCACAGTACATTCAAGCATGATGCTGCACATGATAAGAACATGCATGAATGTGCATTTCAAAATATTTTGCTTAATAGAGGAGTTTATATTAAGTGAAAAGTACAAAGAGATTGGAGCAGCCCATGAAAGACTTAGTAGATATTTCTAGTAATTCATGTCAACATTTTAGAGATGACAGCGGAATAGATTGAAGATGTGGCCTTGTATCATAACTAATTTGCTCCCTGAAAAAGAATATGAAGTAACTGGTTTCTGAAACTGAAAAACAAACATAGTGAACCTGAGATTTTTGTAAGTAGGCAATGCAGGAGAAGAAACCAAATAGAAATGAATAGAATTAGTAGGCAGCTGAAGTAGAGATTGCCTTTCCTGTCTAATGACATAATTGGAAACTAGATCCCACAACGAGAAGGGGATGGAAAAGATAAAAGTACCTGAAAAAGATGTTTCAGGATGTCTTTGAGTTTACCCCATGTTCTAAACTGATAAACTGAATATGTACCGGCCAAGACTGAATTCTTCCTAGTTGAGCATTGTTAATTTAAAATCAAGAGGTAGGTTCAAATTGAAAAGACAGTATGTGTCTAGGACAGGTTAAATTGCCACCGAAAATAGAAATAGTACTAAAATTACGTTATATTCAGTGGCAGACTAGGATGTCATTTTTTAAAAAACAAAGTCTATTTCAGAAGTAGTCCTGCATAATGAAGTAGTAATACATTATGAAATTAAGGGCATCCACCAAACTACTATAACTGGTCTAAGGGCAAATTTAACCAGCATCACTAAATTAACAAACACAGAACAAAACCCAAAACACTTTCCAGAAAGATACTACCAGACTCTCCAATTAGAGCAATACTATGTCCCTGATAAACACAATCAAAATGTATGTAGACATAAAGAGCATAAATCACTTATATAGAAATAAAACAAAATGAAAAGGGAAACCCAGAGAATACACAGACTAATTTATCAGATAAAAGTATTTACAAACCTAATGTAAAAACATGGTTAGGGATGTATGTCAATGGTTTCATTGGCTTGGTGAGGTCCTGAGTTTTAAACCAACACTCTAAAAGAAAGAAAGAGAAGGGTGAAAAGTAGGAGAATGTGGGAAAGCTGTTGCTTTTATAAATATAGACATTTTGGACTTTGAATTTGTCTATTTCTCCTAGTGGGATTCTAGTGTCTCTAGATTTTCTTTAAGGAAAAATAAAGGGATTTCTTTGATTTCAGCCTACATTCCTTGGTGAAATAACAGTAGAATCCACATGCAAACCTTTGCGGTTTCAGGAAGACACACTTTCAGTATTTGTGACAGACTTTATACAAGTTAGTAACGGCTTTCAAAGAAATAAAAACACACAATATATTTCTATGCCATTGGGTATTTGTAAAATTTGCAGTGAATTGTACTTTGGAGCTCATGTAGGGTGTCTTAATGTTCAATAATAATTTCAGTGTCAGTGGTTTATTCCATCTTGCGATAATCTTATTTTATAAATATACAAATTTAAATCTAGTGCTGTAAGTAAAGGATGTTAGTCATATAATAATGAGGAAACAACAATTCTTTATCTCTGTTTTCAATTCTTGTCATGAGCCTTGGGTGGTTATGCAATACTGATGCTCTAATTAAGGCTTATATTTAATCACTTAGTTTGTCTCTATTGGGAACATAATTTTTCTATTTTCTCTAGATTTCTATCACGACTGCACTAATTGTGTTCCAAAAAAAGCAAGCATAACATCTTTATTGATCTATGTAATTAGTACTAAATCACATTATAGAAAATCTTTCAAAGTCTCTGTGCATTCACATAAATGACTGTTCTGATTCATTGTCATTTTAGGCAATTACTTTCATGATGACTATGCTATTTCCCCACAGCATAAAAATTACACAGAAGGATTTTATTACCTATCCAGGGACAAATATTTTCAGTGAAATAAGATTGAAGTATGTGCCCATGGCTGTAAATGATTAACAAGAAATGTTATGGTAATGGAAATACTAATTTACTTTGCAAATATATACCTGCAAAATTGTAATAACACAGGTAATCACTGTTTGGTATTTTTCTTTGTTTTTGAAGAAGGATTACAGGATGTCCAACAGATGCATCCTCAAGTAATAAAAGAGGCAATAATATACAGTGATTATTAAAATACCATAAAGTGCACTCTTCCAAACAAACAAGTGCCAGTATCCAATTAAGGAGTTTTGTGAAGAGTATAAAGGTGTTTGGATCATTACCACAAATGCAAGTATAGGCTGACTCAAACTCAAATGTGACTGAGAATCTCTACAGGACATTCTGGGCACCAATACCCTCCTCAAGTTTCATTAAAAATATAAATTTAAAAAAACTGATGTGCATCACGAATTACTGGACGTAATTTCTAGCTCTTCAAAAAATATATGATAAAATTTCATTTGAGGAAGTTATAGGCAGCTGAGCATAGTTAAAACTCTTCAGCCTGCTCAATTACAGACTTGTAATAGGTTTTCTAATGTACTGGAAAAAGCATCTTTGCTTAATTTGAATGATTTTACATGGCTTCATAGGCTCAAATGAGAACAAAGTTCCATCTTGTATAAATTATCTCTGCTATACATCTTTGTAATTTCAGCAGCCAAATTACCAACTTGGGATTTTTCTATTTTGAGAAACTCATCCAATGGCTAGAGAAAGTGACTATTTACACAGAACTATTTCTGTAGGCAAATGGGGTTCCTTAAATTAGCACAAACACACTAATAGGAAATTGAGAAATTGTAACTAGGTTAAACTGAATCAAAGAAAAAATATTTATGTATCTTGCTTTCTTAAAAGGATCTGTTGGGCTGGGAAGGTGGCTCAGTGGTAGAGCGCTTGTCTTGCATGCATGAGGCCCTAGGTTCGATTCCTCAGCACCACGTAAGCAAAAAAAAAAGCCGGAAGTGGCACTGTGGCTCAAGTGGTAGAGCACTAGCCTTGAGCTGAAGAGTTGAGGGACAGCGCCCAGGCCCGGAGTTCAGGCCCCACGACCGGACCCAAAAATCCCCCCAAAACAAAAGGATCTGTTGATTTTAATTGTGAAATAGAAAAACAGATAAAACTCTGAAATACGTGTTTACCTTACAAGGTACATAGCATTACATTCAGCGATCCTTCAGTTGTTAATGGCCAAACTCAATTTCAGTAAATTTTAATTGAAAAGATTTGAAATTTAATAATTATTTGATTTGATAGAAAAAAATCTATGTAACTGCCAACCATGTACGAAAGAAAACTTAAAAGTCAAGGTTTCCTCCTCGATTCACAAATAAATTTATTTAGTAAATTTGGAGATGATTTTCAAATATCATTAGTTTCTTTGGTATTTTAATGGTGAGGTCTGCATTTTTTTTATGTTATATGTTGACCAATGTTTTACATTTTTGATGTAAAATAAAAAAGAATTTTAAAATTATTTTCAAGAGTTTTCTAAGGTCTTTCCAGGGGTCTACATTACAAGACAGCAGTTCAAGTTTGCTGCATTATTTTCCAGAGCCTAATAAAAAAGAAAGAAAAAGTGAAATACCTTTTAGCCAATTGAATAGTAAAAGAAAGAAATACCCAAAGAGAAAAGAAATGCATTCATTCTGGCAATTTTGCACGTAGGTCTATCAATAGGAGCCACTCAACACACTCTAGAAGAAGAAGTGAATAGTTGTAAATTTTCTCCATTTTGTCAATAGTAGTAACACTTTAAGTTCTATGTTTGCTCTTGTTCTTAATAATTTATGTGAAATAACTAGACATGGATTTTGTTTTCTTTCTAAATTCATTGTCCTGTTGCTAAGGTACAGATATTTCCCAGAGGAAATAGACCGCTTATGAAAATTATGAAGACACGTTTATTTATTTAACATGTCTTTATAGATATATATATATATATATATAAATATGTGTGTGTGCTGCAATAAACATGTGGGATAATAAGATAAAGAGAGTCTTCTCAGAAGAAGTAAAATGCCCAATAGACCCATAAAGAAATGCTCAACCTGCCTGGCCATACGGTAATGCAAGTTAAAATATCATATCTCACCTCAGTTAGAATGACCATTATCAAGAAAACTAATGGTAGTAGATGTTGAAAAGTATGTGGCCAAAAGGGAAACCTAATACACTGCTGCTTGGGAATATAACATTGCTCTACCAGTTTGGAAAGCAGTGTGAAGGTTCCTCAAAAAAAATTAAAAAAAAAGAACTACCCTATGATCCAGCAATTCCACTGTTGGGCATTTATATATGTGTTATTTTCACCTCAAACAAAATTCAATTGTATTCTAAAGTCTATAATTTATTTATGGGTCATGATCATTTTTAAACAAGGAAAGAGTGTATTTGATACAAACAGTATTTATGTGTAAATATTATTTGTAAATGCAACAATGATTTTTAATTTATGCAATTTATGACATTAATTAAAAAACTTTTTGTTAGTGTCAGTATGTATCTTGTTAACTTAATGATTAACAAGTAGTGATTATAATCAGTCATTTTGGAATCCTAAAGAAATGTTAACATTTAATATCAGAATTACTTTGATTATTTGTAATATAGGTATGTACAAATAATTTATACATCTTTTATTTAGTCTAATATGCACTTAAATAAAAGTTTAATCTGCCTATACTCTCTCATTGTTTCTTATATACAGATATGTTCTTAGTGTACTATAACAAAAGTGTGGAATGTAGATCTTCCATTCAAATAGAGGATAAATAAAAATACAGCTTATTGAGTTATTCTAAGAACAACTTATATTTGTTCTTTATGCAATGCAGCTCAAATATTTCAAGAAGGTTTACAGCTTTGTTGTGACCTGGAGACAGAAATAGTACTACATTACTGTTTCCTAAAAGATGAGAATGTAAAGCTTCTTAACTTGAAATTGTGTGAAAATTAATACTGGTTTCAACACAGTCAAGTGAATTGTAGGATTCACTTTAAAAAAAATCTCTAAAATACAATTCCAAACAATAAATTTGTCAAAAATGAGAACAATTTCTTCATAGTAGGCATGTCACTATTTTCAAATGCAGCAGAGAAAATTACATTAGTATTATTTAAATCACTTTATAAGGACTACGACTTAAAACTTGTGTTATGCACAAAAAAGTACTTTGCAACATGTATTAATTTAGACAAATACATATTTTGTATGGGAGCCTCCAGATAAGTACAGTCAGATGGCAAAGATAAGTAGCTGAGGGCTTGGATGTAGAATTCATTTTGAAATAAAGTATCTCTTATTTAAGCATCAGTTTATAGTTCTACCATATTGAAGTCTGTATTGCAATTATTAAAGGTAATTTATCAATTCCTTCATACTTTGAAAAGGACTTGCAGGAACATGCAGCTGCCACAAGGTGTCAGGAGTGGGACATTTCCCTTTGCACGGAATCCTTCCTAAACCAAACCATAGCAGTGCATTTTCTCAGCCTGAAGAAATGTTTAATAGGAGACATGGTGCCTGGACCCAATATAGGAAATGACCAGATAAGCAAGTAACTATAATTCACATCTAATATCTTACTTACTTTTCACGATGTGTTGCCAATATAATGCATCTAATCCTTTGACTTCTCAGCATGTTTATTGAAAGAAAGAAAAATCCTGGACCTATTCTTCAGGAATTTATTTTATAATTTCCACAGCCATGGTTAATTTCATATAGGATTAAAAACAAGTAAATATTTCAATTTTGTTTCCATATTTTGATAGAAGATAAGAATATGTGAAATTATACAGTAATGTTGTTAGGAAGGCCAGTATAAAAATTATGGCTCATTTTTGGCATACAATTTAATTTTTCTAAGCCTTCGTTTCCATGTCTGCAATAAGCAGATAATAAAATAGAATTTTTTAGGGAAAAGTTGAGGTAGATTTGTTGCTTAGCTGTTATGTTCTGATATTGGCTCTTTGTTGTTTTTGTTATTCAAATTTAGTGTGGTTATTATTGTGAATTTTATAAACCTTTCCAAAGCAGATTTTGTTTTCTAAATGTACTTTCTATGTCTCTGATCTGTTCTTTCTGTCTTTGTACTCTTTAATGTTTCCTTTATTTTCTGTTCACTTTGATCTTATGTTAATCTTCTTCTGTTCTTAAGATATGAGATATAAATTTTTTCTGATATGTGGCTTAAGTGCTATAACTCCCTCTCTAAATGACTGTAGTCAGTTCTTGAAGTTTTAAATGTTTTATTTTTAAGTCACATGCAGTTCAATATTTTTAATTTCTTGTTATTTTCCTTGCATATATAATATCATGGATGGATATGAAAAATCCCTGTAAAAGGTGTATGTTGAAGTGTCCAAGAATGTAAATTTTACTTGGTAATAAGGGACTTTAAACAGGCAATTTCAGTTACTCATATCAAAAAGATTGATTCTAATACAATCTGACTTCTGTCTTTGCAAGAAATGGTAAAAATAGATGCATACACTCATGAACAGGTGCACAGAGCAAAGACCAAATGATGAAAGCGGGAGATGGTGCAATCAACTGGTGTGGAAAAGAAAGCTTACTGACACCTTGTTCTTAGATTTCAATCCTGTCGACCTGTGACAAAAGTAATATATCTTGTTTAAACCCATGTGTCGGTATTTTATAGAGCAATCCTGGAAAATGAACATATGTAAGTTATTTAGCAGTATATTACTTAGTTTCCAAATATTTTGGGATGTCACAAATATCTTTTTGCTATTGAATTTCTGCTTAATTCCATTGAGGTCATAGATTATACTTTTGTGGCTTAGACTATTTTAAATTTATTGACAGTAGTTTCATTACACACTAAGTCATCTATCTTAGTATCTTTCTAGAGTAGACTCAAATGGAACAGATTTATATGCTTCTCATGGGGAGTACTATATAAATTTCAGTTCAGGAAACGTGGGCGATCCTATTGCCCAAGTATGTAATATATTTACTGACTATTTTCTCTATCAATTTTGAGGGTATTCATGTTGAAATCTCTCACTATAGTTGTAGGATTGCCTATGTCTTCTTATAATTCAGTTCCTCCTTCATGCTCTTCAGTTTTATTATAGGTATATCAAACTTTGTACTTTCTCATGCCTTCTGACAAATTACCCCCTTAACCATTATAGGGTACAATCTTTAGCCTTGAAACCTTTGTGGAAATCTACCTCACATGTTATTAAGACAGCCTTCATAGATTCCTGTAGTTTGATGTTAGCCTGGCCACATCTTTTTAATTCTGTCCAACAATTAGTTGAATTTTGTGTTCGTTTCATCTAAGTGGAAAATCTCATTTACTTTGGTCTTATATACATGTTGTAGTTGACAATGATTGTGTTCAGGGGTTTTAGGTGATGCTAGTTAATGAGCTTCTAAAAATTAAAGCCAACTTTATCCTTTTTGATAAACTACTGTTAAAGATGAGTCTAGGGAGACAGAAAACCGCAGATGTGAGTGCGGATCTTTCTGGCAGCTGTGTTAGGAGATGCATGATGAGAGCCATCCAGAGGCAAGGGGCAGACATAGCTAGTGTCACAGCACAGCTTCCCCTGGAGAAACTATGTGCAAAGTCCATTCTCAGACAGCTTCAAGAACTTTTTCCTTTGTTACATATTAGTATTAAGTCAGGTTCTGTTATAAATTGTTTCTTTTATAAGAGGAATAGAAACTATTATTGGGCATGTATGTATGTGAGAGATTGCCAATTTGTTCATTTGTTTAGGCTGAAGTTAGATATTTGTGTATTGTTACTTTGTCTTGTTCACATATGGATATCTAGTTAGACAATACTTTGAAGTAATTAACTCAACTATATTCACAGATACAAATTGATTAATTTGCATAATGAGATTATAGATAGGAATCCTAAACAAAGAACTGACTATTATACACAACAAACAAAAGGAAGAACTCAAACTGAAATTTTAAAAAATTTCTATGGTCTGAGAGCACATTAGAGGTTACTGAAAGAAATATCAGTGAACCAATACTATAAGTGTGAAGGACAGGGAAAAAAATGTTTGAGAGTAAATTGTGCTCCTCTGAGAAATGTAGTACTCAGCAGACCTACATATGTAATTAGACTCTCAGGAAGGGAGTAATTAATGTAGAAATAAGCTATTTTAATACTCTCCTGCAAAGTGTATGTGTAAGTTTCATGCCTATGTGTTTGCTGAATTGTGTCTGTTTTCTTTTTCTTTTCTTTTTTCTTTTTTTGTTGGTTGTGGGGCTTGAACTCTGGGCCTGGCTCTTCAGCTCAAGGTGAGCGCTCTACCTCTTTAGCCACAGCACTACATCTGGTTTTCTAGTGGTTTATTGGAGATCAGAGTCTCATGGACTTTTCTGCCCGGGCTGGCTTTGAACCATGATCCTCAGATCTCAGCCTCCTGAGTAGCTAGGATTACAGGCGTGAGCCACCGGCGCCAGTCTGCTTTCTAATTGCTGCTGAGAAGATCCTCACATGGAGTAAACTCTAGAATCGGTTGATCACTTGTACTGGGTATACTTTCTTCTATTGTTTTCTCCTTTTTGGAGCTACCTGAATCTGTCTGTCTGTCTATCTATATATCTATCTACCTACCTATCTATATCATGTTTTTTTCCCTTTAGCTTGCATTATTACCACTTTTGAATCCTGTATATTTTTTACTTCCTTAATTTCATGACAGCATTTTCTTTCTCACAATTTTTGTTTGTTTCTTTATTTAAACCTACCTCCCTCTCTTGAATTGGGGTTAGGGTCTATGAAATTTTTAGTTTAAAAGGCTGTCCTTTCCCTATTCATCTGTCATAAACCAATTAGCTCCTATGTAGGAGTCCATTGCTATGATCTTATCAATTCCTATTGACCTATTTCTCATTCAAAAATACTTCAAGATCACACTGATTTTTAAAATAACTCTTTGATATCTATTAGGCTATAGTTTAAGATTGAATGAAATACAAATATAATCTAGAGACATCAAGCTGATATGTGACCAACAGCTCAGAACATGGGAAAGAAGCATGACAAAGATGAAAAGTCTGCTTCAGAGCACCATAAGACTCAGGCTCTAGTTTCCATACTTCAAACGTCTGAGTAATTTTGCAGTTATTAATAAAACCCAGATTCATACTTGTCTTCTTAAATACGTGTTAAATATTCTCTTCAGTCACTTAAGCCATTACAATGTGATATTCTAGGGGCGTGGAAGGTGGCTCAGTGGTAGAGCACTTGCCTTGCATGCCTGAGGCCCTGGGTTCAATTCCTCAGCACCACATAAGCAAAAAGAAAAAAGCCAGAAGTGGCCCTGTGGCTCAAGTGGTAGAACAATCTGATGTTCTAAGCTTGTATACTTTTCAATATGTGTTGTTTTCTAGCAGTAAATATATTTTCTTCTGAGTTCTACTAAAATGATAAGAGTAACCATTACAATTATCCATATGGACTATGTAAATGTAAATATAAATTACTGTGTAAAACAAAACAATCATCTTATTTAGCTGGAATATCAATAGCAATGTTTCTTTCTGTGTAATTAGTGCCATCAATTACCTTAAGTCAACACATAAAATCTGAGATGTTATCTAAAATTCCTTTTTGATTTTGTGACAAACTCTTATTATTTCTTCCAAATATGTTCCATAGGTACCTACCAAGTCCATTTATGCTGCTATTATAGAATGTCTTAGACTGAATTATTTATAAAAGTTAGAAATGTATTTCTTA
This sequence comes from Dipodomys ordii, assembly GCF_000151885.1. NCBI lineage: Eukaryota > Metazoa > Chordata > Mammalia > Rodentia > Heteromyidae > Dipodomys > Dipodomys ordii. The sequence goes on from NW_012267224.1 coordinate 33,572,283, forward strand.
TCAATCTGGAGTCCGGAAGTCCAAAATGAAGCCACTGGAAGGTTCTAGGTCTGGTAAGGGTCTTTCCAAGATGGTCCTTTCTCTTCCAACAGGATCTCTTCTAAAGGACAGAAAGGCTGACTCTTCACATGGCAGAAGAGACTGATCCATAACACTTAAGCCTTTGACGAAAGTGCTGTAAGTCTCTGAAATAATGACATTATTTTTACCATATCTTAAAAGCTTTTGCAATGGAAATATAAAGTTCCAACAGGAATTTTGAGGAGGGCATCCAAATCAGAATATGGAAGCATTCTTCAGACACTACTTCTTTCTATAAATTCTCATATCAGCTCATGCTACAAAACTGTACTCTACTGCAATAATCCTGGGCCTATCCATTAAAAAAAAAAAACAACTTTAAAAGCTGCCTAGATCCATACTGCTTTTCCAGTTATTATTTCCCCTTCTTTACCTCCTCCTCCCTCCTCCTCCCTCCTCCTTCCTCCTCCCCCCTCCATCCTCCTCCCCCCTCTTCCTTCTTCCTTCCTCCTTCCTCCCTACTTCTTCATCCCTCCTCCTCCCCCTCCTCCTTCTCAACCTTATATGTACTGGTCCCTTCTACAATTTTCCTTGATGGGATATATTCTAATATTGGGGGGACACAGAATGCAATATATATTTCTTCAAAAAATTAATAAATGATAGAGGAACATTGAGTATATGTAGCAGCAAAAGAGTCAACATACTATACAATTAGTTTATGTTGCAAGTTGCTTCCAGTGTTTACTAATACTATGTCTTAATATCACCTAGATTTAAATTTAAAAAAATACTTCATGGTTACTTGCACAGTGATCAATTCAGCAGGTTCTAATAATCTGTATATAATTTAATATCTGTATTTTCAGAGGAATAGTTAAAAAGGGGACTGTATTTCTTCAAATTTCAAGACTTCCAATAATAACGATTCCATACAGAGGAACTATTTCTTCAACACATGTAAAATAATTTGGTCTTAGAGTTATATTCAAAAAATGCCAAAGAGGAGACATTTATTTTCTTAATGATGCACTAAGGCTCTGTATTCTGAATGTTTATAGGTATGAATAATTTAAATGTTACATTTCTAGATGTTGGTGATTTAAGAGATAAATATATGTACTCAAATTATACACATTATAAAGTGTTGCCATTTTTCATGTCAATATTTTTCACTTGTAAGAATAAACTGCAAATTCTCAATATGTCACAGAAATAAAGCAATAGTACAGAAAATTGTAACCAACTATACACACTTATATATGTAAAATTCATACCTATAAATGAACAAATAAAATGAACATGTAAGATAATCCAGCAGATAAAAGCACTAGATTGAGACAATGTTAGGAAATGGCATAGAATTTGTGTATTCTACCAAAATTCATTAAATACTAATACATGTGTTAATAATTCACAAGCCAACTTTCAAAGCAAGTAATTTTATTTCTCCTCCTTCGGTTAATTTATTTACTTCTTTTTAAGTTTTATTTTATTGTTAAGGTGATATACAGAGGGGTTACTATTACATTTATTTTTGAACAGTGTTATCCTCTCCTTTGTTTCTGCTTGCTTTTCCACTCACCCTGTCTCCTTTCCCTCCAAGTTGTGAAGTTCATGTCCAACATGGGGTCTAGTGAGTATTGCTGTTACATGGGTTCACCATTTTCCCACTGTTTCTGTGATTCCCCTTCCATTCCCCAAATCAGATAAACTTATATACAAGACAAAAGTTACCAAAATTAGAGACAGTTACTACAAGAAATAAGAGGAGAAAAAATTAAAACAAAAATGAAAGACAAAAGTATTCTTAATAATTTTGAATCACGTATACATTTCAGAATTCTTTTTCAGGATTTTTTAGAGTATTATTTGTATTTTATGCTTATAGTCCTGCATAGGTTAGAAATTTTCAACGAAAATGGGTTAGCAACAATTTTAGAGTTAAAGTTATATTTCCTTTTACTTGAAGCTCAATAGAAATGGTTGAGATATATGTGTGTGTGTGTATATATATATATATATATATATATATATATATATATATATATATATACACTTATTTAACCATATAAAGTTTTCAAGGCTTCTTGCAGTGTTGGATTCATTAAACACTCCCAAATTGTCAAATTTTCCACTTAAACATTCCCCAAATAATTTATCATTTGTCATCAGGGTACTTAGTTTTATACTCATGGGTGTGAAATTATAATTGTTTCATCAGTTGATTTTTAGCAGAATGAGTACACACAAATGTCACACAGAAAAGATTTTAATGTAAGAAATCTTTTAACCATGAAATTTTAAAATGTAACTAAAAGAGAGAAGAACCACAGTACCATGGTCTTCAACTGTGGAACATGCAGAGCACATTGGTATTAGTGAAGATGCATATATCTTTCAAGAATTGTACAATTTGCAGGATTCTATCCCTTGTATTTAATTATGTAGGTTCAAGCATCGTAGTTTTTAGAACTGTGTTTCCAAAAACGCAGGACAGTGAAAGGTAATTTGTTGGATACAATGTCCTAAAAGAACTTTAAGCATTGTCAGATCATAGCTGTTTCAATTTATGTGCTAAAGAATTGTTTAAAGATGAAAATAATAAATTTTTCTATAGCATTTTTGTTATCGGTAGTTGGTGCTTCTTATGAAGTACCCAGCATTCAGAAGATCCTAATGACTCATTTAATGCTTCCTATTTAGACATATTGCCTTACATTGATTAAATGTCTTCTGTATTTAGAGAATACATACACATGAAGTTTTAGGACACAATTAAATTGACATTGATTTGAAATTAAGAGCAATATTTTAGTTTCATTTAAATACTTCAGTGGGTAGATATATTTATCTTTTTTGTTAAAACATTCTTGCTTGCCTTTTATGAAAACGTTTTTATAAGTTTTTTATTGTAAAAATGCTGTACAGAGGGGTCACAGTCAGCAAGGTAATGAGAACATTTCCTATTGAACATTGTTGCCTCATCCTTTGTTTTCCCCCTACCATCCCTTGCCTCCCACCTCTACAACTACCCCCCTACCCACACCGAAGTTGTAAAGCTCATTTTCAACATAGTGTTTTGTACATCTCATTGTCACAATGGGTCAACCTGTATCCTTATTTAAGCATTTTGAAAAATTTTTCCCTTCCCCTCCCGAATTAAAGAAATGTATATACACGTTGTGAGGCACCAACATCAAGTACAGTGAAAATGGAGGTTATACTATGCAGGGGAGGAACATATGAAGCAACAAAAAAAATCACGTGGTACATTATAAATACCTTAGAAACAATAGCAAGAAAATAAGAAAGATATTTGTGTCCCTATGTTGGGGTTCATTTCTGAAAGCTTTGACAATTAAAAGCTATCATTTTTGTATTTAATCTTGCTAGATAGAAAATAGTACCATAAATGACTTTTCCTCTCAGAGTTAAGAATATTTACATATGCTTTCATGCTTCTCATTACAATAGATAAGCAGTCTGGTAACACATGTCCATCAGATCCTTGCAGATAAAAACAGGTTTTCTTTCTCTAAAATTCATGTTCTCAATTTATAAAAATCCTTACTCATAAGAATGAAATTTTAAACATTATTTTCTATTTAAAAATTCTGTAAAAGCCAGATTACAGTTTATGAAAAAACTTTAATTAATGATGTGATCTTTATGTCAGATTTTTTTTAGTAAAAATAGATATCTCAAGTAATAGTACGATTGTGTACCTTAAGATGTTCCTATTAATGTTACAAAATTGTGACTTTTATGAATCACAATTGCAAAGTTCACATATTCAGGAGAAATCATGAAATGAACTGCAATTAGGAAGTAAAAGATGAATAATTCACCTGATCTTTAGCAAGTTAGAACATAATTTTGTATAAAAATGTTAACTAGTATTTATTGAATGTCAGGTATTGCCATCCAGATGCTGTAAAATATCGAGTCAGCGCGACAAGGTGTCTTACCTCAGTGGTTAACATTAAGTTGGGAAGAAAGGTGATATATAAATTAACCAGGGTGACAACAACGGTAAGATATTTTCATATATAAATATAGAAATAATATCTTTGGCATAGAGGTTATATCTCACACAATTAAAATATATTCTAGGTTAACATATAAATTAATTATCTCTTCAGTCAAAACAGAAAATATCCTGATATTATATTTATTTTCCTTTTATTTCATTTCCCATGTTGTTTATACGTTTTCAGTTGTAAAAATGTATTTCACTCTGTTAGTTGAAGAACAATGATACACAGATACGTTCTGCTGAACAAACATGGTGTGATGTGGCATGAACTCAGCGTGCAGCAGTTCCTCATAACTTAGCCTTTATTGTGTGCTTATATTGTTGATGTTGCTGCTGTTGTTTTTGTTGTGTTTGTGTGTGTGTGTGTGTGTGTGTGTGTGTTATGCCATTCCTGGTTTTCTAAGAAACTGAGTGCTGTCCTTGAGCTCTTTGCTCAAGGCTAGCATTTTATCATTGGATTTTTTTGGTAGTTTATTGCAGATAAGAGTATCATAGAGGGAGTTCCGGGAAGATGGCGGAGGAGAAGCTGGAATCTGAACAAGCTCTCACATAGAAAGCAGTTTTAGAGTTCCAGTGAACAGTCCTAAGCCAGAGAATCACTCCAAGTGTGCCATCACAGGACAGAGAGTTAGGCAAGAGAGGGGAAGCCAAGGTAAGGAGACACATCTGAGCGCTCACCAGCAGCCGCCGCGGTGGAGGCAGTGTCGCTGCAGTGACCACAGGGCACCCAAACCTGAGCCACAGAGAGCCCGGGACGAAGGAGCCAGATGCAGCGGGCGAGAGGATTCTACACATCACCAGCAAGAACCGACAAGGACCAGACATCTTCATCCTGCAGTTTGCAGACCAGAGATGATCCAGGATCCAAGACTCGCCGTGAGTAGAAGCCTGACGTCTCACTCCTTCTCAGGGAGCAGAGGAGAGAAGGCCACCCTCCCCCCCCAGCACCGGTGAGCTCCCTCTTGGATATTGACAAAGCTCAGAGGAGCGGCTAGCTCCAACTCAGGCCTTGGAATAAAACGAGTCATTTAGCAGGTCACAAGAACTTAATGGCGAAGTGACCTGCCAGACTCAGCACCATCCAGGGAAAAGTCACCCAGCTCAAGCACCAGCCATTGGAGTGGCTTTCCTCACTGGGTAACCAGAGCCAGAGGCTGCCCCTCCCTCTAGCAGCCTCCACAATCAATTGAAAAACAGAAATCCTGAGAATGGCTCCAGGCTGGGCTCTGTGAGTTTTTCACAAAATAGCCCCAGGGAAAAGCTACTGTTTGTTGAAAGGCCTCAACTCTACCCAGAACCTAGCCTCATCACTGCATCCCCCTCTTTTGTGATTCTTAAAGCAGATCCACTGTCCCATTAAACTAACCTGGGAGGGGGATCTCAAAATCTTGGGTAAAGCAGAGCATTTTTCTGCCTGTTCGAACAAACTGACTTAAGAAAACAATCAAGCCACAGGACCTCAAGCTGACCAGAGACTCCAACAAGAGGCTGGTTACAGACACAAGGGAGATACAGGATTCTTCCCACCCTTCCCAAAAGAATTTAAAAAAAATCAAAGAAATTGTTTTTTTCTTCTTTTTTTTTTGGTACCTTATGTATATAATTTTTTTTCTAAAACTTTTATTAATATTTAGTTTTTGCCTTTTTTGAAAAAAAATTGTTTTCCAGTAACTTTTTTGTTCCTCTTATAATTTTTATTTTAGGAATACGTGAATGTGCGTTTTCCCTTTCTTTTCTTGTCTTCTTTCTCTTTTTCTTTCTTTCTTAATTATCTTTTTGTTTTTTGTTTAGCTCTACTGAACTTCTGATCTTTTTTTCTCCCTTTCTTATCCTTTTCACCATTTCCTCTCTTTTGTTCTTCTTTATGTGACTTAACTCTAGTCCTGCACATCCACAGATAAACCCGTAGTTAACTAGTAGACCCTATCCCCCATTGTGTACACACTTAATCCACAAATTTATTACTCAATTCAAAACCTCTGAGACTTAAATTCCTTAATAGCAGTACTACCTCTATATACCTATATACTATTATAAGCATTTTTTTAATTTTTTCACATCTCCTCTATGTCCCTCCTCTTCTCTCAATATATTCACATTCCTCTCTAAATAGGTAGTCTTTTATTCTCCATAATAATATTAATTGTTATGTTTCTATTTTTTTCTGGTCCCTTTTCATTTCCCTTTCCCTTACTTCTTTTTCTCTCTCTCTCTACTTGAATCCTACCCAACCTTTTTCCTGCATTGAGATTAGGACATAGTTAACTCTCCCTGCGCCTCCCCACACCAATCTATTCCTACTTTTTACCCACATCTCTCCCTAACCCTAATAATTTCTGGTTTTCCAAATACTTCTCTGCGGTTAGAAGCCCATTAACATATAGTTGTTTGATGTTGAATAGATGTATCTGTTGAACTAGATTGTATCTGTAGACTATTGACTGTACAAATGCAAACTTTGGTTGATGGTTGCCTTAAGATAGTGTTCTAGCACAAAACTGGTGCTATTTTCATCTCAAATGGGCAGAGTAAGCCGGAAAACACAAGAAAAATGG
>NW_012267224.1:33584232-33587119 GCF_000151885.1 Dipodomys ordii
GCTGCAATGCTTGGTAAGAAATGTACGCATTATCCTGCCCATGTAATTGTAACCCCTCTGTATAGTATGTTCACAAATAAAATAAAATAAAATTTAAAAAAATCAAAACCAAAAAAAAAAAAAAGAGTATCATAGACTTTCCTGTCCAGATTGGCTTTGAACCAAGATCCCGAGATCTTAGTCTCAGCTACCTGGTTACTGGCATCAGCCGTTTGTGCGAGGTTATTTTATGTTTTTCTAAAGTTATATGAGGAAAGGACTATATGGGTGAAATTCATCTACATACAATAAATGATCTGATAAGCAGAAATTTTGACAAGTTATCTATTTTATAAAATAAAAATAAAAAATATTGGGGCTGGGAAGGTGGCTCAGTGATAGAGCGCTTGCCTTTCATGCATGAGGCCCTGAGTTCGATTCCTTAGCACCACATAAGCAAAAAGAAAAAAGCTGGAAGTGGCGCTGTGGCTCAAGTGATAGATCACTAGCCTTGAGTTGAAGAGCTGAGGGACAGCACCTAGGCCCAGAGTTCAGGCCCAACATCCGGACCCCAAACAAAAAATAAATAAATAAAAATATTTGCAATTCATAAACATGGTAAAAACTAGACTGACGTTTAGAACTTATTCTTTGCACTTTTGCTGTGGGTTCCACTAAAAATAAAAATCATAGGAAAAATACTACAATTCGGTATTTGTTATCCTCAAGAAAAATTAGAAGTGTTTATTTAATATTAATTGGAATCCTGAAAAATGGGTTTCACTTCATGTTTTGTCTTTTTCTGTCTAACTAGATCAAGGATGTCCTTTCCTTTTACCCTGCTAGAGATTTCAGAGCTGTTAGATTTTGGATCTGGGCTAGATGGAAAAGACAATGTGACACTGTTATTATCCAGATAGAAGTGACATGAGCATGACATCAACCACCTGCCTGAGGACAAAATTGGGCCAGTTGGCACATGTACAAGATAAACATTTTAAAGCTCATTAGGAAAAGAGTTGGCTAGAAGCAGCAGTTTTTCTGTGATAAAAATCCCTTGATTTTTTTAGAGGAAATATCTTTTAATTGTATATAGGAGTTCAAATGGACCTCAGACCACCATAGTATATCAAATCTCTGTACAATCTACTACTGTTTAAGGGCAGCATTTTTCATTACTTCTAATTCAGTTAATTACATTTTACCTATATAAATTCCCATGACAATTTTCATTGGATGTAGTGGTTAATTGTCTTGTTCCAGAGAGGTTGTGGGCTGTTAAAGTATTACAGTTCTTCATTTCAAAATGGTTGCTTTCAATTTTGCTTGGGATGGATTTCTGGGTCTATACCTCCTTCTAAATCATTTAGCAGGCCATAATATCCATGTTTCAATATAGTTTTGTTATTATAAGTATGTTAATTTTGACTTTACTAGTTATTAAATGTTTATTTATTATTACATTGTAATACATGTAAAATAATTGGGTATGTGCATGGGCAAATATCTGTAAACATGGGCTTTGTATTAAAGCATGGGCAAATATCTGTAAACATGGGCTTTGTATTAAAGATGAAAAACTTAAAATATTATACAGTGTTAAACAGACTATATAACAATGATTATCTAAGAGAGATTATGCAGAAGTATGATTAAGGAGAAGTGGAGTATGTATTTATCAATAACAATATTTCAATTTCATATGTAAAAATGACTGTGTGCTTTTTTTATTAATATGTTTTTTATTGTGAAAATACCATACAATTACATGAGCAAGGTAATCAGTATATTTCTTATCAAGTGTTGTTGCCTCCTCCTTTGTTTCCCCTTACCATCCCTGCCCTCCCATCTTCCCCATCCCTCCCCCCCCACCTCTCCCCACAGCTTCCGCCAAAGTTCGTTTTTCAACATAAGGTCTTGTACATCTCATTGTTGCAATGGGTCCACCTGTATCCCTATTTAAACAATTTGCTTTTTCCTTTCCCCTCCACAAATTATATCAACATCAAATACAGTGAAAACAGGGTTATGCCGTGGGGGAGGGACATACAAAGCAACAAAGAAATCATCTTATAAATATGTTAGAAACAGTAGCAAGAAGAAAAACAATTCGAGTCCTTATCTTGGGCGTCATTTCGCCTAACATCAACTTGTCTGACCATTTCTGATTGTCTCAGACATATACCAGTTAGGAATGCATGCTTTAGATGGCAGTGCTCCCAACAAGCACAATACCTTGTAACACTAAAATTCATTGATTAATTAAAATTAATGAAAATAAGATTAAACAGTATTGCAGTTCAATTTAGTCCTAAGAGAGGTTTCTGTTGATCCAAAATCTCTCTTGACTTGAGATGGCCTTTCGGGGTTTTCCTGAACTGCAACAAGTGTGAAGAGGTGCTCCCACTTCAGTGAAGCATCTCAAGAATGGACATAGCCCCAAGAGGAAGAGACAGGGTATCTTCCCAACCTGAAGCTGTCATTTATGATGTACTCACCTTTGAACTCCTGGCAGCTGAAGAAAAGAATGCCTGGAGTTTGAAGTATGTATGTTATAGCACGTCATCCCACCTACTATATGAAATCTTTTTTTTTTGTTTTATTGTGAAATACTGTACAGAGAGGTTACAATTACATGGGCAAGGTAATGAGTACATTTCTCATCAAGCGTTGTAGCCTCTTCCTTTGTTTCCCCTTCCCATACATGAAGTCTTTCTTGCAAGTGAAAACTGGATTTTAAATTTGGTCGATATGCATTACAGTACTATGGGTCGAAGGAGAATGAGGACATGTGGGGAAAGTGTGGATTGAAGGGCCTGCCAAACCCCACATCATGTCTCAATACTGCCTTCTAATTGGAAGGAACTTTTTGGAGGAGGAGGAGGAGGAGGAGGGGGAGGGGAAAGGG
>NW_012267224.1:33587169-33595225 GCF_000151885.1 Dipodomys ordii
AGGGGGAGGGAAGAATGCTCAATTTTTGGGGGGCCTAACAAGGTTCTTATTGTAGTATGGATTTCCCTCAATAAATTGCCTTTTATCTCACATTTAAAGCAATTTCTTTCCAAACCAGAATCTTAAGTATTTCAAAGCTCTACTAATTATGACTTACTTTGAAGTTCTTTGGATATAAACAGCAAATGGACATGTAAAGATGAACAATGGGTTTCACAGTTCTACTTTCTATGCATCTCATTATAGGACAGGAACTCAATATCTGAAAATTTCTCTAGGACAACAAAAGGATCCAAAAGGTAGTAGGCAATGAACCATGTAAATAACAGAGTCAAAAACTATAAAGAGATATGAGTTTGTTTATGTAAAAGTCATTTTCTTGAAATCTTGTTTACAATTGTATTATAAAATTATGGGAAAAAATTTGTTAAAGAAGATTTTTCACAAAAAACTAAACTAAATAATTTCTAGTAACAACTTGTTTAGAAAATATGTTCATCATATAATATTCAGTAAAATTAGTTCATTGACAAAGTACACACTTGATGTTGCCTATGATGCATTATATATAAACTGATTTGTTAACTGAAACTTCTACTTAATGATCAAACTAAAGCTAGGCACTGGTGACTCATGCCTATAATTTTAGCTACTCAGGAGGCTGAGATCTGATGTTCATGGTTCAAAGCCAGCCTGGGCAGGAAAGTCCTTGAGATTCTTATCTCCATTAAACCACCAGAAAACCAGAAATGTTTCTGTGGCTCAAGTGGTAGAGTGCTCGTCTTGAGTTGAAGAGCTGAGGGACAGTGCCCAGGCCCAGAGTTCAAGACCCTCCACTGACAAAAAGAAAAAAGAAAAAAAAAGAAAAGAAAAGATAAAAATATAGCAAAAAACAATAAAAAGTTTAATATATATCCAAGCACATAGTTGTGGTGGTTCCATAATTAAGTACCCTACTAATATCAGCATTTATGAAATGTCATTTTTATTGATGAGATACAACACATTTCAATGACCTATATTGGGGTTGAACTGTAAAACAGAAGAAAAAGAAACATAGTTATTTTTCTCTTTAAAGGTTAAGCTAAACTCCTTTCAATAAAATAAAAATGTTTACTTGTACTCTTTCCATTGCTGTTTTCTGTTCATTCTATCTTCTTTAGCTAGCTGATTAATTTAATCCTGAAGACTTTAAGATAGGAGTTAACAAAAATGTCCAGTAAGAGGTCCCTTAAGTAGGCTGATACTTCTGTTTTCACAGATGTATTCAACCTTGCTTTTTCTTTGAGAGACACAGCCTTTTGCTTTCCTAGTGTCTGAGATCACTTTGCAGACCCATGAGTCATGTTAGTCCCAACCATCTGGCTCTTCTTGCCTAACTAATAACATGCCATACAACCTTGATTCTCCTTTAAGTTTAGTGATATTTAAATATTTCAGAATATATACCAATTAGTATGTCATATTTTAGTCCTTGTCACAACAAGAAGTTTTGGGCTCCCACTTAGATGAATTATCTCAAAGATGGATATAGCCCTAAGAGGAGCAGCTAGGACATATTTTCAACAGGAAGCCACAATTTATGAAGACATGACCGTCAAACTTCTGGCAGCTGAAAAAAAAAAGAATGCTTGGTCTTTGAACCATAATGATATACTCTGAGATAGCTTGAAAGAAATCACTTGTATTTTCAGATTTGTATCAGCACATCTTATAAAATGTATTAAGAATATTAGAGACAGGGCTAAAAAGTTATTCTTCCATGTACACATGTGGATGGTCATATACATTCAGATTAGTATTTATTTTTATTATTAATACTCTTATACAGATACAATATTGAAATCATACATATAATCAAACATATTTTATGTTATAAATAGTAATTATGTAGATATTTATATTACTTTTATATATCTATATATTTGCATGTTTATGGATATATAGACAGAGATAGAGAGACAGAGATACTAAATTTCAAAACTGTTAGAAGGGAAAGTAGGAGAAAAAACAAGGGAGAGGGTAACAATGCTTGACAATAAATGTACTCATTACCTTATATACATAACTGCAAATTCTCTGTACATTACCTTGACAATAAAATTGAGTTAAAAAATAAGGTGGCATAGAACACACACACACAAAAGAATTATATTTAGTTGAAAGTTCATCTTCAAAATCATGTTTTCATTATACACTTAACTATCTCAATATAACCTAGGTATCTAATGGCCTTTTTAGCATTTGGGGGGAATAATTCATTAATCAATACAGTCTCATTTAGTTTTTATATCTTTTTTCATACTGGATCAAACAATAGTTTCAAAAGTATGTGCTATGTGTACATACTCAGCCATAAAACAAAAGTATTTTGTACCACCTTCATGAATAACAGATTTCTTTATAGGTTTTAGTACCCATAAAACTATCTAATTGCTTAGTTTTAAATTCCTACGCAATTATTGTCTTCTATGCTTTTGAATGAGATTCTTTCCCACTGAGTTTTCCTTGCATAGAAATTAGTTTCTCTGGACATTGTTGAATAACCAAGTAGGTCATGTGCCATGCATCTAAAGGGCAGATTTCTCTCTAAGGGCAAATTTCTATTGATTTACTCTAATCTCCCTATCAAAACTCATGATGTTTGCTGCTTCTCGGTAATCAAGAAATGATAATATTTCTAAGAAGGTTAGGTTCATTAGTAGTTATTAGGTTAGTTAAGAACATATTTATAGTAGCTTGTACAAATAATAGAACATTAAGAATTATTTACATATTTACATCAATTTTCATCACACAAATACATACCACACTTCTGTGTCATTTAGTTGAAGAGCAAGCTCTGTGATTGATAGGTCTGTGGTACATAAAGCTTTTGTTCCTAACAATTCCCTGCAAAAACTCTATCTATGCTCCTTTTAGACTCATTTTGTGAGTTATTTGCTGAAAATTTTAATGCTTGCGGATCCAGTTCTCGAAACTTCTGTTTCCTATGCATTGGGTTAGAAAGGGTAAGGCTGACACCTGATAAATGTGGTTCACAGCCCTTCAGCTATTGACTTAATCCAGCTGGATTCAATGGAATGTACTTACTAAAATCCAGCTGGATTCAATGGAATGTACTTGCTGAAAATATTAAGGGATAAAAAGGGGAGTTTGTGTTTCATATACCCCATTCTTTTGTTGGTTCCAGGATAAAGCTCTGTTGTAATGTGTTTTTAGTACTGAATGGAGTCTGGACTGGTGTTCCCAGGCTTGCCAGGAAAACTGTTATGACTCTAGCATCCTCAATATGACATGAGTATTGAGGAATATGCAGTACCTCTCTGTTGTTTCTTCACCTCTAATGTGAGAGCACTTTTATAATTTTTGGTCTGTCCCATTGCCAGTTAGATAACCAGTTCTCCTGAGGTAGAGGTTTGCCCTAATTAATTGTAGCCATTTTTCTGGTATTCATGGTATTCATTCTTTTATTACAGATCATCTTAAACTAAACTGAGATCAGAAAACCTAGATTTGAAAAAGGGTGTGCACAACCGGTTCTTGTGAGCCAGTGTGAGCCTGTTCTTACAATATGACCATTCTTCTATTTCCACGTAGTTCTGAAAGCGAAGAACTTAACTTGTTCTCAAGTTTCACATTTATTTAATAAATGACATTGGACACCCGGTTATACTCTACACAACTCTCATAAATACTCTTGACCATGTCTCAAAAAGAGCAACACAATTTGCTTAATATTGTCAAGGAGTTGATAGGTTATAACTCTTTCATGGATTTTCATTTGATTAGAAAATGTTAGGGAACGATTTTAAAATTTAATTGAAGTATTATAACAAGTATTCAATGATAAGGTAGAATGAAATTATGTCACTCAGTGAAATAAATGGAACTGCAGATTACCATCTTAAGCTAAGTAAGCCAGATGATAGTTTCTAATACGGACATGAACATAAAACTGAAAGGATAAAATTATGAGGTGGGAAAAGATATGTAAAGTTTCAACAACACCAAAATGCACCACCCTATAAAGGAAGATGGCAAAAAGAACCTCACAGAAAGCTATTAAATAATGAGAGTTATATTAACTGAAAGTAAGAGAAGTGAATCAATCTGACCACATTTCAGTTATATGCATGTGCAAAACACCATAGTGCAACCCTTTGAATAATTAGCATACACTACAAAAATGAGTGGCTCTATGTCCAAATGAATAAAGAAGACATTAGGCTTAAAAGGAAACTTGTATAGTTTCTGGTACATAAATTACAGACCTTTGATTTTAAGTAGTTGAATAAGAAATGTGTATAATAATGCAAGTAATACACTCCTGACCTTTTGAAAGTTTGCAACCTCTCAAGTTGAAAATCCTAAAACTCACAATTCCAAAGATTAAAATAATGAATTTTGAAATTCTTAAAGCTGATATTCTGAAAAATTCAGTTGTATTTTTTTCCAGAAAAGGGAATGTGTATGGTTAGAAAGACAAATGCTTATGAAAAGATTAGTGTGATTTTAGTTGTATGCTGAGGGTAAGATCATGCTAGGCAGAAAATGCAGGTAGAAGTCTGGTCCTATTACTTCAGATTCGTCCATCAAGGTGTTAGGAGAGGAGGTTGGTGTGTGTGAGTAGACCTGTGGGGAAGACCATTCCTCAATATAGCAAGGAGCATCATTTAGATACAGAAAAGAACCAGTCTCTCTCTCAAAGGTGGGACAGATGTGCAACAAATTTGTTTATATATGAATACAAACAGAATGAATTTCCATGGATCCAATAAACAGACAATGGCCTAGAACGTGGGAAATTTTAGTAGGGAATGCTCAGGTCTGTTTATAAATTATCCTAGAGTAATTTTCAAATTAGCAAATCAATGTAAAAAATTAACTTATTTTCTGAAAAGAACTATGTACCATTAAGGAATCAGAAACTCCTCTGAATACAAGACTTCATAATAAACCCAAATAATTGAAAAAATACAGCTATTTTGGGGGCATCTTCATGTGTGGAAGATAAAATGTCTCAGGATTTCATCTTTTCAAGACTGCAACCATGATAGGACCTATTGTGGTTTGGAATCAATCTCCTTAAAGATGAAGTTATTCATGGAAGAATTTAAGATGCCCTTTGATATAAAGCTAGATGAGCACAATTTCCATTCAATAAGGACCAAATGTGGAACAATTTGCAACAATACATTTTTCTTTTTGTACGACCATTTATGAATCCTCTTTATTTACTCATAACTGTTGTTATATCCATGCAATGTCACTTGTATGCCGTGGCTGTGAAGATGCAAAAAAATATGTGTTCTCATCACCTATTTTATTGTGCAATGTTCTCTGATGTGCTTCATTGTTTTTTCTATCTTAAATCTTTTTTTTTAATTGAGTAATTTTTTTTATTTTTTTCCTGGGGCTTGTAGTTAGGGTCTGGGCACTGACCCTGAGCTTTTTTTTGTGAAGGCTAACGCTCTACCACTTGAGCCACAGCAACACTTCTGGCCTTTTCTGTTTATGTGGTACTGAGGAATTGAATGCAGGACTTCATGCAGACTAGGCAAACACTCTACCACTAAGCCATATTCCAGCCCAAGTAATTATCTTTTAAAATATTTTTAAATCATTTTTCTCTAATTCCAATTACATAGTTTTTTATCATTTAGGATCTTAGATTTGAGGATAGTGTCTTTCAGGACTATAGTTTAAACATATATAAAATATACTTATTTCTTTTCTTTATCGGGAATGTTTTCATTTTTATATAAAGACCTATTTTGAGGGTGAAATTATCCCTGAGTTTCTCTGCTATATCTCTACAATACAAGATTTCCCAATAAAAATTAACAGATTAATGTAGAACTTGTAGTATCGTTATTTGTTTTTCAGATATAGATCCTTGGGTGGAATTCAAGTTCAGTGGGCTAAGCAATAATTGTTTCTGCTTCAGACAATTATAGAGATTTGGTATAGAGTGATAAGCACATATTCATTGAATATATGAATAAATAAATGATGAATAATTGAATAAAGTCAAATAAATGAATGTATGCATAAGTTGAATATAGAACACAGAAATGAATGTTTGTCTTAAGTTGACATATGTTCTTTATTACTCAATAAGAGAGAAATTAGATGAAAATAAAAGGAACTTAGATCAGAAGTTCTTTAGCATTCTTTGATTACAGTGTGTTTCCTTTGGGAACCCATATACTTGTAGATCACAAAGAATAAACAAAAAGATAATTTTAAAGTTTCTCACCTTTATCAACAGAACCTTTTAGCCTATGTGTATATGCATGGTTTCATTTGTTTGTATCACACATACATGCATACACACGTGTCTATCAGTATATTGAGTAAATGAAAACAATATTTAGAAATATTGTAAGAAAAAAGAATATAAATACATTTGAAACTGGCTGCCAACCTCAATCCTCAGATCATAGCCTCTGAATATTTGAGATTCCACGTATGAGCCGCTGGCACCCAGCTCTTATTCCTTTTATCTTTATAATTTGTCCAACAAAAATAGTGTTTTCACTGTATTTGATGTTGCTATAATTTGTGGAGGGGAAGGGAAAAAACAAATTGTTTAAATTGTTTAAATAGGGATACAGGTGGATCCATTGCCACAATGAGATGTACAAGTCGTTATGTCGAAAAACGAACTTTACAACTTTGGCGGGGGTGGGGAAGGTGGGATATGGGGGGGTATGGATGGGAGGGAAGGGATGGTAGGGGGAAACAAAGGAGGAGGCAACAATGCTTGATAAGAAATCTACTCATTGGGCTGGGAAGGTGGCTCAGTGGTAGAGTGCTTGTCTTGCATGCATGAGGCCCTGGATTTGATTCTCCAGCACCACATAAGCAAAAAGGAAAAAAGCCCGGAAGTGGTGCTGTGGCTCAAGTGGTAGAGCGCTTAGCCTTGAGCTGAAGAGCTGAGGGACAGCGCCCAGGCTCAGAGTTCAGGCCCACGACCGGAACCCCCCCCCCCCCCCAAAAAAAAAAACAACACAAAAAAAACAAGAAATGTACTCATTACCTTGCTCATGTAATTGTAACTCCTCTGTACAGTATTTTCACAATTAAAAAAATTGTGTTGAGTTATAGAATGGATGTTTTCTGGGCTTCGTTGGTTAACATTTGTCATCCACTCGGGAGGCTGATATCTGATGATCACAGTTTAAAGCCAGCTCAGGCAGGAAAAGTCCTTGATACTCTTATCTCCAATGAAACATGTAAAAGCTAAAGCTAAAAGTGGAGCTGTCACTCAAGTGGTAGACCTCCAGCTTTGAGTCCAAAAGCTCAGGGACAGCAGCGCTTGAATCCTGAGTTCAAGCCCCAGGACCAGCCCCCAAAATAAAGTGAAATAAAATAAAGAAAAAGATTCTTTAGTAGTGTAAGAACACTGAATGTAAGCATTAATGGCATGTTTGTGCTTTTGTTGGTGTTTTCATGTCACTCTCCATTCACGAGCATTGGCCAGTTCACTTGATGGTTCCTTTCTCCTTCCATACTAAATAGGGTGAGCTCTTCACACTCTTGGTGAATTATCAAAACACATTTGGGGCTTGATAAAAATAAAAAATTAAAACAAACAAATACATTGATAAAAATGTAGTTTAAAATATCTAGAATGCTATAAACTTCATCATCAAAATCAGAGGGGAGTTATAGCTGATTAAAATTTTTCCTACAGGATCGAGACAAGATGGCGGAGGAGAAGCTGGAATCTGAACAAGCTCTCGCATAGAAAGCAGTTTTAGAGCTCCAGTGAACAGTCCCAAGCCAGAGAAACACACCAAGTGTGCCATCACAGGACAGAGAGTTAGACAGGAGAGGGAGAGCCAAGGCAAGAATACACATCTGATCGCTAGCCAGCAGCCGCCGCTGGCGGCGGCGGCAGCAGGGTCCGGTGGAGACTGCAGCCGGGCGATTCCTGAGCGCTCACACAGAGAATCCGGGACGAAGGAGCCAGACGCAGCAGGCGAGCGGATTCTATTCAACACCAGCAAGAACGGACAAGGAGCAGACAGCTTCATCCTGCAGTTTG
>NW_012267224.1:33608165-33632555 GCF_000151885.1 Dipodomys ordii
TGCAATGCTTGGTAAGAAATGTACGCATTATCCTGCCCATGCAATTGTAACCCCTCTGTACAGTATGTTCACAAATAAAATAGAATAAAATTAAAAAAAAAAGAAGACCTAGCCAAAAAAAAAAAAAATTCCTGCAGTTCTCTTATTTTGCCAAAAACACAAATGTAATTAGTTGTAGGATCACTCAAACAAACAATGAATAGGTGGATTAGAAAGTAATGAATGGATTATTTGAAAATAGTTTCTTCTCACATGAAAGTAAACATATATGGGGCAGAGCTTAGCTTTTACTTAGCTTTTACTTCATCCTAAACCTGTTCACTTACTAACCTGGCTTGTTGATTGAGTTGTTTCATTAGCAATATGAAATGAGACATATGGAGCACTTGGGAAAGCAGCAAGTTTTACAAGCAAAGAATAAATTTAGAGATGATTTGAAGGTTATTTATTAAAAATTCAGATCCTATAATCAGCGCTGTTGGGACTATCATATTTAGTTTCTAGGTCAAATTAAGTTTAGTGGCTTATCCTTTAACCAAGCAAAAAATAAATTTAATAAATATTATTGTCCTTTGCTAATCTGCCGTCATGTATTATTTCCAATTTCTTTTTATGGCAAACAGAATTTCTAACAGATGATTAAAAATTAAGTTAACTTGCATTATTAAATTTATATATTTTTAATTTCCATTCTAAGAAGCTGATTTAATAAATGCCCCTGCATTTTTATCACTTAAATACTCACTTGCTTTTATTATTAGAAACCAGTTATCATATGTTCATTGATATTAAAAAGTCCTTTATCAAATAATAATAGGTTGCAAGAAAATTAAAATTCAAATTGATTTACCTAATAATTTATTTCTAGATTATTTCATTATTTGTAACAGTGAAGAGTATTTTTATACTATCATTTGTTTCTCATTATTCTTTTTTATTGTATCTTGAATGTTTATACAAAAGATTTAAATCCATTAGCATAGTCACTACCCTCCTCTCCAATAAGAAGGCAATGACAAATGTCACATTGTTTCATGGGGTCCCTTCCAATTTCTAAATCCCCGTTTCTCTTCTTTTTCAGATATTTTGACAGGAAAGAGACAGAAAAATGTAGAAAACATAAATTTGCAAATTAAATATACTCTTTTAAAAATCCAACATATGACCTTTTGAGGTCACTACAAAGCATTATGAGAACTCCACTGTTCTGGCAGGTGTCAGGACTTTCTCCACATGAGAGATGCAGTCACTCACCCCATGCACCCCTATTTCCTCTGCTCTCCTAGGTTTACATCATCATACAACAGAGCTTAGGTTTTTGTCTGTTGGAATCTCACCATTTGTATTGCTGCATGTGCTGCTTCTTTTCCTAAACATTCGTGTTTTAAAAGAAATTGAAAAAGAGTGGAATGGTGGACATGTTCCTGCTTGTCCTGATTTTAGAGGAAATAGCTTTTGTTTTTTACCATTTAATATAATGTCAGTAGGTGTAGCAATGATAGCATTTATTATAGAAGTCTGCCCCTTCTCTTCCTAGATTCTCCAGAGCTTTTATTGTACATGAATATTTGATTTTGTTGAAGGCTTTTTCTTCAGCCATCAAGATGATCATGTGATTCTTGTTATTGACTCTGTTAATGTGGTGTGTTGAATTGATTGATTTGCATATGTTGATTAGCCTTGTATTTCTGGGATGAAACTGACTAGATTGTAGTGCAGCAGGTTTTGTTTTGTTTTGAGTAGCTGTTGAATTCTGTTAGTATTTTATTAAGGAGATTTACATCTATTTTCATCAGAGATCGGTCTATAGTTCATTGGGTCCCCCCTAGCGATGGGATGAGAACAAGTGACTTTGATCAAGAAACATGATACTCGTAAGATGACCTTTGGAATTGTAACCTATTTGTATAAATACTTAAAATACAATTTAAAATAGAGAAGTAGATTATCTTGGGTATTTTTGCAGTTATTTTTTCTTTGGTTACATAATACTTTCTAAAATGAATAAATTTGGGCTGGGAAAGTGGCTGAGTGGTAGAGTACTTGCCTTACATGAGGCCCTGGGTTCAGTTCCTCAGCACTACATAAGCAGAAAAAGCTGGAAGTGGTGTTGTAGCTCAAATGGTAGAGCACTAGCCTTGAGCTGAAGAGCTGAGGGACAGCGCCCAGACCCACAGTTCAGGCCCCACACCTGACAATAAATAAGTAAATATGTAAAATAAAATGAATAAATGCTCCATGTATTTACGAGTTAGCTTTTGTTGTGTATGGTATGTTTCAATGCATAAAGGTATTACTTTAAGTTGAATGCATAAGTGTATATTTTATATTCAGTTATTTTTTATTCTGTTTAAAATGATGTTAACATTTAAGTATATAAATTGATCTGGACATTTTAAAATATTTTTGAAGATTTTTATTATTTCACTCATATGCATATTCAATTATTCTAGAATTATTTATTGAAAAGATTTATCATGTTTTATAGCTCCAAATTCTTCATCTATATACCTATATATCTACCTACATGTATATGAGTGTATGACATTCCATTTGCCTATGTATTTTTGATACCAAAGACAAAAAAGAAAAAAAATTTCCACTTTGTATTTCTGTAAGTAATATAACTTTATAAATTCTAAGGTGTATAAATTGATATTGCTGAGAATAAAAGCATTAACTTAGAATCACAGTGGGTCTTCTTCCTTATCCACAAATATGTTCATTTATCAGCAATTGTTAAATTTTCTTTAAATTCTGTCTGTAGTTATATATATTTAACAAGCCTAGACATATAATGTGCTACAAATGAATCCTATGATACAGTGTGATATTGTGTACTGAATCCATTTGAGGGACACCTTTTTTTTACAATTTTATGTTACTGTAAAGAGGCTGTACAGAGGGATTACAGTTACATGAGTAAGATAATGAGTACATTTCTTGTCGAGCATTGTTACCCCCTCCTTGATTTAAGTTTTGATACTACATTTAAAAAAATATAGCTACAGTAGGTCAAAGAAAAGGTAATGTCAATCTGCTTAACTTTGGGAAATATATACATTTATATCTACATGTATGTACATTTATATATATAAAAACAACATATGTACACTTTAAATATTCAATACTAATATTTTTAATTGTGAGAATACTGTACAGAAGGGTTGCAATTACATGAGCAAGGTAATGAGTACTTTCTTATCAAGGATTATTGCCTCCTTTGCTTCTCCTTCCCATCACTTCGCATCTCCCTTCCCTCCCTCCCCCACCACCCCACACTAAAGTGTTAAAGTCCGTTTTCGACATAACATCTTGTACATCTCATTGTTGCAATGGGTCCACTTGCATCCTTATTTAAACAATGTGTTTTTTCCCTTCCCCTCCACAAATTATGCCAACATCAAATACAGTGGAAACAGAGGTAATACTGTGGGGGAGTGACATACAAAGCAACAAAGAAATCATCTTATAGATATGTCAGAAACAATAGCAAGAAGGAAAAAAAAATTTGAGTCCTTATCTTGTGGTTCCTTTCGTCTAACATCAACTTGTTTGACCATTTTTGCTTGTCTCAGACATATATTAGTTATTGCAAATAAGGGAAATCATGGGACTTCTGTTTCTTTGGGCTTGGCTTACTTCACTTAATAGAATTTTTTCCAAGTCTTTCCATTTCCTAACAAATGGGGCAGTGTCATTCTTTCTGATGGAGGCATAGAATTCCATTGTGTATATATACCAAATTTTCTTGCATCTGGGTTGGTTCCATATCTTAGCTATGGTAAATAATGCTGCAATAAACATAGTTGTGCTGGTAGCTTTCCTGTGGTCTTGTTTGTAAACATTTGGGTAAATGCCCAAAAGTGGGATTGCTGGGTCATAGGGGAGCTCTATGTGGACTCTTTTGAGGAACCTCCATACTGCTTTCCAAAGTGTTTGAACAAGTTTACACTCCCACCAACAATGCAGTAAGATTCCCTTCTGTCCACATCCCCTCCAGCATCTGTTGTTATTAGATTTCTTGATTTTTGCCATTCTAACTGGGGTGAGGTGTTATCTCAATGCTGTTTTGTTTGCATTTCTTTTATGGCTAGGGAGGTTGAGAATTTCTTCATTTGTCTATTGGCCATCCTTCTTTCCTCTTCAGAAAGGTTTCACTTTAAGTCTTTAGCCCATCTAATCTTCGATAAGGGAGCTAAAAAAAATAGAATGAACAAAGACAGCCTCTTCAGTAAATGGTGCTGGCAAAATTGGTTAATCACTTGTAGAAAACTAAAGCTAGATCCTTATATATCACGCTGCACCAGAATCAACTCCAAATGGATCAAAGACCTTGGAGTCAAAGCAGACACCCTGAAAACATTACTGGATAGAATAGGAGAAACCTTAGGTCTCCTTGGCACAGGCTGAAATTTTCTTAATAGAGACTCAGAACACAACAACTCAAAGAAAGGTTGGACCAAATGGGATTGCATGAAGCTGTGGAGCTTCTGCATGGCATAGGACATAGCTAGCAAGATCAATAGAAAGCCCACGGATTGGGAGAAGATCTTCACTAGCCATACATCAGACAAGGGTCTCATATCTAAAATATACCTGGAACTCAAAAATTTAAATCCCCCAACAAGAAATCCTCAAAGAAACAGCTGCACCGTAAATAATATTCAATACAAATATTAAAGTACTAAATCAAAGAGAAGAAACATGAAAATACAGCATTACTTTTGGTGATGAGAAAAAAAAGCTTATAATGAAAAAAAGAGCTAAGGATTCATAAGTAACTACACTTCTGTCTTTTTTAGTTTTCATGTTGTTTATTTCATTCATAGCTGCACAAGAAGTTACAATCTTTTTTCTAAAATATGCAGTCAATATCCTTAAGATCTGATCTCACCTTTCTCTGCAGATTTATCAGTGAAGGCAGTCATTTTGATAAAACTATTGTTTTCCCATACTTGCAACATGTTTACTGCTGTGAATTCTTCCCATTAATGAAGCACAACATTCTTTTAGGTTCTCTTTACTAAGTGCTCTTCAATAATCACCAATGGTAATGCTGGTTCTAAGGAAAAATCACCAATGTAAAAAAATCTTTCATTTGCAAATAATTTTATGTACTTTTGAAAACCCCCATGTACTCATTTAACATTAATTGTAATTTAACAAAGTAAGTCATAACAAATCCTTCCATTGAATTTCAGTCATAGTATCTTTCATCTGATAATAATTTAAATGACATAATTTGCCCACAGTACCAAAATCAGATTTCAATATCATTCCTAAAATCATCATTAAATCACAGCAATTAAAATTATAGAATGCCTACTTCCACATTGGTAGTTTTTTAAAATCATATCAGCAAAACTTATCAATCATAACACTGTGTATTAAGTAATTCTATTTACCTGATTTTAAAGTGTCTGTTATACTGAATGAAATATTCATTTTATGTATAGAGTCTAATTTTTTACTTTATGATTATTGGTGCTCAATGTAATACTAATTTAGAAACATAATATGTATTTTAAATATGTATAAATTTCTGTGTTTAAAAATGAATGTTTTATTTAATAGAAACGCAGAATACTGCAGTATTTATTGATCCAGATAAAGATATAATTTAAATAATGTATTATCTTACACTTCTAAACTTTTGAAGAACAATACCTAGTGATATGTATTTTGGCAGTTAGATTGAAAAACAGAGCTTGTTTAGAAAACATAGTTATTATATTTGTCCTACAAATGTCTATCTGAATTATTACACTACCACTTGTATAAGTGATATACATGTTAGGAATTAGATGGAAAGAATAATAGTTCATTGTTTTCATTTGAACTTGTATTAACTTGCTTTATTATTTTCTAAAATTCCCTACACTTGGCTTTTCTTGGGATAATTACTTATCTGATGGTTTTGCCACCCCTGGATCCTTGTGCATTCATGTGTCCACAATAGTGTACATAATGTGTGTACATAATATTCCTCCAAATAATCATTTTTAGCTAATTTCTTTAATTTGGTTATTTTTCAGGCTGCTTCCCTTGTTACTGATATCAAGACTACTCAGTGGCTTTAAGCTAAAAGGTTTAGTCTGGTTTCTGATTTCTGAATGCCACACCCATGTATGATTTAATCATGATTTTATACCTAATGACATTCCAAAGAGAAGTGATAGTTAAATAAAGACCAAAATCTTCAAGAAGTAGTCCAGTAATTAATAGTAACTGTGTAAGTGCAGAAACACGAGAGAATGTTACTTAAAGAATTAGATTCTATATTGTATAAGGTGTCTATGTATGTGCCTCAATGTGTATATTTTCTTCAAGTGTCTTAATGTATCAGTTAATATGTGATAGCTGCTTGACTAACATTTGGTAAAAGAATTGGAGAAAAAATTGTCATCAAGGTGGAAAGGATGAAATAAATTTAGAAAGAGCTGTGAGAATATAAAGTTAGAGTGGAAAATAATACTGCAATAAAAATATTTGTGCTGGCAGCTTTAACGTGGGGTTGTTTGTGATCATTTGGGTAAATGCCCAAAAGTGGGATTGCTGGGTCATAGGGGAGCTCTATGTGGACTCTTTTGAGGAACCTCCATACTGCTTTCCAAAGTGGTTGAACAGGTTTACACTCCCACCAACAGTGTAGTAAGGTTCCCTTCTGGACACATTCCCTCCAGCATCTGTTGTTATTAGAATCCTTGATTATAGCCATTCTAATTGGGTGAGGTATAATTTCAATGCTGTTTTGATTTGCATTTCTTTTATGGCTAGAGAGGTTGAGCATTTCTTCATGTGTCTACTGGCCATCATTCTTTCCTCTTCAAGGAAGTTTCTCTCTAAGTCTTTATCCCACTTATTTATCAGCTGGTTGTTTCTTTGACGATTTGTTGGGAGATTTAATTTTTTGAGGTCCAAGTATATTTTAGATATGAGACCCTTATCCGTTGTATGTCTAGATTTATTGCAGCATTACTTACCATAGCTCAGATATGCAACCAACCAAGGTGCCCCTCAGTAGATGAATGGATCAAGAAAATGTGGTATATATATATATATATATGAATTCTATGTCTCCTAGAAAGAATGGCATCACCCCATTTATTAGGAAATGGAAACACTTGGAAAAAATTATATTAAGTGAAGTAAGCCAGGCCCAAGGAAACGTAAGTCTCATGGTTTCCCTTATTTTCAATAACTAGTATATGTCTGGGACAAACAGAAAAGTTCAAAAGTTAGGTTCATGTGACAAGGTAAGATGATGTTAAGTGAAATGAACCCCAAGATAGGGACACAAGTGTTCATTCTTTATTTCTTTCTCTCTTTCTTTCTCTCTTTCTTTCTTTCTTTCTTTCTTTCTTTCTTTCTTTCTTTCTTTCTTTCTTTCTTTCTTTCTTTCTTTCCTCTTTCTTTCTTTCTTTCTTTCCTCTTTCTTTCTTTCTTTCTTTCTTTCTTTCTTTCTTTTGCTTTCTTTCTTTTTTTTCCTATTGTTTCTAACTTATTTATAAGGTACTATGTGTTTTTTTGTTGTTGTTTTGTACGTTCCTTCCCCATGGTATAACCCATGTTTTCACTCTATTTGATGTCGGTGCCCTTCATCTTATATATACACTTCTCTAATTTGAGGAGGGGAAGGGAAAAAGCAAAATACTTAAATAGGGATACAAGTCGACCCATTGTAACAATGAGATGTATGTACAAGACACTATGTTGAAAAACTTTTCAATTTAGGCCAGTGGGCAGGCGAGGGGGGTGGGGTGGGGGGGTGGGAGGGGGATGGGGGAGGGGGAAGGGAGGAGTGTAGTTGTGGAGGTGGTGAGGGAAGGGATGGTAGGGGAAAAACAAAGGAGGAGGTAACAATGCTTGATAGGAAATGTACTCATTACCTTGCTCATGTAACTGTAACCTCTCTGTACAGTATTTTTACAATAAAAAACATATTAAAAATAAAGTAGGAGTTGAGGATTGTGGGTGTCTTCCCTGTCAGTGCCTGCACTTTGGAGTAAACACTACTGGTGTAATGCTAAACTGATTTCTATAAAATACATATGATATTATATATGCATAATAGTTTCATATGTAATATGTGTTTATATATAATATATTGAGTATTAATAACATAATTTTATAATATATAATAAATAATATTAATGGGTGATCACTTAACTCAACATGCTTAATAACCCAAATTCCCAGTCAACCAGATCAAAATTATATGTGGAATATTAAAACAAAGGAAATATTGCAAAAATAAATTTTCCTCAACAAAAACCACATCAATAAGTGACTTGCTTTTAACTTTTATTTTCATTTTTGAAATCTCTGATTGACTCTATATATGAGAAAAATATCTCAGATAGTTGCCAAAAATGACTATATTCATATTACTGTACAGACTGACTTCAATATGCTGTGCTTCATTTGCCTGGTTAGAGGTACTGTACTGACAAATTACTTTGAACCCAAGGGCATCAATTTACATAATAATGTGCAAGAAGAGTTTAATCAAAAATAAAATCAATTTTGAAATTCATTTGCATCTTCCTGATAAATTAGAAAAATTATACGATAGTTCTACACCCCAATAATTAGCCTTGGCATTTGGTCAGAATTTTTGCACTTTGTTTTCCGAGCAGATAATTGCTATGACTCAGGATAAAGGGACAGTATGTTAAGTTCCCAAGTGAGTCATTATTAGCTTTCAAAACCAACAATTAAACATCACTAACAAATAATACAGAATCTGGAAAATTATTATCACTCCTCCATAAATACAATGAGAACTTCCTTTAAAATTTTATTTTCATGTATATATTATCTAAAAACCTATCAACATTCTATTTTTAAACTGAACTTTTAAGTACACATTATAAATCATACACTAGAAAGGATTGCATCCTTTTAGAAATAGCTTGATTATACTTTTGTTTTTTTTAAAAAAATAATTTTCACAAGATTAATGTTCAATCATTAGGTTAAATCTGCTCATACATTTGTTTCACATAATGTGCCTTCTTCAAGTCATGTTCCATCAGCCAATCTGGTCATCTTTTCCTATGAAATTACCATAATTAATTTTCTTAATATGGAGAAAAGCCACAAAGTAAAAGAGAAAAGTAGAAAACATCTATTAATTTTTTAAATTCTATTTTCTTGAAAAGATGCTGAACAGAAGGGTTACAGTTACATGAGAATGGTAATGATTATATTTTTTGTCAAGCATTGTTACCCCTCCTTTGTTTTTTTCCTACTCTCCTTTCCCCTTCCCCACCTCCCTAACTCCTCCTTCCACAAAGCTGTGAAGTTCATAGTGTTGTATGCATCTATTAATTTTTAGGGAAAGCTAATTGTTGACTTAAATATTGATTTGAAAATGAAGTGTTCTGTCCCAGGGGTAATGAGGAAGGCTTGGTCCTCACTGGGTGGATCCCATTATGTATAGGTGAATAGTTTATGATCATCTAACTACATCCGAGCAATATTCCACTGATGTAGTCATAATATGATGGTATCATGGAGAAGAAGAGTTTGGGTGGTATATTGGGAAGAAGAAAGTCACTAGAGTAATTTCTATAAGGCACACCTTGTCCCAATTACCCCCCCTATTGTATTAAGTGAAGTATCCCACAGGTCATTTCTAATTCCTCTCTACAATGAAGTGGGCAGCCTCCTTTGTCACATTAAATCAGTATGCTCTTCTGCCTCCCCACTAGGTAATAAAATCAAGCTGGACAATTATGGACTAAGGCCTCTAAAAGTAGGAGCAAAATCAGTCTTTCTTCCTTCAAGATGGTTTGCTCAGACATGTCTCAGTGACAAAGATGATCCATACACCTGCTAGTATTTGGCAAAAATATCATATAATAGTTTATCAATCAATCAAGGTAAGATTGATATACCATACCAACCATGATTATCACACCAAGATCAGCAGATAAACCAGAGCTTATGACTCATGCATCTATTGCAATCCTAGCTACTCAAGAGGCTTAGATCTGAGGATCCAGGTTAGTAGTTAGCTAATCTGTGAAACTCTATGTCCAACAACTACCCCAAAAAAGAAAGAAGTGGTGGTGTGACTCAAATGGTGTTGTAAGATGAATCCAGTCAGCAAGGCAGAGAGAAGCCACATTTTGAGAGGTGGAATTGGAGTCTTTATTAGAAAGTTGGCCATTACAGACTGACTCTTGACACAAAGACTTGTAGCCCAGCAAATACACTTAACACTGTTAGAAAACTGAGCCATAAGAACAGGAAAGCAAAGAGAAAACAGAAAAACAAAACCAACAACCCAGATCAAGGGAGAGCTCAGGATGCCAGGAGACAGGGCACAGTACAAGAGACCTGGCATAACAGCACAGGTCAGGGGACAGGGTCACAGGAAACAACAGTCTCCCACATTCTGGGTACAGGGGGACAGGTCTAGTAACCTAATATACAAGTCTTTACCCTTGCCTCTAGGAATTCAGATATGTCCATCAGCTAGGAGGTGGGACTTTCCTTCCTCTACTTTGAAGACAAAGATAGGGCCATTAAAACCAATTCTCTATCCACCATGTGGTCAAGATGGCTCCAGTTAGATCTAGCATCCCCACTTCAGTGGTAGAGCTCTATCCTTAGCAAAAATGATCAGTGACAGTTCCCAAACCCTGAGTTCAAGCCTTAGAACCCACCCCACCTCAAAATAAATAAATAAATAAAATCTATCAATATACTGATCCTAAACTCCTTTATTATATCTAGTTTAGGGAAAACACTTTTTTCTAATTTTATTTTTTTACTTATTTATTTATTTTTATTTGTAGGTCATAGGGTTTGAACTTTGGGCCTGGGTGCTGTCCTTCAGCTCTTCAGCTCAAGGTTAGCACTCTACCACTTGAGCCACAGCACCACTTCCGGTTTTCTGGTGGTTTATTGAAGATTAAGAATCTCATGGAATTTCCTGCCCCAGCTGGCTTTGCACGTGGACTCTCATTCTAATCTTATATTTAGAACAATCTGACAAGAATTATAAAAAAGCATAAAGAATAGTTTATGTATTCATAAATACTTTTATTCTAACTATTCTCATTCTTCACATCTTTTAACTTAGAGCTTTATATCACATTTATTTTCAGTTCCATTGTTAAACATGGATAAGTCTCACTTGAAATCTGAATTTCAGTACTATCAGTAATTTACAAAATTAATCAGAAAAAGTAAGTTATACTAGGTTTAAATCACAGATGGTAAAAGTTAAAATTGTCAAAGACAAAAAAAAAGAAAAAATTACATACTTTTGTCACCTAATAAGTAATGCAGGAAAAATACAATTAAATATAAATTAAAACTATTTCTTGGTTTATTTTCCATAATAAGATATAATTTCAACTATAACATGGCTTGTTGGTGAAAAAAATTATGTTTGAAAGAGTAAAAAATAAAATAAAATAAACCCTAAGGCCTTGCTAAATATTGTGAAAATCAAGCAGCATTCAACATTAGTTTTCTTCTTTGTCAAGGAGAACAATAGCACATTGCAGGGATATTTCAGACACCCTGCCTCTTGCATAATGTATGGTATTGTGGAATTCATCAGTGTTCATTCTTTGCCAATCAATGGGACAGTTTCCATTGTGTAATGGTGTAAGAAAGAAACTTGAACAATGAGAAATAAAGAATAAAAGGAAAAAAATGGATTTGTGTAGAATATGTATCAAAAAACTACTAGGAAAATCATATTTTTATCTTTTTAAAATAATATCTGTGATTTAAACCTAGTTTCTGTTCAACTTTAGGCTACATACGGCATGAAAATGCATATCATCATTCTACCAAGAATTATTTTAACATATCCTTATTATCAATTAAGAGAATGTTCATTTCTTAATAATGTGTAATTGGTAACAAAGCTTGTCAAAATATTTTTCATATGAAAAAATGTGTTTAGAATCTCAATGTTATTACTCCACAAATTTGAAAACTGGTTTGTAACACCATACGTTTGGGTATGATTAGTTCTTCAGTTTTTTACGTAGCATTGTAAAAAGTCCAAAAAACATAGAGCTGACTTTGAATCAGAGAAAAACAACAAAACAAAACATTTTAAGCATTAAACAGGTTTTCTAACACATTCTTGAGATCACTTAATTTTATATTTTATCAAAGTAACAATACACTTTTTATGTATATGAGTTCAATATTAAAATATAAATTATGAATATAATATAAATTATACAATATAAATATAAATTCATGTAACTATTAAATAAAATATGAATTGCCATGAGAAAAATTTCTCCAAAGTGACTGCATGTGGTATGTACTTATTTGCCCATTAACATTAACTAATGCTATAAAATAAACACAGGGGTTTCTTCCATTTGTCCTAAAATCAGTATTGAAAAATGATAATATAGATAAAAATAAATATTTACAGTCATCTATGTTGGTTTCTTTCATTCTATTTTAAATATGAAGCATTTTTTGTTATTAAAACCTTATAAAATTCTACCAAGCACTATAGATTATAAAAAAGAAGAATCTTGGTGTATATTGTGTTTATTCAATTTTTAATTTAATCTAGGTTTTATTTTAATTTTCTTATTTAAGTAGTCATGGTTTCAATTCCACAGTAATGCTTTTTTACTTCCCAAATGTTGTTCTTTTATTTTCACTGTATAGTAATCAGTGAGAATCTATGATAATTAGCATGATTAGTTCAATCTGCAGAAGTACTATCTGACTTACCTCTCACTGACTTACCTCCAATGTTGGCTTTAGGAAGTGTGCTTTCTCTGATTTTATTAAATGTAAATAGATTTGGTGCTGCATTGGAACTAATCAATGTACTCGCTAAAGTAGCTCTCATCATTCACTAGCTTTACACCTATCTCCAAGAATCTCCCAATAATTTCTCTAGTCCTAGATCCCTTTAGTTTGTCTTTTCTTTGCAAGATTTCATTTTTCATATAACAAAAACAAAAGCTTTCCTTGTTGACTATTTTGCCAGATTCTAAGAACTGAGATTGGTAGAGATAAGTGTGGGTCTTCATTGTGTATAAATATGATTGAAAAATCTCTTAACTCATAATTGAATAACTCATAAAAGATACTAAATATTACTGAATTAAGTTTAAAAATAAAGTATCTTAATGATGGATGCTTTCTGGAAACAATAATTCAGTGTGGTTCAGACAAACTTATCATTTAATGAAACAATGAAGGTTTCAGCCTGAATGAAATTGCATAAAGCTTATATAAAGCTAATGTTAAAGTATTTCCAATAAAGAAGGAGCAATTTAATGCTCTGGTTTTTGTTTTCCTTCTGAAAGGAAATGAATCTTAAATGGATCTAATAATAGTTACTACTAAGTAAAAAAACAACAACAAAAAAACCATAAGTATGTCATTAAGTCGAAAATACATAACCAGAAGGCATTAAAGATGCAAAGATTTCCAGAGGAAAATTTAAAATACTGCAAAACAAAATTAGGATTTTGACTCCAAGAGCCTAAAAGAACAAAAATATCATTTATTCCTTAGGTTGTAAGTCACAAAGAAATAATATACAAATTCAGATTTTAGAACTTCAAGTCCAGTCCAGTTTAAATGATGCCTATCATCTTAAGAAGATCCATCTAATATATAGAGTATTGCACATCATCATTTAAATTTTATCTGTACAGATAAATAGTGATAGAGTGTATCATTCATTATAAGTATTTTTATTCTATACACAAATCACAGCAGTGTAACATCCAAAAAAATCTGCTCTTCAAAATCTTAACATTTCTCTTACTGTGAATTTCAACCATTTATATTATATTGCAAGACCAAATGGCCTCTATCAATGATGATTATTTGTCAATAACATTAAAAATATCTTTTCAAATTTATTTATAAGAGGCAACTTAAAAGCTGTATCTGCTGGGCTTATGAACTAAGTAAAAGCTTGATATTCAGTCCCCAGTTTGTCCCAAGTTTGCCTCGGTGTCCTCTGATCTGACCTCTGACTTATTGCAGTCACTTTACAATCATCTTGAGGGGCAAGAAGAACATAGTTTACTGATAAACTTCTTGTGACAAAAGTCAAACTGCCCTTCTTCTGGCAATGACATTTACTTATTATCTTGAAGAAAATAAGCAAAAGCTATAAACCACCCTTCAAATTTCTGGAGTTCAAAGCTCTTGGTCAACCAAACCATATCTGTGACTTGTGTCTATTTAATTATACACATCCTTCCCATACAGGGCTCCCAATTCTCCTTATTTAACGCAAAACCATGCAGATGCCACTTTTAGGTATACAACAGGAGATACTACTGAACTAATTTCTTAAGGAAAATGATCTGAGCTCATTTTGAAGCCATAGCAAAAAGATTATGGCATATTTATTTGAGACATATAGACTGCTTGGCATGATTTGCAACAGTTAGAGAATATAATTTCTCACGTATAGATGAATTGAGCTATTTTGTTTTGATGCTTTAGTTGTTCTAACACCCTCAAGTTTTGTTTTGTTTGTTTTGTATATTTAGGCTAGGGAAAACTTGAAATAAGTTTATATTTAGAGCCATCATCTGTAGGGATTTTTTAAAATGAAGACTATTCTGGCCTTATATGGTGATATATAATTAATCCCAGCTACTTTGGAAGTAGAGATTTGAAAGATCACCATGTGAAGCCATCTTGGACAAAAAAAACAATAGCGAAGGACCCATTCAATAGACAAGTAAAATGTGGTGACATTTGTTTGTAGTTCTATGTGGAAGTTTAGGTGAAAGCTAAAGCTACAAAGGGCAAAAGCAAGACCCTATCTAAAACACAACTGAAATTAAAAGAGGCTGAAGGATCGCAACCTTTCCTATCAAGTATGTGGCCCAGAGTCAGCAAGAAAGAAAAAATCTAGTTTTGTCATCCATAATGAAGTATTAATATTCACAGAGATTTCATAAAATAATCACTTCCCACAAGCCTCAGTTCTTACTGTTATCCTGAAGGTGATAAGAATTTCCACATAATATTTCAAGGACATAAGCATTCACACCATAGCAAACTCCAAACTTCCATTTGTACATAAAGTAAAGCAGCTATGGTGGCAGGCCTCTGGACAGAGTGATGGAGATGATGTGATTAATGAAAATAGGTAGAAGAGGGCTGGAATACAGACAAATTGACTCCATGTCAGATGGAGACCCATTCTAAATGAATATATTGGAAAAAGTGTAAAGCTTGTGGTACTCATGTTTGAGCCCATGACTTTTAGCTTATAAGCAGGAGATAGAAGATGTGCTATCTCCTTTTCTTTCTATATTTTTAAGTTATGGTCTCACTTCCTGCCCAGGTGTTTTCCCTAGACAGCTCAGCTTCCCAAAGTTCAAATGGAAGTGTAAATGTTTCCCATACACACTTCCAGTGCTGGGCTGGCCTCCAACTGTGATCCTGTCAATATTGGCCTCCTACATAGTTTAAGATGATAGATGAATGCTACTGTTAATGCCAACTGGGGGTTGAGAAGAGATCTCACACACTTTTCTGCGCAGTCTGACCTTGAACCATAATCTACAAAACTTAACATCCCACATAGCTAGGATTATAGCATGAGCCACCTGCTCCTGTACAAGTGAAAATCCTTTGATCAAAGTATTATGTCTTGAGGAAACGAAAAAGATTAGAAAGATCCCAAGAAAATAACTCGAAGGAATCATTATAGAAACTTGGGATAATTTGAACACATAGTGCATACTTTTCTATATTGTATGCATGTTAAAATTCTTTTGTTATCATAGCATTGTTGGATAAGAACATGCCTTTCTTCTATGACTTAGTCTTGAAAGTTTTTCTGTGAATTACCCAGTAGACCATATTTACAGTTTTGTAAGCCAAGTATGCCACTTTTCAAATATACTTTAGTGACATAACTATTGTTATAAGCGATACATGAATAAATTTAGATGATTTTCTTTCACTAGTCCTCCATTAATAAAAGCAGATGGTAGTCCACTTTTGATTTATTAGCCAAATTTTGACATAGCTGAAATAGTTGGGCATTAATTAGCACATTTATAAACATCCATAAGGATAGATAGAGACCTTTTTCATGTGTGGTTATATTTATTTATACAAAATTGAGCACTGATTCCCATACTTAACATGCATTAGCTAGCTCATTTAATCTGTATAGAAAATTATGGAACATATACATTGTTATGCACCTTTCACATGTAAAAAAAATAAAGGCATAGAAAGTTAGTGGAGAGTTGAAGGCTATGTCATGATTATTAATAACTTGAGGATTTTTCTGAGAAACATTTTAGATAAGATCATAAGTCTAACATCTATTTTCTCAAAATTGGTCTATATCAAGTGTGTTACTTGGAATAGTGATAGGTAAAAACATTCCAATTCTTAAGATTCTAAGGTTGTCATTGCTACATCATCCAGATTTTCTTTTACTCTGACAAATTTCTCATGTTTTAGTAAAATAACAAATATAAAGTTGTGGTACACTTGTCTGTGTGTGTGTGAGTGTGTGTGCGTGTGTGTGTGTGAAAGAGAGAGAGAGAGAGAGAGAGAGAGAGAGAGAGAGAGAGCATTTTCCACTTTTAATCTAGAATTATGTGATGTTGTAACAAGTTATTTCATCCTGACCCAATTACTGAGCTAAAGTGAATTAGGTCATCACTGTTTAATGGACTGCATTCTCTGTTAGATACTCATGCATTGCCCTTGTATTGAGCTCAGAGGAAAACATCCATTTCTCTCAATGTGCCTGGTGCCTGGACAAGATTGCTGCACTGCTCATTATGTGTTCTTCCACTAACTTCAAGCTGATACCCGTGTTTAATCATTTTACCCAAGAGCTCTAAAACTAATAGCCCTTGCTTTAAGCACACGAAAATCCATAGAGTCCATTCAGAAACAGTGTAATACCTGACATTCTGTTTCTGAAGTAATATGAAATAATATGAAAAATGTCTACTGTCTGTGGCCCAAGGAAGGGAATATAGCTATAACAATGTTGAAGTTTAACTTGGAGGTAAAACCCATGCAAAAAATGAAATTATAAACTCTAGTACCCTTTATCCTTGTTGCTGAATTGACTAATATAGTAATACTCTGAAATTCTATGCTATCTAACCATATAAAGATGGCTATAAGCTTGAAAGTTTTATAATATCTTACCATATAATTTATGACTAACTAAGCCTTCAAATAGGATAAATATGGCTATAACAATTACTAAGAGAACATTGCTAAATCTCATTATCATTATTATTTTGATCTGAATTTGATTTTTCCGATGAAATGACTATAGTTTAAACATAAAATTCATTGTCTCTTTGCAAATACAGTATCCTATTTTGGAAGCCCTATGGTGAAGTCTTACAAATATTTAAGGCAGACATGGTGATTCATGCCTGTAATTTCGGCCACTAGGGAAGCATACATAGGAGGATCATGGGCCAAGGCTAAATTGGGTTCTCCACAAATGAGTGGATAAATTCTATCTTCAAATCAAGCTGAGTGATACAGTACCTACCTGGACAGAATGAGGCTCTGAGTTCAATCCCTAATTCTACCCAAAATTACAGGAAGGAAGGAAGGGAGGAGGGAGGGAGAGAAGGAGGGAGGGAGGGAGAGAAGGAAAAGAAAAAGGTTGGGAGGGAGAGAGGAAGGGAGAAGTTTCCTAGTGTCTAGAACAACTCAGCCTGAAATCAAACTTTATTTTCTGTCATCTCCAACATTTTTGAAGGCTAATGAATGCCATTACATGAGCATAGTTATAAAAAATGACCAATTTTATGATAATCCATATACTTTAATGGAAAAGGACTTCAAACTTTCCAACTCAGATAGTTCACTCATCCAGTTCATCCTCCATGGGTAGAAATGCGTGCACCAACTGTGAAAATGCTATCAAAGAACATAAGTGATGGTGCCAAATACTAGCTCAGGGGAAAATTTTCTTGTTTGGTACTAAGCCCAAGGCCCCAGGGCTGGGACTGAAGGGATCTTTGATATCAGGGACCCTCAGTAGGAAATGTTTCCAGTCACAGCCCTTCACATCATATAACTATGACATGGCCATTTAGCAATTGGAGATGATTAAGTTTTCACACACATCACCTCTATGCTACCTTCTGTTTTCTTTCACTTTAAACAAAACACTTGTTCCTCCATTTGCCTCTTAAGGCATTTGGATCATCAAACAGGCATCTCCATTTGATCTCACAGGCAGGTCCTTGTGGAATTTTCACTAATTAAAGATGATAAGGTGAAAGTGAGATAAAGAAGCTCTAAACTGTTCATCTAATAGTAAGAGTGCATTCCTCCACACAAGCGGATGTTATTGCAACTTTAAAGTACTCCCTAGAGGCTTTGAAGTTTGTTTGTTGTTACTGGCAAGCCTAAAATGATACCCAGCCAACATAGGCATTAGCATGTCAAAGAACAAACTTGTTTTCATGGTGAGGAGTGTATTTGAAGTCAATGACAGTACTCTGGAGGCAGCTGAATTCATACTGTTGTTCCAGATGTGCATTGTCTCTGTAGAAATACAATTTCACAGCCATTAAACATGTTAAGTTCATCAAGAGATAATTATAGCAGAATGCCTGACAGAAGTGCTTCTAAAGTCTAGATAGAAGGTTTTATCTATCGATTAGCTGATTCACATCACCTAAAATTAGAGGACTATATATAAGTGGTGAAATAGTCAAAGTAATCGATTAGCTTTGACTGACCTTGCAATTCAATACTACACAGATGCAGTCTTATCATAAAATAGCTGTAACATTACATCTCAGTGCAGACATTTACAAGGATTAACTGCATTTATCTTTTTTTCTGGAATGTATTAGTAGATATCCCTTTATTAACAAGAACAGAAAAAAAACTGTTAGAATGATCAGAGATATCAACCTTATACAGATAGAAATATCTCCAAGTTTGTTAGGCCTTTTATAAGTAAGGTAACATTATCATCATTTCCGCTGGGAATGTGGCTTAATGGTAAGTATTTGCCTAGCATACATGAAGCCCTGGGTTTGATTCCTCAGTACTACATAAATAGAAAAAGCTGTATCTCTGGCGCAAGTGGTAGAACACTAGTCTTGAGCAAAAGAAGTTCAGGAACAGTGCCCAGGCCCTGAGTTCAAACCCCAGGACTGGCAAAAAACAAAAACAAAACCCACACACACAAAAAAAACGTGTCATCATTCTGAAATCTGACTTCTAGTTAAACTGAGGAAGAACAATAAGAATTTAGCAAAAAGAGAAACAAAGAAATAATGGGAGATAGCATTCAACCTTCCACCCAGAGATCATATTTTTTAATATTAAAACACATAAAGGTGATCTTGGGAACTTGCAAAATCTGAATTCTTAAAAAGGGAAAATTGAATAGCTCTTCAAGTGTCCATGGCTTACCTTCTGTTTCTTAAAAATTCTGCTTTCAGCCAGGTACCAGTGGCTGAGGCTTGTAATCCTAGTTACTTAGGAAGCTGACATATGAGGATCAGGGTTCATTCAAAGTCAGCGTGGGCAGGAAAGTCCCATGAGACTTTTATGTGCAATTAATCACCAGAAAACCAGAAGTGGCTCAGTGGCTCAAGTGGTAGAATGCTTGAGCTGAACAGCTGATGGACATTGCCCAGGCATAGAGTTCAAGATCAATGACCAACAAAAAAGATAAATAAATAAATAAATAAAATTCTGCCTCCAGGTATTTGGTGGACTCAGCATTTCATTTAGGATAACTGTGCCAAAGATATGCACTTCTTACTCAATGCACCATTCTTCATAAAAAGAAGATACCTTCATTTCTACTCAATCTAATCTAGCCAGTTCTCACACTTGCTCACTTATGGTTCTGGACAAAATTAAATAACAGCTGCTCAGTGTAACTTCCACTATATGCTTCAAGGTAACAGCACTATATAATGAAACTTAATTATAATTTTCTAAAGAAAATATCAATATTTTAAGGTTTAGGCTTCCTTTTGCTTTATATGTTTATTCTACATTTTAAAAGACACATCCTTAGATATAGAAGTAGGAAATAGCTGTAATTCAGTGAAAACTAAACAGCATTGCAATATGTAGTTTTTTTTAATACTCCTTGCTTTAAAGTGATTATGCTGTCTACTCATTGAACTTGAATCTCACATGTTTATTTCAGAATTCCATTCTATGCTTCCTCAACTAAAGATCCATCATCTACATGTTCATTTTCTCCTCTTACATTAATAGCTAGTTATTTTGGAAAAAAGTCTCATAGATGTTTCTACCCAAAGTAGGTTCTAACCCTGATTATCTGGGTCTCAGCCTCCTGAGTAGCTAGGATTATAGGAATGATCCACTACCACGTGTCAAAAAGTTTATTTTGATTCTTATTTTTTGTTACTTCTGACTTTGTATACCCCAATTCACTTAGACCTAATTCTGATTACCCACTCCCCTTCCACACTTATACTATAAGCCTCTGCACAATCACTTGGTATTTGTATGGACTTGATTGACTTTCCTACAGAACACCTTACATAAATCTTTCAAGAATGTCTGTACTGCTGATGGGGAATCTACAAACTTTCCTATCTTACTTTGTTTAATAACACATAAACCCAGGCTTTTGTTTGTTGTTCTAGTTCACAGAACACCCAGTCTTTGTTAATCCTCTCTTGGGACGTGGGGACTGGTCTTCATTCTAGTGGTTCAGAGAGACTAAAGCAATCTTGATGACTATGCTGAAGGTCTAAATGATTTTGGTAGAGAATTTACATACCTGTTCTAGTATTTAATATGCCTTGTTCAACATACTAGAGTTAATAATTAAAAAACACGTTACAGTAGATGAAGAAATTAATAAAATATAAAATAATAGATTATTAGAACAGGACTCATTTCAGTGATATCACTTTTAGAAATTAAGGATAGAAAACAAAGGAGGAGGCAACAATGCTCAATAGGAAATGTACTCACTACCTTGCTTATGTAATTATAACCCCTCTGTACAGCATTTTTACAAAAAAAATCCAAAAAAAAGAAATCAAAGATGGAAGAGGTGACATTGATGAAAAACATTATACTCATAAACATTTATAGAACTGTAATCCCTTTGTACAACTTCTTAGTAATAAAGATAAACAAAAATAAAAGGAGAAATTAACCACAATATGAGTAGCTAGAAAGGATTAATGATGTATTCATTATAGCAAAAGATGTGATTCCAACATTTTTTTTTTTTTTGGTCATGGACCTTGAACTCTGGGCATGGGTGCTGCCCCAAGCTCTTCAGCTCAAGGCTAGCTCTCTCTCTACCATTTGAGCCACAGCGCCACTTCCAGTTTTCTGGTGGTTTATTGGAGAGTAAGGGTCTCATGGACTTTTCTAACCAGGCTGGCTTTGAACCATGATCCTCAGATCCCAGTCTCCTGCGTAGCTAAGATTATAGGAGTGAGCCATCACCATCCAGTCTCCATCAAACTTTATAAATATAAAATGGTATACCCAAAAGAATTTGAGATTTCAATTCAAACAAAACACAAAATATTAGCAAAAATTAATGAAAGTTTTCAATGTAAGAGACAAAGTTACAAGAATATCTTCTTTTTAAAATGTAGACTAAAGCCCAATGCTTGTGGCTCATGCATGGATTCCTAGGAAGCTGAGATCTGAAGATTGCAATACAAACTCAGCCTAGGTAGAAAAGTCTGAGATTCTCTTATCTCCAATTAAGTAAAAAGCCACAAATATAACTGTAGTTCAAGTGATAGAGTGCTATCCTTATTCAAAAAGCCCAGGGACAGCCAGGTGCCAGTGGCCCACGCCTGTAATCCTAGCTACTCAGGAGGCAGAGATCTGAGGATCACAGTTCAAAGCCAGCAGGCAGGAATGTCCTTGAGACTTCTATCTCCACTTAACCACAAGAAAACTGGAAGTGGCACTGTGGCTCAAGTGGTAGAGTGCTAGCCTTAAGCTGAAGAGCTGACGGAAAGCACACATTCCCTGAGTTCAAACTATAGCTCTAGTACAAAAGGAAAAATATTTTAGACATGAGACTCTTGTCCATTGTATGACTAGTGAAGATCTTCTCCCAATCCATGGGCTTTCTATTGATCTTGCTAGCTATGTTGCAGAAGCTCACAACTTCATGCAATCCCATTTGTCCAACCTTTCTTTGATTTGTTTTGTTTCTGGGTCACTATTAAGAAAATTTCAGCCTGTGCCAAGGAGACCTAGGGTTTCTCCTATTCCACCCTGTAATGTTTCCAGAGTGGCTGTTTGACTTTGAGGTCTTTGATCCATTTGGAGTTGATTCTGGTACAGGGTGATATATAAGGATCTAGCTTTAGTTTTCTACAAGTAGTTAACCAATTTTGCCAGCACCATTTACTGAAGAGGCTGTCTTTCTTCCATTCTATTTTTTTTAGCTCCCTTATCAAAGATTAGATGGCTATAGGTCTGTAGGTTCATTTCTGGGTTTTCAATTCTATTCCATTGGTCCTGAGGTCTGTTCTTGTGCCAGTACCAAGCGGTTTTGATTACTATGGCTTTTTAGTAGAGTTTGAAATTTGGTATTAATATTCCTCCAGCACTGTTCTTTCTGTTAAGGATCATTTTTGCTATTTGGGGTCTTTTATTGTTCCATATGAATTTATCCCCCAACAACAAATCCTCAAAAAATCAACTGCCCAATAAATAAGTGGGCTAAAGACTTAAAGAGAAACTTCTCTGAAGAGGAAAGAAGGATGGCCAATAGACACATGAAGAAGTGCTCAACCTCCCTAGTCATAAAGCAATACAAATCAAAACAACATTGAGATACCACCTCACCCCAGTTAGAATGGCTAGAATCAAGAACTCTAATAACAACAGATGCTAGAGGGGATGTGGACAGAAGGGAATCTTACTGCATTGTTGGTGGGAGTGTAAACTTGTTCAACCACTCTGGAAAGTAGTATGGAGGTTCCTCAAAAGACTCCACATACAGCTACCCTATGATCCAACAATCCCACTTTTGGGCGTTTACCCAAATGATCACAAACAAGACCATATTAAAGCTACCAGCACAACTGTGTTGATTATAGCATTATTTTATCATAGCTAAGATATGGAACCAACCCAGATCCCCTCAGTAGATGAATGGATCAAGAAAATGTGGTATATATACACAATGGAATTCTATGCCTCCATCAGAAAGAATGACATTGCCTCATTTGTTAGGAAATGGAAAGACTTGGAAAAAATTCTATTAAGTGAAGTAAGCCAGGCCCAAAGAAACATAGGTCCCATGGTATCCCTTATTTGCAATAACTAGTATATGTCTGGGATAAGCAGAAAAGCTCCAATAAGATGATGTTAAGCGAAATGAACCCTAAGATAGGGACATAATTGGTTTTTTTCTTCCTTGCTATTGTTTCTAATGTATTTATAAGGTACCATCTGATTTTTTTGTTGCTTTGTATGTCCCTCCCCCATGGTATAAACCCTGTTTTCACTGTATTTGATGTTGGTATAATTTGGGAAGGGTAAGGAAAAAAACAAAATGTTTAAATAGGGATACAGATTGACCCATTGCAAAATGAGATTTACAAGATGCTATGTTGAAAACAAACTTTACAATTTAGGCAGGGTGGGAGGTGGGGGGACGATGGGAAGAGAGGGGGAATGTAGTTAAGGAGGTGGGAGGGATGGGATGGTAGGGGAAAAACAAAGGAGGAGGCAACAATGCTGGATAAGAAATGCACTCATTACCTTGCTCATCTAACTGTAACCACTCTGTACAGTATTTTCACAATAGAAAACTTATTTTAAAAAATTGTAGCCACACACTGGTAGGTGGTTCACACCTGTAATATCATCTAACTAAACAGAATGAGGGCCAGATGATTGTGGTTCAAGGCTAGTCTGGACAGAAAAATCAGCGAGTCTCCATCTCTAAAATAAACAACAAAGCCACAAAAAATGTGCATTTTTCATACAATGAAGCAAACCGTGGCTTTTCACACTAAAGCCTAATAGTTTAGCATTGTTTCCCCTACACACTGGCAGCAAGAGGATTGGCATGTGAACCACTTGTGGTGGATTGGTCTTTTATCAATTTATTTTAATGTGCCAGAAAGACAATAAAGGATCATATTTATTCACCCCATGAATCAGAACGTTCTTGGCAGAGAAATATAAGGTGGTGCTTCACGTTGTTCATGTTTTAGAAATACCCAAAACTAGTGTTATCCTATCATAGGCAAGCCAACAATAATTTCTTTTTTTTTTTTTGTTTTTTTAATTTTATTTTATTTTATTTGTGAACAAACTGTACAGAGGGGTTAAAATTGCATGGGCAGGATAATGCATACATTTCTTACCAAGCATTGCAGCCTCCTCCTTTGTTTACCCTTC
>NW_012267224.1:33636260-33640460 GCF_000151885.1 Dipodomys ordii
CTTGGATCCTGGGTCGTCTCTGGTCTGCAAACTGCAGGATGAAGCTGTCTGCTCCTTGTCGGTTCTTGCTGGTGTTGAGTAGAATCCGCTCGCCTGCTGCGTCTGGCTCCTTCGTCCGGGACTCTCAGCGGTCAGGTTTAGCCCCGGGGCGGTCTCCGCCGCGACCCTGCCGCCGCCGTCTCCACCGGGACCCTGCCGCCGCCGATAGCCTGGCTGCAGTCTCCACTGCGACCCTGCCGCCGCCGCCGGCGGTGGCTGTTGTTGGCTGGTGCTTAG
The DNA here is from genome assembly GCF_000151885.1 of Dipodomys ordii. Taxonomy (NCBI): domain Eukaryota; kingdom Metazoa; phylum Chordata; class Mammalia; order Rodentia; family Heteromyidae; genus Dipodomys; species Dipodomys ordii. Next base: position 33,636,537 of record NW_012267224.1, read on the forward strand.
ATGTGTATTCTTGCCTTGGCTTTCTCTCACTTGTCTAACTCTCTGTCCTGTGATGGCACACTTGGTGTGTTTCTCTGGCTTAGGACTGTTCACTGGAACTCTAAAACTGCTTTCTATGCGAGAGCTTGTTCAGCTTCCAGCTTCTCCTCCGCCATCTTGTCAATGATTCACCGCCAACAATAATTTCTAATCAAACTGGCAAAGACCTGGTACTTCTGCCTAATTTCTCTATATTTTCCCTATTTTCAAGGAGTCCAATCAAATTACAATGAGAATTAATTCATTTTCTGTTTAGGTTAGCTTGAGTTGATTTTAACTTATTAAACCAAGTGCCATTGCCAAGCAATGAATGATTCAAATGTAAGGGTTTGGGCTCTATACATTCTAAATGTGAGAAATTTGGGATTGGTGTGGAATCCTTCAAACAGAATGCTGAAAATTCCACAATTATTATACCATGATACTTGTGTTGCCAACTGTAGAACATACTACAACACAAGCTCATTTTCTTGCTGCCTCACATCACCTGGAATGCAGCGTTAGTTTAGGGCAAAGCTTTTGGAAACCTTTTTGCCATTAAACATTAAATTACTCATTTAAAAATGAATAATTTTATTTGGTTAGACATATTCTAAGATAAAAGAACAGATTTCCAAGCTCATAAACAACAATTGTAATAATATGAACTAAAATAAAGGCTATTTAAAAATATGAAAAAGAAAGAAAGGAAAAGAGTATATTTTCCTTAACCCTTGCTTTAAAGTATGTATTACAACTCTGATAGTAATTCACCAGACTGAATGATTGTATTACTATATTTTGAAAACCACAGTGCAATTTTAGTCTTCTATATAAAATGATTTAAGACACAATTTAATACAAACTCACAAGGTATCTTAGGAAAATGTCAGTGCATTACTTTGAAAAGAGTGAAATATAGACAATTAGAATTGGAATATGGAAGAGATAAAATTGAGTTGAAATCATCTAAATCAGGCTAATTCCCTGTTAGAGATTCCTTACTCTATCATATGGTTTTAGCTAGGAGATTACTTTGCAAAGAGAAGATTTTTTTTCCCTTGTATAGTCCAACAGTATCTTTAATCTCTTCATTCAATGAAAAGAAATCACATACATTGGGAAATAAGAATAATTATCCTCATATAAGACATGTGTCCTTAACATTCTCCTTTAACATGGTATCCTAGAGAAATTGCAGTTATATTTTAACACCTTTAAATATACAAGATGATAACTTTTATGTTGTTATAAAGTATTTTAGCAAACATCCTCTTTTAGAAAGATGTTATTTCTCAGACCATTTCTTTTTTTAAAATTTTTAGTTATTTTTTATTGTGAAAATACTGTACAGAGGGGTTACAATTACATGGGCAAGGTAATGAGTACATTTCTTATCAAACATTGTAGCCTCCTCCTTTGTTTCCCCTTCCCATCTTTCCCATCCTCCCCCCCCCCCCCCACTCAATCCTCCCCGCCCCCCTCCACCAAAGTTGAAAGTTCTTTTTCCACATAACAACTTGTACTTCTCATTGCTGCAATGGGTCCACCTGTATCCTTATTTAAACAACTTGTTTTAACACTTTTTTAAAATCATATGCACTCTATTAATGTTAAATAAAATGTCTTCAAGTTTTGAGGAAGTTCAGAGTAGAGCACACACATGACTTTACTCTCACTTACTAGGGCCTAGATTAGATAGATCCATAGCACCAGAAAAGAGAAGCAAAAACACAAAAATACTATCCACAGGGGCTGGGAAGGTAGCTCAGTGGTAGAGTGCTTGCTTTGCATGCGTGAGGTCCTGGATTCAATTCCTCTGCACCATATAAACAGAAAAAGCTGGAAGTGGGCTGTGGCTCAAGTGGTAGAGCTAGCCTTGAGCTGAAGAGCTAAGCACCCAGGCCCAGAGTTCAGGCCCCCCAACAAGAAAAAAAATACCATCCACAAAGCAAACTACATTCATAAAGATTAGTTTATCTGTGAAAAATTATATTTGGCTATATAATAATATTTCAATAAGGTTTAATAAAGTTTATGATTTTCATAATATATTCCGTATCAGAGAGAAAATAGACATAACACCTGTAAACGTCATAACCTACTCTTGCCTATGTATGAACTTAGGTATTCAACAGTTGTGTTTTTGTTCAGATGGATCAGGGAATTTTACATTTTAACTTCAGATTTCTATAGTAAACCTCACATATTAAATAAAGTGCATTTCTACGAATTTGCTGTGCTTGAGTGGAAATCATGGAGCCACTACTAAGTCTGTTTACTAGCACTGTCTATTATTAAGCTTGCAATTTCTTTGAAAGCTCCCAACTTGTTACAGGGTTCTTACATAGTTACTTAGGATGGCAAAAGTTTGATTTCCCTCTACCACCTCTGGTTCCTAAAGCAATTCTAACTTCTTGGCTTTTTAGTTTTGAAACTATATATTTTCTATGTTATTACTTTTAAAAATATTTGCTAGTCTATGTTAATTTCATATATATGTATAGTAAAGATACTGTACAAAGGGGTTACAGTTACATGAATAAGGTAATGAGCATTGTTACCCCCTCCCTGGTTTTTCCCTTACCATCCCATTCCTCCCCAACTCCTCCCTAAGCTCAGTATTTTCCATTGCTTTTTAAGAAATGTCTGATGTTTGATATATGGTTCAAGTCTATAATCCTTGCTACTTGGGAGGCAGAGATCAAGGGATGGTAGTTCTCGGCTAGCCCTGGCATAAAAGTATGAGGAACTCCATCTCATTTAATGACTGGGCAAAATGACTCATGTCTGTTACCCTAACTACAGGACACAAGGGCCTAGTGGCCATGTGCCTGCAATCCCAACAAAATGGGAAAGTTCAAGTAAAAGCAAAGAAATTCAAACAAGCTTGAGCCTTTAAATAAGCCTACCTCAAAAACAACTGGCACCAAAAGGTTCTTGGAGATGTGGCTAAGGCGAGAGGTCATCTGCCTTATTAGATTGGGGGCCCTAACTTAATTCTCAGGGTTATAAAAAAGAAAAAAAAAACTCTCGTTGAAGAGTATACCTTTATAGACAATAATTTATCTTCTCTTAATATTTGGTGAATTCCTAGGTTTGCAAATCTTTGATGGAAACTAATCTGACACATTGAAATTACAGGGTCATAGCAGTCTAAAAACAATGGAATTCTATGCCTCCATCAGAAAGAATGACACTGCCACATTCCTAAGGAAAAGGAAATACTTGGAAAAAAACATATTAAGTGAAGTAAGCCAGACTCAAAGAAACATAGGTCCCGTGGTTTCCCTTATGTCCAATAATTAGTATACATCTAGGATAATCTTAACAGAGGAGCAGAACAACTCAATTAGCTATGTACATATGACCCTATAAGATGACTTTAAGTAAAATGAACTCCCACACATGGATACAAGAGGTTTTTCTTTGTTGCTGTTTTAAATGTACTATGTGATTTTATATCCCTTGTTGTCACTTTGTATTGTATATGTTTATTTGAATTAGGGAAGGGAAGAGGAACAAGCAGGAGAATGCTGAAACAAAGGACAAGGAGGGGAGGGAACCAATGCAACAGCACACGATGATATGCTGGAAAAGATCTGTATAACCTGGGGGTGGGTGGGATAATCACATAAAAACAAAGAAAAAATTTGTTTCTGCATGTATGCCTTTAAGGAAAACATCTGGCTGTTTAGTTAACGCTCATTTTTAACAATTAGTAATATACATTTTAATATAATTAATATTCAATCTGGGTCAAATGTCTTGACATGTACATCTCACAACTCTGTCGCTGATTTTTAGAAACCTAATCTTTTTTTTTTTAATTTTATTTTATTTTATTTGTGAACATACTGTACAGAGGGGTTACAATTGCATGGGCAGGATAATGCGTACATTTCT
>NW_012267224.1:33641913-33773920 GCF_000151885.1 Dipodomys ordii
TACCAAGCTGTTTTGATTACTATGGCTTTTTAGTAGAGTTTGAAATTTGGTATTGATATTCCTCCAGCAGTGTTCTTTCTGTTGAGGAGTGTTTTTGCTATTTGGGGTCTTTTATTGTTCCATATGAATTTTTGGATTGCCTCTTCTATTTCCTTGAAGAATGAGGGTGGAATTTTGATAGGTATTGCGTTGAATTTGTAGATAGCCTTGGGAAGTATTGCCATTTTCACGATGTTAATCTTTCCAATCCAGGAGCAAGGGAGGTTTTGCCATTTTTTAAGTTCTGTGTTGATTTCCTTTTTCCAGATTTTAAAGTTAGAAACCTAATCTTTTGTTGAAATAATTCTGTCAGTTACTTCAAAGGAATACTGTAGGGAAAATCAATCAAAAAAAGAATAATTAAGAATTAAACTCTTCATATATGCCAAATTTATTGGCAGTCTGTCCATCTTCCTGAGGAATAAATTTTGAATATGTGATGTGTTTGCCTTTAAGTATAGTTTAAAATTCATTAAAGGGAAAATAAAATAATAATAATGATAAACTTAGTAAAAGGAAAACAAAAGAGTGAAGTTGTGTTTTTAGTTAATGAATCAAAAGCAGGTGTTAAATAGAGAATTTTTTTTTCTGAAAATATACCATCAAGTCAAGAACTATGGGAATAAAAAGTGTAACTGTAAATTCACAGAGATAACTATAATCTACTTCTATGGATATTCTATTAAGGGAACACAATCAAAACATCAACACTAAGATTAAAATTGACTTTGCAATGCTATTTTTTGTTTCTATAAAATAAATTCAAAATTGAAGCCAAGAATAATTTGAACATTTACAGAATACATCGATAATGCATCATTACTCTGAGCTGCTTCAATTCAGTAATTTTAATTTTCTGTTGAACAAATGGAGTTTATCAGAGAACTTAACATCTGAATGTAAAAAGGGAAAGCGTAGAATGCTTTCTTTAAATTTGCATGTCTTTGCCTTCTGAATAGCCATCAAAGTAATTGTTTCTTAAATGCTATGCAAATCTTTTCTCCAGTGTTGACCCTAATCAAAGCAATTAATTCTATAATGAAGTCTTTCTTCACAGACACCATCTTATTATTATCTTACTCTAAATTAATAACATCATGATAATAATTAGCAGATTTGAAATCATCTATTTCTTTCTAACAACATGTGGACTTCTTCTAAAAGAGCAACAGGGATGGAAATTATAGTAAAACATGGCAGCTGTGTTGATTAGTATGCCCTCTTAACCTTAGCATCTGCAACATGGGCCTTATTTAAATGTGAATGTGATGGGTTTTAAAGCTTTTTCCTTCAGCAGATTTCAGACTAAAGAAAAAATATAGCATGATACAGACACACACACACATACACACATAAACATGCACTTTATATATTCCCTTGTATTCTATATATCATATATGATTTTTATGTTAGATGTTAAATTCTATACTTAATTATATTTATGTTTATTCTATGATTTTAGAGGCACCCTTATATCTATTTTCAGTTTTATTATGTACTTTATATTAATATGTATTAATTTTACAAAAAAGGTTTTAAACTGATCTTTATAATTGCGCATATAATGTATTTAGGTTATATTCAAACCCACTGTTACTCTTTCTTGTACCCTCTATACTTTTTTTTCCTTTTTACTACTTTTAAAGTTTTCATCATTTTAGTTCTTACATATCGAGTATATCCATCACTAGATCACACATTGATTTTCCTACTCAATTCTCACTGGTCAATTTATATTCATGTCAAGTTTGTTTGTTTTTTGTTTTGTTTGTTTTTGTTTTCTTGCTTTTTTTTTCTTTGTTCTTTTTTTTTTTTTTGCCAGTCTTGGGACTTGAATTTAGGGCCTGGACACTGTCCCTGAGCCTCTTTGTGCTCAAGGCTAATGCTCTGCCACTTGAACCACAGCCTTACTTCCTGCTTTTTCTGTGTATGTGGTACTGAGGAATTGAACCTGGGGCTTCTCGTATGCTAGGCAAGCAATCTACCACTAAACCACATTCCCAACCCTCATTTCAAGTTTTTTTTTAAAGTAATCTTTTTTTTTAATTGTAAAGATACTGTACAGAAGGGTTACAGTTATATGAGTAAGGTAAGGAGTACATTCCCTACTGAGAATTGTTACTCCCTCCTTTGTTTTTCCCCTACTATCCCTTCCCTCTGTACACCCACAACTCCTCCCTCCCCCATCCCCTAATGTTGTATAGTTAGATTTCAACATAGAATCTTGTACATCTCATTGTTACAATGGGTCAACCTGCATCCTCATTTCAGCATTTTGTTATTTTCCTTCCCCTCCCCAAATTAGAAAAAAAAAATGTATATAAAAGATGCAGAACATTGACATCAAATACAGTGACAAAAGGGGTTATAGGGTCAAGAACATACAAAAGACAAAAAAAATCACATAGTACATTAAAAACAACAGCAACAAAGAAAAACCTCTTGTGTCCATATCTTGGGGTTCATTTCACTTAGCATTATCTTGTATGGTCATATGTACATAGCTTTGGACCTTTTCTGCTTGTCTGGTAAGATTATCCTAGATGTATGCTAGTTATTGCAAATAAGGGAAATCATGAGATCTATATTTTTTGGGTCTGGCTTACTTCACTTAATACGATTTTTTCAAGTCTTTCCATTTCCTAACAAATGGGGCTGTGTCATTCTTTCTGATGGAGGCATAGAATTCCATTGTGTGTGTGTGTGTGTGTGTGTGTGTGTGTGTGTGTGTATACAATGTGATATATACAAAATGTGATATATATTTTTTTTATCAGGGTTGGTTCCCTATCTTAACTATGGTGAATAATGCTGCCATAAACATAGTTGTGCTGGTAGTTTTAGTATGGCCTTGTTTGTGATCGTTTGAGTAAATGCCAAAAGTAGGATTGATGTGTCATAGGGGAGCTCTATGTGTAGTCTTTTGAAGAACCTCCATACTGCTTTCCAGAGTGAAATCCATGGAACATTCCTCAATATAATAAAGGCTGTGTATGTAAAACCTACAGACAGCATTATACTTAACGGCAAAAAGCTAACACCATTTCCTTTAAATTCAGGAATGAGACAAAGATGTCTGCTCTCTCCACTCCTTTTCAATTTAGTATTAGAATGCCTAGCTAGAGAAATAAGCAAGATGCAAACCTAAAGGGGATCCAAATAAGGAAAGATGAAGTAAAACTCTCCCTCTTTGCAGATGACCTTGTATTTAAAGAACTCCATGGACTCCACTCCCAAGTAACTTGAGCTGGTCAGAAACTTTGGTATAAAATTAACACTCAAAAATAATTTCAAGGCACTGGGAAGGTGGCTTAGTGGTAGAGAGCTTGCCTTGCATGCCTGAGGCCCTGGGTTCGATTTCTCAGCACCACATAAGCAAAAAGAAAAAAGCTGGAAGTGGCTCTGTGGCTCAAGTGGTAGAGCACTAGCCTTGAGCTGAAGAGCTGAGGGACAGCGCCTAGGCCCAGAGTTCAGGCCCCACGACCAGACCCCACCCAAATAATAATAATAATAATATCAAGTTTTTAATGTCTAAATTCTCAGTATATTTTATTTCTATATCTGATATATTTTGCTTGAGATGGTCTTAGTTCTATCACCTATAATTTCCTCAAAATTTCTATTATTAGATAATTTTACAGTCATTACAAAATTATAAACAAATATGCTCACATCTAGTCAAGTCAGAAAACATGACAACTTATCAAAAATATTTGTCAATTTCATTTATATGCTTTTTTTATATTGGTAGACCAATGTCAGTGTAATGGATCTTTATATAATTATTTGAAATAGCTTGAAGAAAAAAACTATTCTTCAAGTAGTTCTTCCAGTAATTTTGCACAGCTATCTGGAAAACTGCAAAGTGTTTTTTTGTCTAGGTAGTATTTTTCATGAATGGATTTATTTGTTGCAGTGATTCTACATTGCTGTTGAAAATGTTCCATAGAAAATATTCTATTTTTACCATCAATAGTTAAAGGCTTATCATTGACATAACATTTTCCAATATCATTTTCTTCACAAAAAGGGGAAATTCCAAATTCAATCACATATCACTAAGCAATGGGAATGCATTCTGATAACTACATCGTTTCACACTTTGTCACCTGTGAACACCAGACTGTAAAGTTGCTGTGGTGTGATCCTGCATGTCCCTCCAAGACCCAGGCATTAAAGATTTGGTTGCAGCCTCTGATGTTATTGGGACATGTTGGAAACTATAGAAAGTGGGAATCCAGGTCACTAGGGCACATCCTCAGAGCAGTTGTTGGGATGCTTGTCCCTGCTCTGCCCTATTTCACATCCAGGTGTAATAAGGTAAGCTTCATCTTTCTTCATGCATTTCTTCCATGATGTCTTGTACCATCACAGGAAAAGCAATGGGGATGACAACGATGCTGAAATCATGAACCACAAGAACCCTTTCCTTTTTTAAGTTGATGATCTCAGGTGTTTTATTACAGTGATGGGCACTGATTATCAGTAGCACTTATTATATACCTGGGCTGTACTGTAAATCTCATAGTTTCTGAGTTGGAAAACTACTCAGAATATTTCTATACTGAAAAACATAGGCAATTATAGCAGAGCACAATTATTATATCAAAAAATGAAAAGTGCTTGATAACCTGCATACATAGGCCTATTATAATCTATGTAATCATATTCAGTCCACAATATCTCTATACAACTAATCTTTTAAGTAATAAAACAATTATATATTAAACTGTAATAAATAAACCTGGGGGTAATATTGAGTCTTTAGATCCATGAGTATGTCACATTACTTTATTTCATTTGTATTGTTTAGTTACTGTGTTTTATACTTTTTTCCAGGGTAATAATTTTGAAAGTACATAAATAACACTTTAAATATGAATTCCATATTCTTTATGAGTCATAAACACTGTAGAAATGTAATGTAGTATAACTGGTATGAAATCTGTTGTTTTTCAAACAACAGAATATTAAGAACAGAAAAAATGATGTAATTCAACTATTCCACTCTTTGGTATACATACATACATACATATATGCATATATATATATATATGAAGAAATATAAATCAGAATACAGTGCAGTTGCTTGCATATCCATGTTCAACTTAGGACTGTTGAAAATAGCCAAATTACGAGCATATTATTGCTATTAATTCATTTCCATTCTTATCATCTTTTTAAAACTTTTTCAAAGTAGGTGAAATTTTCAGATAGCAAAATGAATCATTTTAAAATGTAGATTTTTGTGGCATTTAGTATATTCATAATATTGCAACTGCTTCTCTCTAATCTGAAAGTACCACCTCAAAATTTTACTGGATATCCATTAAGCAATCCTTTCTTAAGTCTTTCTTCTATTAGATAACTATCAGGCATAAGCTGTGTTTATGATTTGCCTGGAGTCATCCAGTATACGAACTTTAAACTTTGGTTTTTTTTCTTAATATGAGCATATGGTATTGAAATTTATTCAATTCATGGCAGACAAGCAGGAGGACAAAAAGCAGGGGAAAGGAGCGAGAGATAGAAGGAGAGGGGCAGAGAGGGAGGGAAAATGACAGAGAGAGAGAAGGGGGCAGAAAGCAAGACTGACAGAGGGCGGGGAACCTCCTGTTATCACAGCCTAGTCCTGTAATCATGCCTTAATCTATTCATGGAATAGACTTTGTGACCAAGATCTTTTTTATGTTATTTTAATTGTAAAAATAGTGTACAGAGGGGTTACAGTTACATGAGTAAGGTAATGAGTACACTTCCTATGGAGCATTGTTACCTCATCCATTGTTTGTCTCCTACCATCCCTTCCCTCCCCACCTCTCAAACCCCCCCCAAGTTGTAAAGTTCATTTTGAACATAGTGTCTTGTACATCTCATTATTACAATGGTCCAACCTGTATCCTTGTTTCAGCATTTTGTTATTTCCCTTCCCCTCCCCAAATTAGAAAAAAAATGTATATACAAGATGCAGGACACTGACATAAAATACAATGAAAACAGGGGTTATGGGCTGGGGGAAGAACATACAAGAAAATCAAAAAACAATCACATTGTACCTCTTAAACATGTTAAAAGCAATAGCATGAAAGAAAAAAATAAGTTGTGTCCCTATCTTAGGGTCCATTTCACTTAACATCATCTTGTATGGTCATATTTACATAGCTTTTGATCTTTTCTGCTTGTCCTCCATTTATACAAGCTATTGCAAATAAAGGAAACCATGGACTGATGTTTCCTTGGACCTGGCTTACTTCACTTAATATAATTTTTTTCCAAGTGTTTCCATTTCCTAACAAATGGGGGCGATGTCATTCTTTCTGAGGGAGGCATAGAATTCCATAAAGTCCCACTTCTAAACACTTCTGCATTAGGGATTAGGCTTCTTGCTCTTGAACTCTGGTGATCACATGAAAGCTTAAATATTCTGTGTGAGTTCCCAACAAAAAAACCAGAAGTTTACCTTTAAGAATGATCTTCAGTGGCAAAAATCAAGAACTCTAATAACAACAGATGCTGGAGGGGATGTGGACAGAAGGTAATCTTACTGCATTGTTGGTGGGAGTGTAAACTTGTTCAACCACTTTGGAAAGTAGTATGGAGGTTCCTCAAAAGACTTCACATAGAGCTCCCCTATAACCCAGCAATCCCACTTTTGGGCATTTACCCAAATGTTTACAAACAAGACCACACTAAAGCTACCAGCACAACTATGTTTATTGCAGCATTATTTACCATAGCAAAGATATGGAACCAACCCAGATGCCCCTCAGTAGATGAATGGATCAAGAAAATGTGGTATATATACACAATGGAATTCTATGCCTCCATCAGAAAGAATGACATTGCCCCATTTGTTAGGAAATGGAAAGACTTGAAAAAAATTATATTAAGTTAAGGAAGCCAAGCCCAAAGAAACATAGGTCCCATGGTTTCCCTTATTTGCAATATCTAGTATATGTATGAGTCAAGCAGAAAAGGTCAGATAAGGTGATGTTAGGAAAATTAACCCTTAGATATATATTTAAATGGTTTTTTTCTTTCATGCATTTGTTTCTAAGGCATTTATAAGATTATTTCTTTGTTGCTTTGTATGTCCCTCCCCCACAGTGTAACCCTTGCTTTCACTGTATTTGATGTTGGTATAATTTGTGGAGGGGAAGGGGAAAAACAAGTCGTTTAAATAAGGATACAGGTGGACCCGTTGTAACGATGAGAAGTACAAGTTGTCATGTTGAAAAGGAACTTTACAACTTTGGTGGTGGGTGGGAGAAGGATGGGGGGGGACTGGAGGGGGGAGGCTGGGAAGGGATGTGAAGGGTCAACAAAGGAGGAGGCTACAATGCTTGATAAGAAATGTACTCATTATCTTGCCCATGTAATTGTAACCCCTCTGTACAGTATGTTCACAATAAAAAATTAAAAAAAAAAGAATGATCTTCAGATGGGTGCCAGTGGTTCATGGCTGTCATTCTTGCTACAAAGGAGCCTGAGATCTGAGAATTGAGGTTTGAAGTCAGCCTGGCCAGACGTTTTATTCTAAACTTACTTGTTGTTATTGTAAATGTGATGCACAGAGCAATTATAGTTACATAAGTCAGATAAAGCGTACATTTCTTTTTTTAAATTTTATTTTATTGTAAAGATTCTGTACAGAGGGGTTATAGTTACATGAATAAGGTTACCCCACTCCTTTGTTTTTCTCCTATTATCCCCTTTCTTCACCCACCCCCCATTACTCCCAGCCTTAGAAGTTGAAAAGTTCATTTCCAACATAGTGTTTTGTAAGTATCATTGTTGCAATGAGTCATTCTGTGTCCTTGTTTCAGCTTTTTTTTTAATTTTGAAAATTCTGTACAGAGGGGTTTCAATTACATGGGCAAGATAATGAGTACATTTCTTACCAAGCACTGTAGCCTCCTCCTTTGTTTCCCCTTCTCATCCCTTCCCATCCTCTCCCTCCCCCCCCCCCCCCCCCCCCCCCCCCCCCCCCCCCCCCCCCCCCCCCCCCCCCCCCCCCCCCCCCCCCCCCCCCCCCACCCAATTCTCTTCCCCCCCCCACCAAAGTTGTAAAGTTTGTTTTTGACATAATGACTTGTACATCTCATTGTTGCAATGGGTCTACCTGTATCCCTAGTTAAACGATTTGTTTTTTTCCCTTCCCCTCCACAAATTATACCGACATCAAATACAGTTTAAGCAGGGGTTATACTGTGGGGTAGGGACATACAAAGCAACAAAGAAATCATCTTATAAATGTGTTAGAAACAATCGTATGAAAAAAAAACATGTGAATACGTATTTTGGGGTTCATTTCCCTAACATCAACTTATTTGACTTTTTCTGCTTGACTCAGACATATACTAGTTATTGCAAATAAGGGAAACCATGGGACCTATGTTTCTTTGGGCCTGGCTTACTTCACTTAATAGAATTTTTTCCAAGTCTTTCCAAGTCTTTCCATGGGGCAATGTCATTCTTTCTGATGGAGGCATAGAATTCCATTGTGTATATATACCACATTTTCTTGATCCATTCATTTACTGAAGGGCATTTGGGTTGGTTCCATATCTTAGCTATGGTAAATAATGCTGCAATAAACATAGTCATGCTTGTAGCTTTAGTGTGGTCTTGTTTGTGATTATTTGGGTAAATGCCCAAAAGTAGGATTGCTGGGTCATAGGGCAGCTCTATATGGAGTCTTTTGAGGAACTTCCATACTGCTTTCCAAAGTGGTTGAACAAGTTCTTGTTTCAGCATTTTAAGAGTACATTTCTTTTTTTGTTGTTTTGTTTTGTTTTGTTTTTTCTGTCTTGGGGCTTGAACTCTGGGCTTGGGAACTATCCCTCAGCTCTTCAGTTCAAGGCAAGCGCTCTAATGCTTGAGCCACAGCACAAGGTTTTCTAGTGGTTTATTGGAGATAAGAGTCTCACGTACTTTCCTTCCTGGGCTGGCTTTGAACCATAATCCTCAAATCTCAGCCTCCTGAATAGTTTAGGATTACAGGCATAAACCACCAACGGCCAGCAAGAGTACATTGCTTTTTGAACAAACTCATCCCCTCCCCTGATCTCTCCCTGTGTTTCCCTCCTTTCCTAAGCTATGAGTTGTATAGTTTATTTTCAACATAGTGTCTAGTGAGTATGATTGCTGAATTAGTTCACTTTTTGTCCTACCATTTCTTGACCACTCTCCTTATCTTCTGAAAGACAGATAAGCAAACAATTGAAATGAAAAGAAAAACAGCAACAACAAGAAGAACAAAACAAAACAAAACAAACAAGGATCCTCTTGTTTCCATTTCCTGGAGTTCATTTTAGTAAATGTTATTTTATGTGGTAAGATGCACATAGTTATTTCACTTGGCACAATCCAGTGTATTTTTTTTTACCATCCAGTATGTTTGCTTGTAGACTTATAAACATATTCTAGATACCACAAAGGAGAGAAACCATGCAACTTATGTTTCTGTGTGCTTGGCTTATTTCATCGTGTATATATACCACATTTTCTTGACCCATTGACCATTTGAGGAGCATCTGGGTTGATTCCATACCTTGGCTATGCTAAACAATGCTGCAAAATTCATAGTTGTGCTGTAACTTCAGTGTTGCTGTATTTTTGTTCTATTGGAAAAAAAAAAAAACCAGGAGTAGAATTGCTGGGGCATAGGGAGCTCTATGTTTATGCTTTCTGAGGAACCTCCATACTGCTTTCCAAAGTGGTTGAACAAGTTTTCATTCCCACCAACAGAGTAATAGAGTTCCCTTTTGATCATATCACTGCCATAATTTGTTTTGTTAGTTTTTTTTCTTTTGGATAAGGGCCATTCTAACTGAGGTAAGGTGGAATTTCAATGTGACTTTGATTTTATGGACAGACATGTTGAACATTTCTTCATTTGTCTATTGGACATTGTGAATCTTATCTCCAATTAATCACAAACAAAGACACACACACACACACACACACACACACACACACACCTATCTGGAGCTGTGGCTCAAGTGGGAGCACAAATTCAGGGAGAGATAACATGTTTGCCTAATGTTTAAGCCCCAGGACTGGGGAAAAAAAATGAATGATCTTCAGCCAAATTATGCTGAACCCTCATCTTGGACTCCTGACTTCCATAATTGTGTTCTCCTTATAAAATAAATGGTGATGTGAATGCATTGGAACTGACTAGACATGGAAGTGAAGTCAAAGATTGGAGTGATCATTTTCAAGGGAGATTCCAGTTCTTCCAACAGTATTCTTTATGAATCTAAAATAGTATTCCCATCACCAATGAGCAATAACAAGAAAATAAGCATCCTTTTATTAATATCTTAATATCTTAGTTAAGTTATTTATTTGAGAATAATTTTACTTTGTTTCTTCATTTCCAAAGAGAAGTACAGATGTTTCTGTTGTCTTCTTGGAATTATTTCCTTAAAATGTTTGAACGTTGTTGTGACTTCTTCAGAAATCTGTTATTCTCTAGGATAGGTTCACTGGTTTTCCTCCATTCTCAAATATCACTTTTGTATTAATCCATTTTCTCTTTTTCTTATTTTATTTTTTATAAAGTACATTGGTGTTCAAATTTATTCTAAACCCAGCCATAAAGATTCTAATCAAATATGAACATTCAAGCTAGGCACTGATGGATCATGTTTGTAATCCTAGCTAATTGTGGTACTGAGAAGGGAGGGATCACTGTTCTGGGCCAATATGAGCTGAAAAGTTCATGTTTCTTCTCAAAGCATTTCAGGGATTTGTTAGAAAGCAAAGAAACAAGAAATGCTCAAAATTGCTCTGGAGTATTATTTCATGTATGAGAGATGCATGAAATGAGTTTAAATGCTTTTACATTTTAGAATACAATGTGCCTATACATTTATAATTGTGACACACTCAATATGTTACAAAAGAAACAAAATATAACCCCTGATTTTTCTTCCATAATTCAACAATTTTTTCTTTGTCAAGTTCTTTCACCATTAACAATAATATAAACATCATGGACTCATTTAATAAGATAATCTTAAAAAAAAGAAGTGTCTTACAGTGCTAAACAAAATGTTACCTTAAAAAGTAACTTCACCAGTCATCAAACCAGTTATGAAAGCAAATTCCCGAACTGCACAGCATGCCTTGCACAGGGTAGCTCAGCCTTAAAAGTAGGTTGGACATTGTTCTCTAGAAATAATTTTCTTGTTGTTACTGCCTTGGTGAGGCTAATATGCTGCATACTTTTGGCTATCTTTATTACGTATTACTATGGAACTGTTCATTTTGTGACTTAGCAAATGGCTGATTCCTCCATTATCCCTCCCCATTTTTAGATAGGTATAGATAAGAAGCTAACAATTCAGGGACTTTACAATAAAAATAGAAATAAAAATGCAAAAGCATTGCCATCCCTTTCTAGGTTACTTCACATCTGAAGAATGGTTTTAATTGTAGATGAGTTAAATCAAAAAATGGAAGAAATTAAATAAGGTACTTTATTTATTCGTTTACACCTGCTAACAGGTGCTAAAATCTGTTTGAATGATCTGAATAGAGGTTTTTGTGGACAAAAATCTCATTATCATAAAAGGCAAGATCAAAAAGATGATGAAATATTGAGGCTGATTCAGTTTTCAAATGCAAAGCAGCAGCTGGATTAAAGTACAAGGCTACTGGGAAACCTGAAGAGAAACAAGCAGCATCTTTAGTCATTGGATGCATTCTCAGACAATGAACAGATGATTGGACAAACTGAAATGGGAACATGCATTGTGTTCTTATTCTAATAAGTTTCATCTTAGGAAACTGATGTGTGCCAAGCTGATAAAGGTCATTGTTTCACTTAGCAAAGAAAATTAGAAGTGATTGAACCTGGAAGATATTTATAGAAGAATATATTTACTCATGAATGACAACAATTATAATTTTTTGTCCAAGAAAATGTCCTATGTAACCTGTATGTATATGCACAGAAATACGGGCTTTGTATAGTAAATATGCTTCATGTGTATATGCATCTGCATATGTGTATTCATGCTAAAGAGAAAAAAAATTGAAGGGAGAGAAGAAAGGAGAAAGGAAGGATGGAAAAAAGGATAATTTTAAGATTTGTAGGGATGAACCTGTAGCTCAAAGAGAGAGAGAGAGAGAGACAGAGAGAGAGACAGAAAGACAGAGACAGAGACAGAGAGAGATTGCCTAGCATATATAAAGCTCTGCTTTCAATTTCTCAGCAGGACCAAAATGGCTATATTCAAATAAAGTAGTTCATTGATATATTATTAAGTAGATATTCTCTCTGATAGGACTTCTAATTTAATACGTATTTATGAATGAAAAATTCAAAGGATAATTTAACTTACACACCCATGTACATAGATAATTTCTGGGAGAAAGTAAAGACAACACTGTATGAAGTAGAACACAAAACATCAGGATGATCCAAACCAAAGAGAAAAATATGCTTGCGATTAAGATGGTCATTTCTCAACTATGATAAAAGCTCAATAAAAATTAAATTATTAGAGGAAAATTTCAATATGTATCAGAAGAGTTGTGAAGTACATCCTCCACAAGTCTATCTGATATTCCTTATCTAATGATCAAATAGAATTTATTGCTAGGAGGATTCTTTGTCTCTCCAAGCAGCAATAATTCTATCAGGCATAAAATGTCTCTGGGAACTAACTTCTCTGAGCTACTTGAAAAGAAAGAAAGCAAGAAATTAAATCTGCTATTCCATGTTTTCTTTTTTTCCCTAACCTTGATCTTCCCATTTAAAGTTAGAGAACAGAAGCTTAGTGAGTGTTAATTCTAACACTCACTGTAAGTCAAGTACATAGCAAAGATTATGATAGGATTACAGAGCCAGGGTTTGTGATTTCTGCCTGGAAAATGTTCACATTGAATTATACTCTAATGTCAATATTGCTAATATAGGAGACCTAAGTAGCTTAAAAAAATCAGAATCACCTCACCAGGTGATTTTAAAAACTTGTGTGGCTTTCATCTTCAAATGAAATACCTTTTTTTTCCCCTCCTCTCAGGAACTCTACCTATATTATGATAATTGCTTTTTTGTCTTTCTCTGAAATCTGGATTACAAACATGTGTATTTCTTTTTATCTGGCTACCCTGTATACGTGTAGCTATATGTGAGTTCGTTTTCACATATTTTATTTATTTATTTTTAAATTTTTTTATTGTAAAGATACTGTACAGAGGGGTTACAGATACATGAGTAAGGTAATGAGTCCATTCCTATGGAGCATTCTTACTCCCTCCTTTGTTTATCCCCTACCACCCCTTTCCTTCCGCCTCCCAGCTCCTCCCCCCCCACAGTTGTAAAGTTTTCAACTTAGTGTCTTGTACATTTCATTGCTATAATGGATCAACCTGTATTCTTATGTCAGCATTTTGTTATTTCTCTTCCCCTCCCCAAATTAGAAAAATGTATATACAAGATACAAGGCACTGGCATCAAATACAATGAAAACAGGGGTTATACCATGGGGGAAGAACATACAAAAGAAACAAAAAAATCACATAATACATTATAAGTACATTTAAAAACAACAGCAAAGCTGGGTGCCGGTGGTTCATGCCTATAATCCTAGCTACTCAAGAGGCTGAGATATGAATATTGGGGTTCAAAGCCAGGCCTGGCAGGAAAGTCCAAGAAACTCTTATTTGCAATAAACTGCTGTGAAAACCAGAAGTGGCGCTGTGGCTCAAGTGATAGAGAGCTAGCCTTGAGCTGAATAGCTGAGGGACAGAGCCCAGGCCCAGAGGTCAACCCCAACCACCGATTAAAAAAACAAAACAAAACAAAAAAAGAACCTCTTGTGTCCCTATCTTGGGGTTCATTTCACTTAGCATCATTTTTATGGTCTAATTTTAAATGCAAAGTTCTCTTGTGTTTTTAAGTAGAAAATGAGCACATAGGGGGGGAAAAGCCAGTTAAGTACCCTACCAGGAATACATGTGGGATGTTATACTAACACAGACTATGGAGCTTTTAAACGAAAGAGGCTTTTTGCTCACAGTTCTAGAGTCTGAGAAGGCCATTCTGAGAGTGACTCAGAAGACACAGTGTCTAATTAGAGCTCAGTTTCTTCATCGATGGACCTTCCTCTTATAGGGCAGCAGCAAGCTCCCCAGTTGCTGCTCTGTAAGGCACTAACACTATTTGTGAGGACTCCTATCTTTAGGATCTAATCATATCAGCATCATTCCCTTGTTAGATTAGGAAGTTAATACACAGTTTGAGAATCCCAAACATTTAGGCCATAGGTGCACTTAATTTGATATTTTTAGTAAAAATACATTCAGGTCATGTAAAATTGTTAGTTGGTGACCTAATATAACTTATGACATGATATCACATGGCAAGAGTCAGGATTGACCAGGGCTCTTGCCTCAACAGCCACTTTCCTTTCACCCACCATGGTTCTGCATGCTCTTTTGTCAATAATGTTTTGTGGTTTATTTGTTTGGGTGTTTGAATCAGTCTTGATATATATACATATATATATATATATATATATATATAGGTATATATGTATATATGCATGTATGTATGTATGTATGCTTGCCTTAAACTCTCCATCCCATGGCATTCTTCAGATTGCTGGGCATCTAGGGGCTTACCATAATGCTCAACTTCCAAAGTTATAGTTATACGGTTATATCTGTTACAGCAATACAGGTAATAATACTTAGTGCTTACTATATTGCAGGAAATAATAATGTGATAGCTTTACAAGATTAATTTTTCAGCACATTTAGCTTTCAGAATGATCCAGTGGAATAGCTTTCATATTCTTCCCATTTTATTCTCCATACTCAACTATTCCCAGTGAGAAGTCAGAGGCTTAGGAAAGCTAAATAACTTGCTGAAGTTCACAAAGTACAAGAACCAGAAACTTAATGTCAGGTTTTTTTTAAATTATAGTCCAAGTTCTTCAATCTTTCACTTTCAAAAACCAACTACCAAATTTTCTTTAAAACAGAGGAAACTACCCTGTGGAAAATATACTTTAGAATCTCACTGTTAAAAAAATATTTTGCTTCCATTATTAAATTTATATATATAATGTTATGCTTTATATTTATATCAAAATTTTGCATTTATGTGTGGTCATGCAATATCTAATTCAACATCATTTAAGCATCTAATACTGAATGGAGAATAATGCCTAAGCAGTTAATAAGAGATAACAATCATTTTTGAGGGCTCTGTAGGCTTGTCCCATTGTCTTCAGCTGCTGTAGCAATGATGCATCACCAGATGGCCTGATCTAAATGTACTGGGATCTCAGCAGTGGAATGGAAAGAAAAGAAAAGAAATTCAGAGATTTGCAAAGGCACTGAATGTCCCTTGTGTTTTTCTCTTCCATAGCATATACTTTTTTTTGTTTTGCTTTTTGTTTTGTTTTCTTGTTTTTGTTTTTGGACCCTCAGGACCATGAGGTATTATTTGGAAATTATGTAGCCAATGGACCAGAAAAGGATGCATATTTGTTGAAGTTACTGTTCTGCTGTTAGCCACTCTTTTGGGCTGAATCTATTCCCTTGGAACTCAGGATGGAGGCTTCTCAGTATGGCTCTATCTGGAGATGGACATTCTATAGAGGTAATTTATTTTAAGTAAAGTCCTAAGGTAGGTTTGATGCAATAAGATTTTTATCCTTAGAATAAGGGTAGAGCAATAGAAACAGAGACAGACAGAAGGAAAGCCAAAAACATAGACAGAGAGGGGCATAGACAGAAAGAGAGTGTGAGAAAGACAAGGATTGAGACAGAGAGACAGAGAGTGATAGAAAGGGAAAGACAAAGACAGAAAGAGAGACAGAGTTACAGAGACAGATATAGAAAGAAATCCATGCAAAGAAGAGATGAGATGGTTGTTCACAGCCAGGAGGAAGATGGCCCTCACTAGAAACCCTGTTGCCTGGTACTGGATTATGGACTAGTACCAAGAAATCTAAGAAGATGAATTTGTATATAAGCTATCCAGGCTGAATCATTTTGTGACAAAAGTGTGAGTTGATGACTAGAATCTATTTCTTTTTCCCACAACAGGTCAGAACAGGTGTTTTGGGTGGCACTGTAATTTGTAAGAAAAAAACCCATTTGCTAAATGTTTTGTGACACACTTTTTTTCTTCCTTTTCTTACTTAAGTCTATTAAAACAAGAGGGGAACATCATTACAGGGATGAAGGACATGAAAAAAAGTGTGTGTTAAAGAAATGCATTTGGAAATGCTCATCATCCTTGGCCATACAGGAAATGCAAATCAAAACAACTCTGAAATTTTATCTTACCCCAGTTAGATTGGACAATATCCTACATTCAAACAACAACAAATATGGGGAAGAATGTGGGGGGAAAGCTATTGTACTGTTGATGAGAACATAAACCACTCTGGACAGCAATCTGGAGATTCCTCAAAAAACTAAACACAGATCTTTCCTATGACCCATTTATACTACTCCTGGGAATCTACCCAGAAATTGTAAGCCAAGATCACAAGAAACTTGCCCATCTACATTCATTGCTGTACTATTCACACTAGCCAAGCATTGGAAGCATCCCAGAGGCCCTACAATAAATAAGTAGATCCCCAAAATAATGTAGTATAGATACACAATGGAATCTTACACAGCCATTAGAAAGAAATGACATTGTGTTATTTTCAGGGTAATTGATATACCAAGAGCAAATTATGTGAAGTAAGCCAAGCTCAGAGACACAAATGATGCATGTTTTCTCTCATAAGTGGAAGCTAGATCAAAAATACATGATAAATGTAACTGATAAATTATACAGGACTGTAGGCATTCACACACATTAAAACCAAAGAGGGTATTCTTAAGAGAGGAACACAAAGGCACAATGTCTATGTGCATCTGATAAAAAAATATATTTACTAAACTGAATTCCAGGAACTAGAAGTAAGAGTTGTTTCTTTTTTCATTTTTGCTCTTTTTCTTTTTCTTTTCTTTTTGTCTTGTCAATGCCTAGTATTGCCAAGAAAAGAAGAAAAGTAAGAAAGAATATTTATTCAATTATTTTCAGTGTTCCCTCTGTCCTGAAATGTGAAGAGCACTTCCAAAGTTAAAAGAGGGCAAGTTCAGTTTGGAATGAACCAAATGGCACTTGATTGTTTCACAATGAATAATACTTTATTGTACTTTCTGGGAAACTATGCCTCACTATTTAACATTTTTCCATTATTTTATAAACTTGACAATGGGATCTTAATATTGAACATTATATTACTTTGCTAGGCCTACCCTGAGAAATTTATTCTCCACAATTCTGGAGCTCAAGTCTCAAGAGCAAGGTGTTAGCAGATGGGTTTCCCTTCTCCAGCCTTGAAAATGGCAGTCTTCTTCTGGTAAGAATGACGTTATATTCATTTCTACTCTACCATCAAGGACTGGCCATGTCACAAATTGTCTTATGCTTAGCTGTTTTCCTTTATTGGCTGGGCATCTGTCTGAAACAAATGCTTAAGAATATTTCTAGAAAATGCAGCTTTTGAAACTTACAAACTGCCAGAGAAGTCTCAGTCATAAAATTGCCATTGTTATATATTGTTTATCACAATATCTACCTGGTTCTTCATGGTGGAAAGTATTTATGTCCTCTCCAAAGCTGTTAAGACTTGAAAATGTGATCTGATTCTTTTTTTTTTGGTGGGTCCTGGGGCTTGAACTCTGGGCCTGTGAACTGTCCCTCAGCTCTTCAGCTCAAGGAGAACACTCTACTACTTGAGCTACAAAGCTACTTCTCTGATCTGACTCTTTAAAAATATTTTTTGTAATTTATTATGTCATATAGTATATTACAATTGCATTCAATAAAATACATACAATTACATTCCTACCAATTCTGTTTTCACTGTATTCTCAATACTTGTTCCATTTTGATCTTATTTTGGCATTTAGTACTTTTTAAATTTAATTTTATTGTCAAGGTGATGTACAGAGAGGTTATAGTTACATACATAAGGTAGTGAGTACATTTCTTCTCAAACTTGCTACCCCATTCTCTCATTTTTCTCCCACTTTCTCTCTCTCCCAAGTTATAAAGTACATTTCCAACATATTTTCTTGTGAGTATGACTGTTGCATTGATTTGCCCTTTGTCCTTTGTCTCACCATTTTATTGTTCCTCTTCCCTTCCCTAATTCAAATAAATGTATATGCAATACCCAGGGTACCAAAATCAAATACAATGACAACAGGGGATAAACCATAGGGGAATAAAACAGAAAAGAAAAAAAGAATCACATAATACATTAAATACAGCAACAACAAAGTAAAACCTCTTGTTTCCATATCTTGGAGTTCATTTTGATTAGCATCATTTCATATGGTCATATGTACATACATATTGAGCTATTGTGATGTCCTGCTAGGACTATCCTAGACACATACAATTATTACAAATGAAGGAAACCATGGATCTTATGTTTCTTTGGGTCTGGCTTAATTCACTTAATATGATTTTTTCCAAGTCTTTCCATTTCCTTAGTAATGGGGTGATATTATTATTTCTGATGGAAGCATAGAATTCCATTCTGTATATATAGCACATATTCTTGATCCATTCATCTAATGAGGGGCATTCTGGGTTGGTTCCATGTCTTAGCTGTGGTAAATAATGCTTCAATAAACATGGTTGTGCTGGTAGCTTTAGTATGGGCTTGTTTATGGTCATTTGGGTAAATGTCCAGAAGTGGGATTTCTGGGTCTTAAATGTGTCTTTCTATTCATATTCTGTTGAGGGGTGGGCGATTGCCTACCATACACAAAGCTCTGTATTAGTTCCTGGGACGGGTAAAAGAGAGGAAGAAAGAAAGAAAGAAAGAAAGAAAGAAAGAAAGAAAGAAAAAGGAAGAAAAGAAAAAAGGAAAAAGAAAGAGAAAGGAAGAAGAAATAAAGAAAGAAAGAAAGAAAGAAAGAAAGAAAGAAAGAAAGAAAGAAAGAAGGAAGGAAGGAAGGAAGGAAGGAAGGAAGGAAGGAAGGAAGGAAAGAAAGAAAGAGAAAGAAAGAAAGGAAGGAAGGAAGGAAGGAAGGAAGGAGGAAAGAAAGAAGGAAGGAAGGAAAGAAAGAAGGAAAGAAAAAAGAAAGGAAAAAGAAAGGAAGGAAGGAAGGAAGGAAGGAAAAAGGAAGAAAAGAAAAAAGGAAAAAGAAAGAGAAAGGAAGAAGAAATGAGAGACAGAAAATGGGAAAGAGAGAAAGAGCGAGAGGAGAAAGAGAAAGAGAGAGGAAGAAAGGGAGAAATGAAGAAGGGAAGAAAAAAGATTCAGCAAATGCAATTCACAAGCTGAAATCTCTAGAAATGTTCCAATATTTACACATGCATTGTTGCAAAACTGATGAACAGCAGTACACCCACAAACAGTTATGGAGTCAGTTTTGTTTCTCATTTAAAAAATACAGGTTTTACACAATGTTAAGGTGAGTACTGCTTTATTGATCAATGTAATAACAAGAAGAAATGTTTTCAGATGAAAATAGCTGACGATAATTGAGAAAACTGTGTGCTTTGTTTGATTAAGAGCTAGAAGTTATGTATCAATAATGTAGTATTGATTAACTACTGAATCCATGACAGTTGTGACACAGATGAAATGAAAATAACAGTTATGCATGACATTAAATCTAAATTGAAGTTTATAAAGTGCTATTTCAAGAAGACAACATGATCAGATAATAGAATTCTTTGATACATTACTAATGTCAATAATCATTTATTTTTATTCAAATATTTAATGAGAGAAATATAAGGCTAGACTGCATATATAGCAGGCAAAACCACAACAAACACATGGGTTTTACCTTCCTGCATGTTATATTTGATTGGAGAATTAGATATCAATGAGAAATGAAAAAGAAGAGGAAATGGAAATTTTCTCAAATGATTTTGAACAAAACATGTTAACTACACGAAAAAGTCAATAAGATGACAAGCAGTCAGCTAAAGCTGAGAAGGTGACATTAATTTAATATTAAGAAGAAAAACTATGAGGAATAAAAAGATTTGAAGAACAAAACTGGATGAGCATCACTACAAGGTCAGGATGAAGCATCGACGTATGTGGAGAAAAAAAGTTGTGTTCTTTGAAAAATGACAACACTAAAATGCAAGACCAATTAAAAGCACACCCATACACATGTATAGCTCTATAACTAATGAACATTTTGGTCTTACTGTTTACATGTTTAGAGTCTTGTTTAGTTTATCATGTACAAGTAATTTTTGTCTTTTACCATCCATTGTGTTTAATCGTAGATTTATAAACAAATAATAATTAATACAAATGAGAGAAACCATGAAATTTTTGTTTCTTTGGGTCTCACTTACTTTGCTTATAATTTTTTCCAAGTCTTTCCATTTTCTTATGAATGGGGCAATGTCATTCTTTCTGATAGAAGCATAGAAGTCCATTGTACCAAGTTTTCTTGATGCATTTGTACATGGAGGGGCATCTGGGTTAATTCCATATCTTGCCTGCAATGAGCATTGTTGTGTGGTCTTTTTTGGTGGTCTAGTTAACAAAAAGTCACAAGAGATATGTGCATATGATTATATTAAATAACGTTTATTAAAATGGACTCCAGGAAAGGGAAACAAAAGTATCTTTGCTATTTTGCATTTTGCTTTATTTTCCTCTTCCTTTACAACTATTCTTGATTTCTGTAACTTTTATCTTGTATAAAAGTTTATCTGTTTGGAGGAAGGGAAGAGGAAGTACAGAAATAGTGGGACAAATGGTGAACCAATGCAGCAGCAATATTCACTAGCTACTGTGCTGAAAATGAACTATACAACTGGTAGGTGAGGGGTATTTGGAGGGAAAACAAAAACAGGAGAAAATTAGGGAAGGGGTGAGACTGTTCCAAAAGATATATTACCTGACTTATGTAACTCTACCCCTCTGTATGTCACCTTTACAATGAAAGTAAATGAATACATTCAACACTTAATTTGTTCTGAATTCTCTGAGAGGTAGAGTCAACAGACTTAGCCTGGTTTTGTTTCAAAGAAGCAGGCTCAAGGGTTTGTTTCTCCCTCCTGGGACCAGTTGACCCAGCTGCATACTCTTTTATGGTGGTCATGAAAGAGGCAAAAATGAACAAACAGACACTGGCAGACACAGGAAGATTATCTCTTTGTTTGAATGTGGAGCTTTTAACGTTGATAAGCTTTTAACTTTCTCCTCATCTTGGCGATATTGACAGGTGGAGGGACTTGTAAGAGATGCAATATGATGAGGAGTCAATAGGATGAGCACACTACCCTTCATAGGAATTTTTTTCATTTTATTTTATTTATTGTAAAGGTGTTGTATGGAGAGGTTAAGGTATTGTACGGAGAGGTTAAGGTAATGATCATATTTGTTTTTGAACAGTGTCACCTCTTCCCTCACTTTCTCCCACTTTCTCTCTTTGCCTTACCCCAAATTGTAATGTTCTGTTCCAACATGGTGTCTAATGAATATTGCTGTTGGACTGGTGCAAACTTTGTCCCACCATTTCTGTGACTCCCCTTTCTTTCTCCAAATCAGATAAACTTATAAACAAGACAAAGGGTACCAAAATTAAAAAAAAACAACAACAAACAAACAGTGATCACAAGGAATAAACCAGAGGTTAAAAAAAAAGGAGAAAAAAAAAGAAATAACTGCAAACAGTACACTAAAAAAGAAAAGAAATGTCTTGTTTCCATATCATGGAGCTCATTTCAATTAATATCATTTTATGTGGTCATATGTACATAGATAATGGGCTATTGTGACCCTCCTCTAGGACTGTCCTAGAAACAAACAGCCCATCAATAAGTGGGCTAAAGAATTAAAAAGAGACTTCTTTAAAGAAGAAATAAGAATGGCCAATAAACACATGAAGAAAAGCTCAACATCTCTGTCCAAAGAAATGTAAATCAAAACTATATTGAGATTCCACCTTACCTGAATTAGAATAGACATTACAAAGAAAACAAATAACAGAAGATGCTGTCAGGGATGTGACCAAAAGGAAATGCAACTACTCTATTGTTGGAATGTAAACTAGTTCAACCACTCTGGAAAGCAATATTGAGGTTCCTCAAAAGACTAACCAAGGAACTCATATATGATCCAGCAATCCCACTCCTGGGCATTAACTGAAATGATCACATTAAATGATCACACTAAAGCTACCTGCACAACTATGTTCATTGCAGCATTATTTACCATAGCTGTGATATGGAATCAATCCTTAGTAGGATTTGAGACAGTTTCCTTGGTCAGTTTTATGAAAGAGATTATCATGAAAGAAAAACAAAATGGGGCTGGCTTGCTGTCTCACCATATGACTTTTCCTCTGTCTCCTATTTGCACCCCTAGTCCATATCATGATGGTGTGTAGGGACAAAAAATTTTCCATGGACTGAGTGCATTGGGGCATTGAGCCTCCGGAACCGATCCTTATGTGTTTCAAGTTTCAAATATAAATATATTATATCTAACATATATAATAATATATAATATGCACAATATATACAATAAATAAATAAATGTTATAGATTGTCAGATAGATAAAACCCAGACAAAGGTATTTTATTACAGCAATTATAATTTCATTAATGTGTACCAGAATGTATCTGATGACATCTTGATATCAAAAATCCTTCACATTGTGTAGCCCAACATCCCAGACTGAGTATGGATGCTGTGCTAGTGGAGGTGAGCAGACCCATGCATGTTTCTGAGCAATAATCTAATCTGCTACATGAATAGAAGTGTAAATTTGCATAACTTGGGGCACATCTCCTGCCTTTGCTCTTTATTTATTTATTTTTTGTGAAAATACTGTACAGAGGGGTTACAATTACACGGGCAAGATAATGAGTATGTTTCTTATCAAGCATTGTAGCTTCCTCCTTTGTTTCCACTTCCCATCCTCCCCCTGCGCCCCCACCAAATCCGCCCCGCTCCCCCGCCCCCACCAAAATTGTAAAGTTCATTTTCAACATAATGACTTGTACAGCTCATTGTTGCAATGGGTCCACCTGTATCCCTATTTAAACGATTTGATTTTCCCCTTCCCCTCCACAAATTATACCGACATCAAATACAGTGAAAACAGGGGTTATACTGTGGGGGAGGGACATGAAAAGCAACAAAGAAATAATCTTACAAATGTGTTAGAAACAAACGCATGAAAGAAAAAAAAAACATTTGAATACTTATCTTAGGGTTCATTTCCCTAACATCACCTTATCTAACCTTTTCTGCTTGACTCAGACATATGCTAGATATTGCAAATAAGAGAAACCATGGGACCTATGTTTCTTTTTCTTTTTATTGTGAACATACTGTATAGAGGGGTTACAATTACATGGGCAAGATAATGAGTACATTTCTTATCAAGCATTGCAGCCTCATCCTTTGTTTACCCTTCACATCACTTCCCAGCCTCCCTACCATGACCCAATCCCCCCCCCCACGCCACCAAAGTTGAAAAGTTTGTTTTCCACATGACAACTTGTACTTCTCATTGTTGCAATGGGTCTACCAGTATCCTTAAACGACTTGATTTTCCCCTTCTCTTCCACAAATTATACCAACATCAAATATAGTGAAAGCAGGGGTTATACTGTGGGGGAGGGACATACAAAGCAACAAAGAGATAATCTTAAAAATGCTTTAGAAACACATGCATGAACGGAAAAAAAACATTTAAATACATATCTAAGGGTTCATTTCCCTAACATCACATTATCTGACCTTTTCTCTCATACATATACTAAATATTGCAAATAAGGGAAACCATGGGACCTATGTTTCTTTGGGCTTGGCTTACTTCACTTAATATAATTTTTTCCAAGCCTTTCCATTTCCTAACAAATGGGGCAATGCATTCTTTCTGATGGAGGCATAGAATTCCATTGTGCATATATACCACATTATCTTGATCCATTCATCTACTGAGGGGCATCTAGGTTGGTTCCATATCTTAGTTATAGTAAATAGTGTTGCAATAAACACAGTCATGCTGGTAGCTTTAGTGTGGTCTTGTTTGTAAACATTTGGGTAAATGCCCAAAAGTGGGATTGCTGGGTCATAGGGAGCTCTATGTGAAGTCTTTTGAGGAACCTCCATACTGCTTTCCAAAGTGGTTGAACAAGTTTACACTCCCACCAACAATGCAGTAAGGTTCCCTTCTGTCCACATCCCCTCCAGCATCTGTTGTTATTAAAGTTCTTGATTATAGCCATTCTAACTGGGGTGAGGTGGTATTTCAATGTGGTTTTGATTTGCATTTGTTTTATGGCTAGGGAGGCTGAGCATTTCTTCATGTGTCTATTGGCCATCCTTCTTTCCTCTTCAGAGAAGTTCCTCTTTAAGTCTTTAGCCCACTTATTTATTGGGCAGTTGTTTCTTTGAGGATTTGTTTTGGGGGGATTTAATTTTTTGAGTTCCAAGTATATTTTAGATATGAGACCCTTGTCCGTTGTATGGCTAGTGAAGATCTTTTCCCAATCCGTGGGCTTTCTATTGATCTTACTAGCTATGTCCTTTGCCATGCAGAAGCTCTGCAACTTCATGGAATCCCATTTGTCCAACTTTTCTTTGATTTCTTGTGTTTCCGGGTCTCTAATAAGAAAATTTCGGCCTGTGCCAAGGAGACCTAGAGTTTCTCCTATTCCATTCTGTAATGTTTTCAGAGTGTCAGCTTTGACTCCGAGGTCTTTGATCCATTTGGAGTTGATTCTGGTGCAGGGTGATATATAAGGATCTAGCTCTAGTTTTCTACAAGTAGTTAACCAATTTTGTCAGCACCATTTACTGAAGAGGCTGGCTTTCTTCCATTCTATTTTTTTAGCTCCCTTATCGAAGATTAGATGGCTATAGGTTTGTAGGTTCATTTCTGGGTTTTCAATTCTATTCCATTGGTCCTGAGGTCTGTTCTTGTGCCAGTACCAAGCTGTTTTGATTACTATGGCTTTATAGTAGAGTTTGAAATTTTGGTATTGATATTCTTCCAGCAATCTTCTTTCTGTTAAGGATCATTTTTGCTATTCGGGGTCTTTTATTGTTCCATATGAATTTTTGGATTGCCTCTTCTATTCCCTTGAAGAATGAGGTTGGAATTTTGATGGGTATCACATTGAAGTTGCCTTTGCTCTTTATCCTGTTGTTTTCCAATCTCATGGAAATAGAGTACACACACAGGGAACTGGGGTTCATATATGCTTAGGCACCTGTGGCTAAAGTGATTCAAAATAAACAAAAGAGTCATCTTTGTAGTGTAGAATCAACTTACCACTGCAGTCTTTTTCTGGGCTGATATGATAATTTAATTCTACACAATTAAGCTCTCTAGTGGCCTCAAGATTTCTAATTTGCAAATATGGTTGAGACTGAGGAACTGCCTAACCACTTGAATTAGTAACTACCTGTTTCCATTTAGTGTTAGGGCATTAAACTTTTCTTTTTTGACAGGCTTTCTAAAATATCAGTTCATCTAGATAAATAACTTGCTTTCTGTCATAATTTCATGCTACATAAAATCTGCATTTTTTGACCTTAAAAAAATTACCAGAAAAAGAATTCTCATATAAACTTTTGAAGATGTAAGCTCAAAATATGGGGATTAAATTTTGAATTTTATGTTAAATACATCTCTAGCTTTAAAATATTAGTTAATTGATGACATCAAATGATAGTAAAGATAATGTACAAATCCAGCTATTAAATGATTAAACAGTATTTTGTTTTTAAGGCTTGTCTCTTAATTCAGTGTTTCTGCACCCAAAGACTGAAGTGCACTAGTTTCAAAGTGAAGTTATCTTAATATGTAATTTATGAGACAATTATTAAAGTGATTTTTACTTCTCAAATTTTCCTATTCTAAGTTTCTTAGGAATGCGGGCTTATCAAAGTTGGACTAATGTATTTCCATTTAAAACCACAAGAGGGTAGTCTTCCCACAGAAAAACTGTAATATGCTTTTGTTTTTCATTTATGTTAAACAATTAAAATTCAAATTTCACAAACAACATATATTTGGAATTTAGGATCCATAACTGTTATATTCACAACTATTTTATGAGAAAAAGAAAATGAGTGGAGATCAATCATGATGGCATTAGTAAACATAATATGCTATTTGTATTGGATTTTAACAAAATAATTAGCACTGTCCAGGTACAACAACTTTGCAAATATAGTCTACTTGTGAAACTTGTGATTGAAAAGCACAGATACAAATGCTATCATTTTGCTAAGTTATTATTTTCTGTGCTTAGAATACAGTTAGGAAGTTTCTTTTTGTTTTCCCTGATGTAATGTGATTGTTTTGACCTTCTTATTCTACCTAAATTCTTGTTTGAAACTATTTCCCAAAATCTGGACCAAGAGAAAATTTTATTTCTATGTTTGTTTTCAAACATTGGCCATCAAGCACATGAAAGCTCTTTCTTTAACAGAAAAAAAGAGATAAGAATTCTCATCCAGGTCAATCCAGCTGGATCATTTATAAAAGCAGATTTCCTCAGTTGTTTCAACTATAAACAATAAGTCTGAATTATTTTCACTGAGATAATTCCTTGACTTTTATTCCCCATTTTCTTTCCTAAACATTGGTGTGTCTCCTTTATGTGAAGAAGAAAATCATTAAAGAACAAGACTTGATGCCACAGGCGATTCAACTACTTCTGTATTGCTCTGCTGAGGATTTTGTTTCCTGATGGAAAAGCCAACTAATTTTAAATTAACAGTAGTTTCAAGAACCTTAATTCATCTTATGCTTTCATTTTTCTCAGACTTTCCCCTAAAACCATAAGAGTCACAAGATTTGGGCTTCCTGTCAAAGGTATAAGGAGGTTCTTCATAACAACTTTCTCCTTGGACAAGAAACCAGAGTAAGGAGTGCTGGTGGCTAATTTTTTAAATCATAGCCTATAGAACATGTGGGGGTGTGGATCAGGTGATAGTGTGCCTGCCCTGAGTGAAAAAGAAAATATTGGCCTGTGCCAAGAAACACAACAAATCAAAGAAAGGTTGGACGAATAGGATTGCATGAAACTGCAGAGCTTCTGCATGGCAAAGGACATAGCTAGTAAGCTCAATATCCCACAAACTGGGAGAAGATCTTCACTAGTTATACAACAGACAAGGGCCTTATATCTAAAATATACTCAGAACTCAAAAAATTAAATCCTCCAACAAGAAATCCCCAAAGAAACAACTGCCCCATTAATAAAGAGAGACTTCTCTAAAGAGGAAATAAGAATGGCCAATAAACAAATGAAGAAATGCTCAACTTCTCTAGTCATAAAAGAAATGCAAATCAAAACAACATTGAGACTCCACCTCATCCCAGTTAGAATGGCTATAATCAAGAAATTTAATAACAACCGATGCTGGAGGGGATGTAGCCCAAAGAGAACCCTACTGCATTGTTGGGAGTGTAAACTTGTTCAACCACTCTGAAAAGCAGTATGGAGGTTCCTCAAAACACTTCACATAGAGCTCCTCCCCTATGACCCAGCAATCCCACATCTGGACATTTACCCAAATTATCATTAACAAGGCCATACTAAAGCAAAACTATGTTTATTGCAGCATTATTCACCATAGCTAAGGTATGGAACCAACCCAGATGCCCCTCAGTAGATGAATGGATCAAGAAAATGTGGTAAATAAATATATGTATATATATATATACATATATATATATATGAATTCTATGCATCCATCAGAAAGAATGACACTGTTCCATTTGTTAGGAAATAGAAAAACCTGGAAAAAATCATATTCCATGAAGTAAACCAAACCCAAAGAAATATAGGTCCCATGGTTTCCCTCATTTGCAATAATTAGTATACCTCTAGGATAATTTTATCAGATGTGCAGAAAAGCTCAAAAGCTATGTACATATGACCACATAAGATAATGCTAAGCACAATAAACTCCAAGACAAGGACACAAGAGTTTTTTCTTTGTTTTTGTTGTTGTTTTTAATGTACTACGTGATTTTTTTTGTTTCCTTTGGATGTTCTTCTCCTTATGGTATATTCCATTTGTCACTGTACTTGATTTTTTGTACCCTGCAACTTGCAAATCCATTTATCTGATTTTGGGAGGAGAAAGGGAGTCACAATATGTTGAAAGAAGGACACAGGATGGACCATTTTCTCTTGTGATACTCACAAGACACTATGTTGGAAATGAAGTTTACAACATGGGGAGGAGGGAATTAGGAGCAAGGGAGGTGGGGGAGGGAAGGGATAGTGGGAGAACAACAGGGGAGGGACTCACAATGCTCAACATGAAATGTACTCATTGCCTTACTCATGGAACTGTAACCCCTCTGTACAGCATCTTTACAATAAAATGATTTTTTTTTACAAAAGAAAAAGAAGACAAGAACTCAAGGCCCTGAATTTAAAGAATAGTATTGACACACACACATACACACACACACACACACATACACACACACACACACACACACACACACACACACACTTGGATACGTAATGCAAAGTGAGCACCAAAAGTACTCAAAACTCTACAGGTAGCATGCTAAGTAGCACATTAATCTTCATGAAAAGTTCAGTAACGTGCTTCATATAGACTATCTAGCAAGGAGATCAAAGTGCCCACTATTTGATGAGTGGGTGGGCTAACTGAAACAGTTTCCATGTCTGTTTTCTTCATCAGCAGATGTGAAAGCAACAAAACAACCATGTGAAAATGACCTTTCCATCTCCCAGACACATAATTCTCCTGTCAAGGATGCACACAAATCGCTGTGTTTTTCTGGCTCATGCTTCAAAACACTATCTCAACCTGAATTCTAATAAGCTATAAAACAGCTATTTACCTGGCAAGTATGTTGTTACACAGGTGTGTTGCTGCTAGAAAGAGCCATTCCTCCGCTCAGCTCAACAATGTGCATATGTTCATCTTGTTTGACTTGGTTTATGTTAGATACAGTGGTGTAGCGAAGTAAATCATCTTCAAAATGTGATCTACTTCATGTAGTTGGATTGTTACTACCTTTTTAGGGTAGAACTTTCATTCATTCATTAGACTATGTTTATCTTCTAAAATTGTGGAAACATAAAGCTATACAGAATCCCAATACATTATTTTCTATGAGGATGCAGGTTGGCAAATTTAAGTTAAAAACAAAAAGTTAAGATGGAGCTTTGTTTACAATAGAGAAATTAGCTTCTTGGCTCCTCTCCTTGAGCCCCTTACTGCTTACAGCTAGGAGGCAAAGAGATGTGAACAGAAGGAATATAGAGCTGAGGTACATCAGGCAGCTGGCAAAAGCAATTCTGAGTTGCTCTATGGATTTTCATGACAAGAAATAGATGCTAATGACCAGAGATTTACATAGTTCTAACTTACTGATAGCACCAAAGCTAGGTAAGGAAAATACTGCAAAAGCTTTCAGCTATTTTTTTTTACCCACAGGCAAAGGACTGCATAAAGTATGTTGGAGGGGGATTAATAATTATTCATAGATACATCTCAGGTTCTCTGTTGGAGATGCACAACTGTCTGAAAGGATGATACCATTATTTTCATTGTTCACATAAAGAAATGAGGATGTGGAAAGTTTGAGTTATTTGTCAAATTTATATAGCTCATTATCACAAAAGCATACATTTTAACCCAAGTACTGTATAGGTGATCTGCAATTGAATCTATCAACAGGATTTCAGGAATTCTATACTATGTATTAGAATTCAAGGACAAAACAAGCTTCACATATGTATTCTCATACTTTTTACTGTCTGTTTCTATGTCTGAAGACCTCATTGGTGGATTTTTTTTGTTATTGAAGAGACTGGCCAGTGCTTTATTAAAGGAGGTAATTCCTCAGTCACCTCAGTTTCAATGAGCTTTTGTCTTTGATATATTTCATTTATTTTCTTACCAAGGGAAAGTACAAAATGCCTTGTGGATCATGAAGATAAAGAGAGATAGCATAGGATTTTCAATAAACCCTTTAATGGCTCAAATTCTGACTTAAATTGTAACCATATTATAGACCATTTTCTTGAAATGGTAAATGATATGAATTCCCACAGCAGTGTTGTTGGTCAACTGTTAATATTGGTATTGTATTTGTTGATGTTTTATTTGTTAATAAAAATTAATTAGTTGTAAACAGATATAGAAAATGATAAGAGATGAATATGTGGTGGAATTGCTTCCACACATTAGTATTTTGTAGGAGAATATTCTTGGAAATACAATTATTCTATAATGGAGAAAAATATGGTATTGATAGTTTGGAAATTGTAGTTTATTCTTAAGTAGTAAAAGAACCCATATAATATGCATATAACAGCAATGGACTGAAATAGCTGATGTAAATTTACACTTTAAGTAACTTAGAAACAGATGACCTTGCAGAAGTGTAGATTCTGAGTTTCTGCATGTAAGTAAGTCACTTCTGGAGAAAAACATTAATGGAATCATTCTTAGGATTATTGTACCCTTAGCTTATTGTACCCTTTCCACAGCCATACCATAATTTCATCAACTCAATGTGTGATAGATAGCAATGTAAAATGTGAAATATTTATAGGCATGATAATTATTCAGAGTAATTAGGTTTGCTAAGACATCGTTTCTGAAATACATTTGTCTAATCTATTCACTCTGAACAGAGTGAGTAGATTTACTTAGCAAATTTTATTTACTTACTTATTTAGCAAATTTAGCTATACCACGCTAAGGTACTGAACAATGGCCCTGTCTACAAGTCACAGTGGAGATTTGTTAGTGTGGCAGCTGATATCTTCACCACAGACAGCCAAGATATTTTCTCAAAAATCGAGAGCCTTAGCAAAGTTCATCCACACAACAAAACATAATCTAGAATTTTCTCTTTAATTGAACTTGAATTTAGTGTTAAATCTCTTCACTGATATAAAGTAAGAATTTTGGCAAAATTCTATTCAGTTTCATTATCATCTTATTTTTTTTCTAAGTTGGCTGCCAACTCAGTTACACTATGACAACATCAGCACTACAATGCATTTGGTTAATCAATCCTGATATATATATATATATATATCCATATGCAAACATTTATTTGATATACAAAACTGTATGATTTAATCTCCTTATATGTTTAAATAGTTCTGGTAGAATCAAGTCTCTGTAGGTTCTTTAGTCATAATGAAAATAAAATATAATTTTGACATTTAATTGTTTTTTTTCTGATGTAAATTAGTATTCCTCAAAACAAATGAGGCAAATCAAGCAACAAAAATAGAGTAGTAATAGCAACTAACATGAAGAATATTAATAAATCATAGGAATAAGAAATTATATAGCATCAAGTAAGTCATCTGGTTAACCTCTAAGGACTGACATGATTGTTACTGAAACTTACTTTCTTGTATTTTATCAAAAACAGAACTAGACAGAGTCAATCAGGAGAGAATTTCTTCTGATATCCTAATTACTAGTCCTCAGAGTAAATGCTATTAATATTAATTGCAGCAAAACTGTCATTGTTATTATGGTTAGATATCACTTGGAAATTTCTTTTTTTATGACTGCTAATAAGGACAGTAGTTCTTCAGCCATTTACTATTAGATAATGATGTCTATATTTTGCAAACATAAGGGGTTGTTAGGATGTATGTTTGATTTTTCAATTATTTTTAAGATGTATTTAATGGAACTATGAAAACTGAAGGATGGGCTTGGGTGGAGTTAGGAGAGATGAAAGATTGATCAAGATACATTATTGACATGTTTAATTGAAGCTCCTTTGTATAACTACTTAAGGATGATTTTGAAAAATAATAAGGATCCATATAAGCCACTGCAGGCCTCACTCAACCAGAACTTAGTTGTTGTTTTTTATTAAGCTTTAAAGATAAATACTCATTTTAAACATACAGAATTTAAAACGTCCAAAATTGAGGTCTCCAGCCAAATAATAAGGCTCTGGAAACCAAACTAGGTCACATTATAAAAGGGAAGGAAAATACCTACAGAGGAGACGAAAAAACAGGGTTCATGAGATTTTTTTCTTTTTCAACTAGAGTCAATCCGAAGTAGTGTCTGGCAATTGAGACAGAAGCCAACATTGTGTAACTCCTCAGGGTGTGGGGCTCTTCTATTTTCCATTTTCACACCACTAAGTGTTATATAGCCCTTGAGTACTAAATTTTTTAACATATTTTATTGTTAATGTAGAGAAGATGTACAGAGCGCTACATAGGTCAGGTAATGACTGAGTACTATTGTTAACTTTTAAACTTCTAAGATCCCCCACACCCTTTAAAGGTTTCTATTCTTACTCTAGGTCACGTTTTACTTCCAGTTGAAGATGAGATAAATTTATCTTTACTTCAAGTATCTATTTCATCTTAATGTAACTGCTGTAATTTTACTGATTTTTAAAACCACATAATTTCCATATTCATCGGATTTTCTTAACTGATGATATACTTTAATTAGTCTAAATGTTCTTTCAGAGTGTTTTCTGAATCAAATGTGATGATGCCTTTAGTTTATCAGATTGTGAAGTTTAATTAGATTGCCAAAGTAGCTTGGTCATATCTGGTGTCTGAATTATCTTTACAAATAATAAGTCAGGCGCCGGTGGCTCACACCTATAATCCTAGTTACTAAGGAGGCTGGAATCTGAGGATCTCAGTTCAAAGCCAGCCTGGGCAGGAAAGTCTTGAGACTCTTATCTCCAATAAACCATGAGAAAACAGGAAGTGGCTCTGTGGCTCAAGTGGTAGAGAGCTAGCCTTGAGCTGAAGAGCTGAGGGACAGCGCCCAGGCCCAGAGATCAAGCCCCAAGACCGACTGAACAACAACAACAGCAGCAGCAACAACAATATTAATAATGTCTCTTGAAAACAGTCAATATTTAGTTTCAGAACTTCAGTGAGACCTGCACCGCAGTGTACCTGCAATGCTACAGAGGAAGTGAAGAAAGCAGTTACATTGTACCTGTCACCCAGGGCAACTGGAGGAAGTAAGTCCATCCTTCTCCACCGGGGTGGACAAGGAAGCAATGCACTGGAAGCTGGAAGACAGGATTTGGAAGGTGGAGTAACATCACCCCTGTTTCCTTCTACATGCATTTCATCTCTTAAGCCAAAACCCTAACAGCTAATTATCTAGTTTTTAAAATTTATTGTGTGTGTGTGTGTGTGTGTGTGTGTGTGTGTGTGTGCATGTATGCGTTGTGCACTGGTGCTGGGGTTAGACTCAAGAAATTGAATATTTGCTTTTTTGCTCAAGGCTGCCACTCTATTCTTTGAACCACACTTTCACTTCTGGCTTTTTTGCTGGTTAATTAGAAAAATTAAAGTATCAATTTTGTCTACTCAGGTTCAGATCTCAGCCTCCTGCGTAGTAAGGATAACAAGAAGGAGTCCCTTATGCTTCACTCATGCACAGCTTAATCTCTAAAATCTTTATCCAAAATTCTTCCTTTTTGTTTGTATATATAATGTTTGTATATATAATGTTCAACTACATGTATATGTATAATAAAGTTCATATAGTTATTTTTCTTCAGTTTAAATCATTTCAAAAGTGAAAGAAGATGCCATTTTCTAGGATATAGACTTTAAACAATTTGAAGAACTCTGCTTAAGAAAACAAAACTATAAAGATACAATAAGTCATGAAAGCATATTTATATGAGAAAGAACTGAAAATATTATAAATATAACAAACTGAAAAGTATAAAAAATATCCAAGAAAACAATTTATTGATGATATTCACCTCTAATATTTCCTGGAAATGGGAGTGTTGGCAGACAATTTTTTTATTTTGTCTTCCTAGGACAATGACTTTCTGTTACCTTTTGGGAGCTGGTCATTCACACCTATAATCCTTCCTACTCAGGAGATTGCCATTTGAGGCTTGTGGTTCAAAGCTGTTCTGCGCTGAAAAGTATAAGAAGCTCTTATCTGGAATTAACTACTAAAAAAAAATAGTCTATCAAGATAGTTGGTTGGAATTTGTCTTCTGTATGCAAGTGACTATGCAAAATATAATATCTTTGTCTACTTTATTTTGCTAGGTTTAATTATACAACAAAGAATCCTAAAATTTCTACAAAAAATACTTTCTCAATGGAATGGTATATTTTTAACTGTGAGAACTGCATTTTCAAGCTTATTCCTGATGACAGAGGATTGCTATTTCAAATAGGCATTGAGAGTAATCATATATATTACTAATATTACATTATATTACTACTATATATAAATTACTATATTATATAAATTTATTATATATTTTATATTATTTATATACACATACATAAACACACAAAGAATTGTTCCCAGGGTAGCTTCTGGGCAGATTTACTTGAAACTTAGTCTCCTTGCATCATCCATATATTTCAAATGCTCAACGCTACTGTACATGCTCATATTACAATGTGACCTCTGGTCTTGTGATGATAATGGATTGTCACAGTGAATGGTAAGAGAATACAAGCAGGCTATTTTTACACTACTTGACTAGTAACAATTACACCCCATCAAATTAGTTTAAAGAAATTTCTCACTAAACAAGAACTATATGTAGATTTCCCCTCTCCATCATCAAGCATCCAAGGGCACTATAAAACCACATAGGGGTTTTAGTAAGAATATCAGACCTCATAACTATTCTGAGGGATTGATTCCCCAAGTCTTTCTTGGAAAATGTCTATACAATGTAGACA
This sequence comes from Dipodomys ordii, assembly GCF_000151885.1. Classification (NCBI taxonomy): domain Eukaryota; kingdom Metazoa; phylum Chordata; class Mammalia; order Rodentia; family Heteromyidae; genus Dipodomys; species Dipodomys ordii. The sequence continues at coordinate 33,676,694 of NW_012267224.1, forward strand.
TGAATTTAAGTTTTATTGCCTATACAATGCACTGTGACTTGACTTGCAAAAACTGATTTTTATCCTACTGTAAACAGATAGTTTTCAATAGAAATTTAACAATATACTTTTGAGCATATACAAAAGGATTTATTCATTATGATACTCAGTTCCACTATTTATTTCAAAATAACCAAAGAAACTCGGCTTTATGGGAGATCTAAATTGTTTTATATTTATTTTAAACTAAATTTTATCTAGGATAATTTATCATAATGAAATATATTTACTATTATTTAATTGAAGATACTCTAATACTTCTCACAAATAATAACAATGGTTTGGAGCTGGTGATTCACACCTATAATCCTTCCTACTCAGGAGATTGCCATTTGAGGCTTGTGGTTCAAAGTTATTCTGTGCTGAAAAGTATAAGAAGCTCTTATCTTGAATTAACTACTTAAAAAAAAGCTGGAAGTGGATTTGTTATTTAAGTGGCCTTGAATCAGGTACAGTGTCCAGACCCTGAGTCTTTACCAAGTTTGGTTGATGCAATAAATAAATAAATAAAACCTTCTATTTGAAAATGCATATAGACTTTTTTTTGTCGGTCATGGGGTTTGAACTCTGGGCCTGGGCACTGTCCCTCAGCTTTTCAGCTCAAGACTAGCACTTTACCACTTGAGCTACTGCACCACTTCTGGTTTCCTAGTAGTTTATTGGTCTCATGGACATTCCTGCCCTGGCTGGCTTTGAACCTGGATCCTCAGATCTCAGTCTCATGAGTAGCTAGGATTACAGATGTGAGCCACTAGCTCCCGGCTTTAGACTTAATTTTTAATTCATTTTAAATATTCTCTTCCTATAAATTCTCATATAAAAACTGTAATAACTTTTTTGGCATGAGAAATCATTACAATTCTACATGCACTATTCTTTATGTCTTTTTTTTTCTTTGAGAAATTGTTTCTCTCTGTAGTCTAGGATCTAACTCAGGAATCTCTTCATCCTCCTTAGTGCTGGGATTGAAACACACCATGAACTTATTTGTGTCTGTTTCATTAAAACAACACAAATTCAACATGAAACTTTATAAGTGCATTGTTACGTCAGAATTTGTTTTTTCACAAATCAGTGAATGTAAATTTCTAATGACTAGAAGAAGGCACTGCTTAGCTTGCAGTTTTGTTCTGCTTTCCCTATATATTTATGTAAGTATTATGACATCTTCATAATGAAACCAAGAAGAGACTAGAAGAAGTTTGGTTATATCAATGACAGCTATTGGATTTTGTGCCAAGACTTAGGGTGTGTATCACACAGTTTCTTTACTATGCAAGTACTAATGTATGCAGCCACACATCACTTAATTATGGGAGCTATGTAAGAAATGTGTCATTAGACATTTGTCAATGTGCACACGATAGTGTATAGTTACAAGTACTAAGACAGCTGCAACATCATTAGCAGTTAGAGTTGTATTAATTACTATCACATACACATATTGTAGCCCAACCTTGGCTAATTCATGGATGTATGGCACATGACTATTTCAACTTACTTAGATTTTCCTTCAGTTTCACTAAAAACTTCTTAGCCATTCAAGTCACATAACCTCAGGTTTTGGTTTCTACTTAGTTCAATCAAAGCACCTAACCAACCAAACACAAAAATTGTTTTCTCAAGACTCTTTATTAGTTATTACTCATTATACTAGCTGATTTTAGCTAAAGGTAACATTTTATGGAGCAAATACTCACCAGAACAACTCTTTTAAAATTGTAAAGGGTGTATTTTAGGAATCCAATAATGCCTTCTTTTACACTCATTTGGGGATAAATATAATATAAAGGTTGAATCATTTAACAAAAATCTGTTATCATGATTTCCATTTAACTTTGTAATACATTGGAATGTTTGTATCTAAGTAAGTTGACTTCAAATGCCACATTTTCTTCCCACAGAAATGCATATAAGAATAAGAGAGGCATTGATCTTTATTGCAAGTTTAGCATAACTTCACTAAATGAGTCTTTTCACATATCTGATGTTATGGCACAATTTGTTTGATATCCTTGATTTTCTTATATCCCAAGGTTAAGATTTGAGGTAATTAACAAGTATGTCTATATTATGATTTTCTTCAAAAAAAACCATGAAAAGCTAGTCGTAAGATGAGAGCTGGAATCTATGGAAATTTTGCCCATTCTCCAAAACACAAGTTCAAGAAAAGTACCCAGAAAAAATATGTAGAGTGAAATCTGTACTGTTACCTCATTCAAAATTGTTTTTTTCCCCAATTTTGGAGTCTCTCTCTCTCTCTCTCTTTCTCAATCAAAATTTTAAAATCTAGTTAATATTTTTTCTGAGGTAGGTTTTTCTAAGTGTTTGAGAGAGTGAATAAGCAGAGTTGATATTGAAGTAGACAGAACATCTCTACAATTCTCACAGTACAGAGGTAATTCTGCCTCTGCATATCACCCCCAAGTTAGAAAATCTTTTTTACTTTAAATTTTTCATTGCTTGTAAAATTCTAGTATAAGTACATTGGGACTAGTGATTTGCAACTATCATTTTCAGATCTTTAGTTTGCTGACTTGAGCAAATTAAATAAAGCTAGAAATAAATAGAAGAAAAACAAACAACAACAACAAATCCTTCATTGCTTGTATAGTTTAGAGGTGACTTTAGGACAAATGACCAGGGCAACCAATAACATTTATTGAGAATGATTAGGTTTCTGTACTTTGTACCACATATATCTGAATGTTCCTAATGAAGTTTTGTCATAGTTAATTGAATGTTAAGCAGAGTATGTTAGAAATGCATTTTATAACATGTGGGGAGGAGAGGAGTGGGGCAGGACATGGGGAAAATGCAGAAGAGGGTAACACTGTTCAAAAACAAATATACTCATTATCTTACTTACATAACTCTAACTCCTCTCTTTATAACCTTTACAATAAAATTAAAATTAATTTTTAAAGTGTATACATGTAGTTATGATTTGAAAAACAAAAACATGGTAAATTGGGAATTGAAACTTTGACAAAAATGAGTGCATTCTGTCCTTAAGGTAAATTGATTTTGTATGAAGGATTATGAAACACAATTGTAGATATTATCTTCTCTGTGAAAAGTTTGTATGACTAATTACTCTGAGTCATTCATGTTGGGATGGACTTACAGTGTGTAGGAGTGAGTCAAAGGTTTTTATAAGTCATGTTATAATATAAAGCTATCAAAAGCTTTTCACAACTCATAAAATGTTATCTCATTTAAGGAAGATTCACTTAAGGCATATTTTAATTCCTCATTTCATTCAATTAGTGGAAAATACAAATATTTTTGCTGTTCAAACTAAAATCTTTAAGAAGAAACAGAACTTTACTTCTAGGACCCACGTGGCCCATCTCCAAATATTATGATACTTACATTTGTGAAATTTAGCAGCTCTACAAAAATAGAATACAATTTTGCAACAAACATTCAAAATCTATATTCCTTCTTCACATAGTTGTTTGCATGTATTATGAAAATAAACCTATCTATGTATGTGTATAATGACTGATTTTAGGTTATTTATACCTTAGTAATTTAGTCAATAAAATCCTCTATTCCCTCTACTTGCTGTTTAAACCAGTGAGGTTTTCTTCATAGATCATTCTTGTTGGTTGTAAGTGCCCTTGAAATTCACCTTTAAGTTGCCTCATGCAGTTATTACAGCTTGGATTTTTCCAGACAGAACTTACATCAGCTTGCCTCGGCTTAATTCATGAAATATTTCTAACACCACAGATTAGTTCTGAACCATTTTACAGTGTTGAAAAGTCTATACCATAAAGAATGCTCCCTTTCATTCCAAATCCATTTGCATTTTATTTGTGCCTCAAAGGAAGAACAATCCAAACTGATTAGAATCCACAGACACTGTTCATAATGAAAAATTAATTGCATCAATCCTTTCACTGTAGTGGTCTTAACAACTCATTTTCAACTGGTCACTTTTCCACCTGCTCACGAGGGGCCAGGCAGCTGAGGCAAGCATATCTTTGACATTTACAGAATACCAATGAAGCTAAGGTCACCAGTACATCATTGCAAGTGGGGCCTGAGACTGCTGAAAGAGATAGAAACTGCTTGGATGAGCTAGAGCTATTATGTGACAGTGGAGGGCAAATACATGCTATGACAACCCATCTAGGCATGGTTTAAATTAACAAAAGAGAAAGGAAAAGAGAAAGTCTAAATCACCAGCAGCAAAGGTTAGAGTAATGCTATCTCATTGGCAATGGAGCAGAATGTACTGCTGAGTGTCAGAGTAAATCAACAACTGCATGCTAAGGTGGTTTAGGCAGCTGGATGTGGAAGATGGCAGTAGTTATGCAATGCATATGCATCCAGCTGGGGGAGGGGTGGCTTGTTAAACAGAGTTTATATTACCTGTCTTTTCCAAAATGCACATTTTAGTCTTATTTCTTTAACAACATTCATCTGATTGATAAAGACATAAACCAGATTCTTTTCCAACATATATTGTTTTCCATTTTAAGCAATCTCTTACACCTACCAGTTTTTAATAATTTCCCTATAAGGCTTCATATAGTTTGATGAATCTACCTCATACCAAAATGAATGCTGAACAATAGGATTCGGTTGGCTTCAATCTCCAAATGAACATAGTTCAAGTAAGTGTGCTAAAGGGAACATCCAAGATCAGATTAATTCCATGAGTTCTTGGTATTTAAAGTGAAATCTGTAAACCAATTACCCGGGAATCAGCTAGAAATAATCTTAGACCAACTTACAAATTTGTAGAATGAAAAGGTGCATTTTAACAACATTGCCACTTCTCTAAAGCAGTGCTTCTCAAACCATAGTAGAACACTCCATAATTGCAATCCTGCAAATACTCATATTTTAGCCCAACTCCACAGTTTCTGATTCATTGTCCTTACAGATTGCAAGAGAAGTTGTGAGTTGTATTTCTTTAAGAACAAGAGGTTTAGTTGTTGTCCTTGTAGTTTGTAATGTACTGTGTGAAGTTATTTCTTTTTTTCTTTCATGTTTTTTCCCTTTGGTTTATCCCCTGTTGTCACTGTTTTTAAATTTTGGTGCCCTGTGTCTTGTATTTATGTGTATCTGATTTGGGGAAGGGAAAGGGAATAACAAAATGGTGAGACAAAAGACAAAGGGTGAACCAGTGCAACAGTGATACTCACAGCACACTATGTTGGAAATGAACTTTACAACTTGAGGGGCGGGGAGAGTTGGGGGAGGAAAAATGGGGAAAAATGAGGGGTAACAATGTTTGGTAAGAAATGTACTCATAACCTCACTTATGTAACTGTAACCCCTTTGTGTATCACCTTTACAATAAATTCAATTAAATAGCCCAGGCAGAAAAGTCTGTAGAAACCTGTCTCCAGTTACAAACAAATATAAAACCAAATGACAATATTTTTTTTATTGTCAAGGTGAGGTACAACGGGGTTACCATTACATAAGTACATTTCTTGTCAAACATGTTACCCCTTCCCTCATTTTTTCCTACTTTTCCTCCTTTCCATCCTGAAGCTGTACAGATCATTTCCAACATATTGTCTTGTGTATATTGCTGTTGCATTGGTTCCCTGCTTGTCCTTTATTTCACCATTCTGTTGTTCCCCTTCCTTTTCCTAATTCAGATCAGCATATATATAATACCAGCGTACCAAAATCAAATACAGTGACAACAGGGGATATACCATAGGGGGAAGAATATATAAAAGAAACAAAAAAATCACCATAGTACATTAAAATCAATAACAACAAATAAAAAAAAACTCTTGTCTTGGAGTTTATTTTGCTTAGCATCATCTTATATGGTCATATGTACATAGCTATTGAACTATTCTGCTCATCTGCTAAGATTATCCTAAGCATACACTAATTATTGCAAATAAGGGAAAACATGGGACCTATATTTCTTTGGGTCTGGATTACTCCACTTAATATGATTTGTTCCAAGTCTTTCCATCTCCTTACAAATGAGGCAGTGCCATTCTTTCTGATGGAAGCATAAAATTCGCACACATATATACATACATACATATATACCACAAATAAGAATGGCCAATAGACACATGAAGAATGCTCAACATCTCTGGCCACAAAAGAAATGCAAATCAAAACAACATTGAGTTTCCCCCTCACCTCAATTAGGATGGCTACAATCAAGAAATCTAATAATAGATGTTGGAGGGGATGTGGCCAAAATGGAACCCTACTGCACTGTTGGTGGGAGTGTAAACTTGTTCAACAACTCTGGAAAATATTATGGAGGTTCCTAAAAAGACACATAGAGCTCTCCTATGACTCAGCAATCCTACTTTTTGGGTACTTACTGAAATGATCACAAACAAGGCCATACTAAAGCTACCTACACAACTATATTTATCTAATCATTATTCACCATAACTAAGATATGGAACCAACCCAGATACCTCTCAGTAGATAATGGATCAAGCAAATGGCAATATTTTATAGGTTAGTTTCCATCACTGTTAGTATATGTCTGAATGCTTAAAATATATCATAAAATAGGAGATATTATTTCAGTGATATTTAAGGCAGCAGTTGGTATCTGCTTAATTTAGGACAATAAAAATGATATTGTGCAGGAACGCTCCAACATGTTCTTTCCTAGGTCTTTATTGCAACAAGAGGGAGAAAACTAACTCACTTTTAATTTGTATCACCCTAATATAGAGGGACTAAGAAAAGGAATCTCAGTGAGAAAGATACCCTTGTAGTGATGGATAATTTGTTTAAAGAAAAACCCCTCTGTATGGTATTTTCACAATAATAAAAAAAGAAAGGAGGGGAGGTCAAGGGAGAGAAAGAAAGAAAGAAAAGAAAGAAAGGAAAGGAAGAAAGAAACAAAGAAACAAATAAAGGAAGGAAGGAAGGAAGGAAGAAAGAAAGAAAGAAAGAAAAAGAAAAACTTGTGGGAAGCTGGAATCTAGATCTCCATAAAATTAGCTTTAACATTGATGAGTTTAAGGTATAGATAAGTGGAAAAAAATACTTATCTAAAATGAATTATTTTGAGAAAGTGTCCTTCGCATAGTTTTTTCCTCAGTATATAAAAGATGTAAATGTATTGCAAAGAAATTCCATTGCTTAGGTTAATCCAAAGCCTAAGTATTGTTATTGTCTTTTGTTGTTGCTGGCTTTTATGTGCTTGCTGTCTTGTTTGACTTTGAAGAGGGAGTAAACAAATAAGACTGCTCTTTTTTCTTCTCCATTATTGGAGACCAGTCATAAGGCTAGTGTTGTGCATTTCCATCCTGGCACAGCTCATCTAACTGATCTGGCCTTTGTGAATAGATGAAACAGAGAAAATAGAGTTTATGGTTCCTGTATCATCTCCTGTGTCATATCAAGTAACACACATGAAATCTACATGTGTGGCTATTTTTTATCCTTCCCCAGAATACCTGAAGTCCAAGGTGAATGACTAGTGTTTCCTGAGATATCCTTTTCCACCAGGTGGAAAAGAAGAGCCATTTTAAAATTGGATCTTTAGGAAAGTTCCTTCACTAACAAAGGAATTGATAGAGACTGACTAGAGATTTTAAAAAGCCTTAGAAAACTCAAGATTATATGATTATAAAATACTGTACTCTATTTTTATAAGAGAATAATCAACACAGCACACACAAATATGTCTTCCCTTTCTGAGATTTGACTATGAAATTTGAGAATAAGATCTTTAGGTTACAAATAGCAAGTCTTTTAGACATAAGGATGTGGGTATGAACATGTCCTACATGGATGTACTCACTTATTCATACAGCCTTGCAAACAGTGTGATATGGCATAAGGGATAATATATGAAGCATGTTTCTAAGGCACCCAGAAGCATGAGAATTCTGATCAAAACTGATGAGTTGAGCTGGATACCAGGGGCTCACTCCTATAATCCTAGTACTCAGGAGACTGAGATATGCAGCTCATGGAAAAGCTGGGAAGCTCTTATCTCATATCTCTTAACCATTCCCCCAAACACAAAACAAAACAAAACAAAAAAGCCAAAAGTAGATCTGTGGCTAGGTAGAGTGAGGTAAAGTGCTAGCCTTGAGCACAAAAGTTCAGGGATAATGCCCAGGCCCTGAATTCAAGCCCCAGGACGAACACATAACAAACAAACAAATAAAAATACCCTGGAGAATTGAAATATGGTCACTTACTTTTTCTTGATAGGAAATATGGGGGGTATTGGTCCAGGTTCACATGAAAGTTTGTTAATAAAACACTTAGATATCTCCAATTTAACATTTTATATTTTCCCTAGAAGTGGAGGACGGTTTCTTTGCTTAAAACAAAAGTAATACTCAAGAAGTTACAGGAGAGTGTTTATACTAACACCTGCCTCCTCCCATTTTCCTAAGAGATGACATTCTGATTTTGACTTCAATGTATACCAACTTTCAAATGAGCTTTTATCAAAGAAACCTGTTTGAGTTCAGAGCATTCTAGTAGTTACACAGTCATTATTTACAGTGAGTATCAGTGAGTACATTGTATACTCAGTCATAAGCCTTCTACATTTTCCCTCTATCCTAGGATCACTCCAGAGTAAAGGTAAAGTGAAACAAAGCATACTAACCATACACAAACTCCTCTGTCAAATTCTTGGGTAGGAAAGCCCTGAAATTGATGAGTTAAATTGAAGTTTGTTCCTTTCTTCCTTCTTAGTAAATAATAATCAGTGATTTGACAGAAAAAAATATTTTAAAAATATATTATATGTTATTTCACCTGTGAATCATGTGCTGTCAACAGTGGCCAAAATCTTAGAATTTATGTTTGTGAGGAATTTAATATAGTCATATAGTTCTTTGAATTCTTTCAGCTTTTTTTCCTCTTGTCTTACTTGATTCTGTTTCCAGATTCCTCCTACCTCCATTCTATTTTTTTTCTAAATCTAAAATCATTTTGGAAGGCTAATTTGTTTACAGCACTTCAGTCTTTAAAGTATTTAAAAAACACACAAATGATCAGATCTTCTAAATATTTCTTGCTACTACCATTAACATAACATACACATATTTGGTTTCCTAACAAATTCCATGTAGATTTTAACAATGTGTATGTCCTATTCATTGATGTCATAGTGTTTGCCAAGATACAGATTCACATAATAGACATTAACGGTTGCAATGGGACCATAAAATCTCTTGAGTAATAAATTCTCACTTCAAGTGTGCTTCTCATACTGCCTAAGAATACACAAATATGTCTGGTGGCACAAATCATGGGTTCTCTGAAAATTACCATGGTAAAACCACTACAATGGTTGTCAATACTTTAAAAAACAAAATCACAGCCTTAATTCTCCGTAGTGTCTTAAATATTGATTCAGTGATGTGTCTCACTGTCTGCATCATATATCAGGGGCATGATGGAAAATGAGTGTCCCCAGCTGGCAGTAATTAGGTTGGTGAATGTTTGAAGTCCAAATTATTTAAGAATAGTTTAATCATGAACAATCTGCCTAAAACAGAGAAAACTTGAACCTGGAAGTAGCCAAACTTAGTACACATCTTTAACACATAGAAATACAACGCAAGAATAAAAATTACAGGGAAACAGATTTTTTTAACTTCAGAATACTAATGGTTTCCTCAATTTAAACGTTCCAGTGATGAGAGAAATTGTTTAATGCTGCTGGCAGGGCATTAAACAATTAAATTAAACAATAAAATACAGGTAAGGATTAGTTCTTTTTTGCCTCTCTAATTGTGACAAACAAGACTCCTTTCTCTAGAAACTCAACCTGTATGCATCATCTTGATTCCAGACAGGTATTTTTCTGTGGGTTAATAATACCATGTGCATTAGAAAATTATTGCAGAAACTATGTGTATATGTTAAACACTGTGATGATGTTAAAGGATACTGAATGTTCTGTTGGCTCAGTTGTTCCACTGGTATTAGATTACATGGCGATCCACTAGACATTACTTTAGGGTCAGTAAACTATGTGCTCATATTTCATTTTCAGCTTCTATATAAAATAGATTAAATGAATTTTATAACCATTTTATTTCTCATGTAGCAATGAGTCCTTTTCATAGTTTTGTGTCAGGGTAGAGCTGCCCAATTTATGGATGAGCATGTTTGGACTTCTGAGGAAAAAGGTCATTTCTACCTCAGAGTAAAAATTCTCTATTCAATACTCATTGTCACTTATGGAAATACAAGGTATTCTGTAATGCACTAGAGAATAAGCATGAAGACGATTTAACGGTTCCACCAATGGAGGAGATGGTGCCATAGCAATATGGATTTTATTTTCTCTTTTCAAATCATAGGGGACAAAAGCTATGATTGTGTGGATTCCAATAAATGAAAGGCTACTGACATAATGATTTAATACAGACAATGTAACATGTCAATTATTAAATTTTTCATACATAGTGATAAGGGACAAGGAGAGATAAATTACGCCTTTAGTGACACATTAGAAAATATGCTCAGCAGAGATGAAGCACCTGAATTGTCAAGTTGGTAATAACCCTGTTAGAGTAATAGGAATCATGAGAAAAGAACAGAAAACAGAAGGCTTTACATTGCATAATGTGTCCTGGGTTAATCTAGATTTGCCTGACAGGCTTACTAAACAGAAGATGCCATTTTTAGCAGAATGTAGGCATCTGTGGGGTTATTAATCAAAGGCACTATAGTTAATTTAAGACATTTTATATCTTATGCATAATAGTCATCAAAATGCACCTATTTACTTGGTACCATGTTATTTAGTACATATAAACATTGTATAATATTTAAATCAATTTCATATGATTTAAATATTAAATCTCCAATATGTTTCATTTCTTTATTGTGAAATCATTGAAAATCCAATTTATAATGTTTCAATATGATCACTATAAATTGAAGATTTCTTCATAACAATTTAGCTTTGAAAGCAAAACAGGAATGACAAATCATATTTATGTAGATAAAGTCAGAATGATTTATGAATTATTATTGTATTGGTATAGAAATTTGCTGATCTTTCTGAGAAATGTATTTTTCCTGTAACTTTCTTCCTTTGCATTTCTTTCTTTCTGTTTCTAATGTGTTTCTTAGTAGAAACTAAGGGTGTGTCAAAATTTTGGATTTCCTCCGTTATAAAAACAAAAAATATTTTCTTATATTTTGTTATAAAATCAATTAACGTCATTGATAATTGCAGAAATGTTCATCATGTTATACTGTTTTGATCAAATTCAATTTTATTTATTATTTAGCTGAAGTAGATAAAATATTCCATTATGGAAGTGGTGCTGTGGCACAAGTGGTAAAGTGCTCGCCTTAAGCTGAAGAGCTCAGGGACAGCGCCCAGGCCCAGAGTTCAAGCCCTATGACCAACCCCAAAAAATATTTCATTATTCTGGGATTTGAAGAGATAACATTTGAAATATTGCTTTGACCAAGGGACATACTTATAGGAGATCTAATTGAAATGATTTTTTAATGACATTGCTCTACATTGAATTAGAAATATTTTCTTTTATGAATATTTTATAACCTCAATAGCTGAAAATATCATGCATATGAATTGATTTCCTAAATGTCATCTCAAATATTTGAATTCAGTTGTTTACAGAAATGTGAATCAGCTCATGAACCTTGATATTCTTATATTTCAGAGGACAATTTGCACTCATGATGTCATCATGTTCAAGAATAGATAAGATTGTTCAGTAAGAATTGAAACCAAAGTGGGTTTGAATTCCTCCATCTATTTACCACTAATTCAACAAAACTCATAAAATGTCCTTGGTCCTTAATTTCCTAGTCTACTAATCATTGTAATACTTTGCTGAACTATTACAATATATGTAGCATTAATCTGATAATTAAATATATTGGTGCATGTCAACGTTAAGGTAATATCTAAGACATAAAAATAATGTAGAGCCAAGCACTGGTGGCTCATGATTATAATCTTAGCTACTCAAGAGGATGAGATCTTAAGATCACCATTCAAAGTTGGTCTGAGCAGGAAAGTCTGTGAGTCTCGTTACCTCTAATGAATTGCTCAAAAAAGTAGTAAGTGAAGCTCTGGGTCAAGTGGTAGAGCACAAGCTTTGAGCAAAGGAAGCTCAGAAACAGTTCCACACTCTGAAGATCAGCAAAAAGTAAAATAAACAAAAACAAAAACAATGTAGTTAATTTTGGTTGCACACTTTTTAGTGATAATATTAATAGGAAGATGATTTTGACAGGATATTAAGAAAGACATTCTGCAGTTGATCAGTGGAGTATAAAGGAGAAGTGCTTGAAATTTATATCTGGGTAACTGCTTTCAGTCAGCTCATCCTGTGCATGGCTAGCCTTTCCTATCCTAATCAATGTCGGAATCCATCATCAGAGAACACATGCAGATGAACCAAATAGAGACTTCGAAAGAAGAAATTGCCCTACACCTTAAACCATAACTTATATAATAGGTAGCAAAGATACCTTGATTCTTCCTCTGAATTTTTATTTTATATTTCTTAACATGATGTGAAGATGAAAGCTTGAAGGCAAGTTTTCTTTTCTGTCTGTTGGTTTAACCCAGTTTCACAAGTCAGGAAAATTAAATTAGGGCTACAGAAACAAGGCCAGAAGGGTGACGGTCCTTTCAGCTTCCTCTCAGCTTTGTTTTTTGTGTTTTTTTTTTCTGACTGTGTTATTCATTCCATGTTGGAAGGTTTTCTTTTTTTTCTTTAAAGTGCTTCCAAGGTGGGAAAAGAAATGACTTAGCATGGAGCATGGGAAGGGATTAATGACTGTCTAGAGAACGCGGTGAAACATGAGTACCTTCACTGTAACCCAGACAAGCATTAATCAGTACCTCAGAACAGCCTGAAGTGACTTTCTGTGATAATAAAAATGGAATTTTCCCCTAAATGTATGTCAGAAATGCGTGTTGCAAGTATTTCTCTGGAAAGAAACAGTTTGGGATAAAAGCATTTTTTATATGAAATGAAACATTTTCTGATTTGACACACAGCATGTCAGTTCCAGGTGGTTACAAAAATATACCACTTATTACTCAAAATATGAGTGAGGGTTATACATTATATTAAAGCCCATCACACAAAAGAATGTTCTTCAAAGCCAGGTAATACCACCTATATACATGAGGGTTATCAAAAACCCATTAAGTTCCGCCCTTTTAGGCTTTCCAGCTGAGATTAATTTCCCAACATAGTATTTCCCTTTTTAAAGAAAACCATTCTTTGCAGAAGCTCTGTTCTCACGGGATAGTTCCACCATTTCCCTGATAGCCAGAGGCTAACCAGCAATCCTTCACAATCTTGTAAGGCATTTCATTTAAATTTATATTGAGAAATTTATAGTCTTATTAAGTTGCTTTCCCCAGAGATTCATTTTGCCATGTTTCATTGCTATGTCATTTTAAATAGGTGCCATTTAAATGTTTGCCCCATATTTTTCCTGGGCCACTTTGAAATCAAATGAAGTTAAATAAGACTTGAATGTGTCCAAGTAGATAATGAACAGAGGTGTTTTTCAATATTTTTATTTTTATATTGTGTCATGCACCTTTGCTCATTGAAGTGTCTATGATTGTTCAGTATATTTGATTCTGAATTTTATACTATCGATCCATGATTCCAAATAACGAGTTTGTACCTATGTGTGAAAATAGCTGTCACCACAATAAGTTAAGGAATGTTTTTTTTAATCTAAGAATTTATTTCTTCTTTTCCAAACCCAGATAATTTTATTTGATAACTGCAGATTTTTTGGAAGTCCAACAATGACACATAAAACAAATCAATGATAGCATTGAACTTTCAGGACTCCAAATCTTCACATGAACAAAACTATCTAAAAATCCCTGGAATTCCTCAAATATGATGATGTTACTCCCACTGGAACTATGGAATCTGTTCAAATGACACAATTAAAAAATAGACTCTCAGCAATCACCTTTAGAAGCAAAACTGTTCAGGATTTGATAACAATAGTGAATGTATTAGGTTTAAGGAACTGCTGAAACAAAGTACCATGATACAAATTGAGTGTTTTCAAAAAGATTTTTTTATTGTCTCAGTACTGAAGACTAGAAGTTCAAGAAATTGCTGGCCACATCAATCTTTCCTGGAACTCTAGGGAAGAACTTTTTTCTGGTCTTTCCATAGCTTCTGGAAGAGGTTGTTCATCTGTGTCACATACTTCATATAACCCCAGTCTCTGCCTCTTCTTCTACTCTTGTCTCTCCATCACCTCCTTTCATTCACATATTGGTCAAATTGATTAGAGAACATTCTAATGATGACATCTTAATTAAATGATGACCTCTAAAATGAATTGCTTTCAAATAACATAATATCCACAAGTATATGGGCAACAATTTCAACAGGTACTTCAGAATACAATTACGCATATGAACATAATCATGAGTATATCAATATCTCATAACAAAGACAATATTCATGGGTGTGTGTATTGAATCATTATCTGTAGTATTTAAACATGTGTAAAATGAGAGTAATAATCTGCTTTTATTCTATGTTGAAATGGAGTGTCAGAAAGTTCCACAAGCTGCTGAGAAGAATGTGTTATTTTATAGCTGTTAGGTGAAATACTCTGTGGAAATCTATCAAGTCCACTTGTTCCATTGTGCTATTTAATTTTGAAATTTCTTTTCTAATGTTTTGGCAATATGACCTATCTGTTGGTGAGAATAGGATACTAAAAGACAAAGAAATTTGAAGCAATATTTTATCACACTTTTTCTTCATGCATAAGATACAAGATACACAGAAAGGTAGGGTCCTAGAAAGATTACTCTATATTTGCCCAAATTTACATAATTTACAAATCCAAAGAATCAAGAGGTATTTATTATTGTCAGAAAATGTGCATGCTCTAACCTTACCAAAAGATATTAAATGTTTACTATGGTATGATAACTTTGATAGGATATTTAAAAGATGAATAGCAATTGTTAAAATTCTGATAATTCTCTAAGTAAGTTCATTATTGTGAATGAATGAGCCTAGTGTTTTGTCTTGGGAGGAATATAATACTACAGGTCAGGAATGATCCTTACATGGTATTTCAGATAGAACATTGAAACACAGGAAATAGTAGGACTATATGTCCTAACATTAGTAACAATGAGAATAGCACTGGAGTTCATGGGACAGGAAATCTCCAGTTAGAATATAGTTAAATAACAAATATAAATTTTGAGATATTTACACTAGGATGTGTTTTATTCTCCTTTTGTAATAATATTTTCTATTATATCATTGAGAAGGATGGATGATAGCTATAACTTATAATATACTTCCATATAGAAAACAGTAAGGTTCAGAAGAACTTAATAAATAGGTTATCTTAATAACAGTGCCAGTTTTATTGGTTCTAAATTCAAAAATGGTAGGTTTATGAAATTTTGTGGCAATAAGAGCAAAGGAAAGGAAGAGGCATTTTTCTCAGTATGAACATAACTCTAGAAGCTTGAGAGAAGCTACATAAAGATCTTTGTGACCTAGAACCATTTGAAAAGACTATCATTTTCTTGCTTTAGTTATAAAAGAAATGAGAAAATAAAGCTTATGATTAAATGTGGATGCCTGAGGAATGCTGAGTTTAAGCATAATTGATGGGATTACTTTGGAAAACTACAAAGATCTACATAGGAAAGAGGTCAAAGTGAGGACTTCCAGAATCCAAAATTTTATAGCAGATAATTTATCATGGATGATGCATCCCAATGCTATTAATCCATCTGATTATTATAAGTAGTATTTACTTCACCAGGTGCTAGTGGCTCATGCCTGTAAGCATAGCTATTTAGCAGGCTGAGATCTGAGGATCACGGTTCAAAGCCAGCCCAGGCAGGAAAGTCTGTGAGCCACTCATCTCTAATTAACCACTAGAAAACTGGAAGTGACGCTGTGGCTAAAGTGGTAGAATGTTAGCCTTGAGCTGAAGAGCTGAGGGACAGTGAACAGGCCTAGAGTTTAAGTCCCACGACCGACAAAAAAAGTCTCTATTAACATATATGTGTATATTATATATATATATGTATATGTAATACATATGGTAGTTATAGACCTATGTACAGAACAGGAAAATTTTCTGGACATGAGGTTTATTTTATAATTTAGAGGAATAAATAATTAAAAAATAACACGCAGACATCAGCAAATGGACAGACAACAATACCATTGACCCGTAGCTGAGAAGTCAAGTGAGTCAAGGTTATTATTTCTTAGGTAACCACAAATGACATTGCTGTAAAACATGAGTAGAAGATGTGCAAACCATTCTGAAAGAGATATTTCAGCACAAGAGAAGAATGAGTTGAAAGATTTTGAAGCAGGACCTTTGGATGTTCTAGAAAACTGTGGAGCATCATCCATAAGACAAGAGGTGGAAGAGGAATCAGAAAAGAAATCACTTCCTCAAGGACATATAGGTGACTTAGAAAAGGGATTTGTTTTCCAATAAATTTCATGAGTTTTGATAGATGGTTGTCATAATCTAACTTTCATTTTAAGGTCACTGTTGCCTTTATTGGAAAGAAAAAGGGATGAGAATAGAAATAATTAGAAAGTAACTATAATAATTGAGGCGAAATATAATATCACTCTGGGGCCATGACAGGTGTGGTAAGAACTCAGATATACATTAAGACTCAAGCAAAGATGATTTGATGATGGATTTTTATATGGTATTTGAGAGGAAGTATAGTCCAAGAAAGCATGATTTTGGGGCAAGAATTTTAAAAAATCAATATACATACACCAAGTCTTTCAAAATTAAAACTCTAATCCCAGATTTAATTTTGTAGGTTCCTAGTGGATTTGTAACTTTCATATTTAATTACCATCATTTCAGCTAAATTTCAGCAGGGAGTAGGGATAAATAAGCATGTTCAGTTCTGTCTTTTTAATGAAAGCTCCAGTAATTCACTTTCTGTCTAATAACTACCTAAATTTTATTTGTTATTTAATTATCCTTATCCACATATACTATAATGATGTTAATTTTTTCAAGTCCTCTTTTTAAAATTTATTGTCCAGTGTCATTTAGTTTAACTTTTTCCATATAAGATGTGTTGGAGTTGAGAAAGAAAAAAACCTATCCATAAATGAACTAATTTTTATTTACTTTAAGGAATAATTAAAGTCAGTATGTACAGTCACATTGGTGTTCTTAGTTATTACACGACATACAAGTGATAGCAAGATTTTTTAATATATATAAAATGAAAGAACATAAGTAAACTGCAATTCAAACTCTGTGTTCCCAATGATGGATGACTTTGTTTGTTCCAGTACTTCAGGGATGGATTAAGCTATTGAAAAAGCACTCAACATTGGCTAAAGAACAGTAATATATGTGAAATTCTACACTTAATGCATCATTAAATAATTTGCTGTGACTGATTTATAGTTGCAATATACCACACAGTGTCAAATAGAGCAAAATAATAAATGGTATCCAAAATACACTCTCAAAACTTTTGTTGTAATCAGTCTTTTGAGTTTTAGCTTAGTATTTATCTGAGTACCTGGGGCATGTTATTTCTCTCTCGATAATATCCACAGACTAATGTTTTTTGATCATTGGCCTCCATTTGCTGAGTCTTGTGGTCTTAGAAAAACTGATTTAATTTATAATAAAGAACTAAAATAAAACTACCTACTCTGGCTTTTGACAGTAATAATAGGTAGATGTTTCTTATTCAAAGTACTAAAAAAGGGGTTTAACTTTTATTTCAGGAGCCCTAAAAGCTAAAGAAATTAATATTTAACTAGTGCATTTTTATGTATTCCCTGACAATTACCCTTTTCTGCCTTTATAAACCACCCACATCAAAATGATTAGACAAAATAGTGATTTATTTAATTCAGGATCAGTGATCACGATTCATTGTATTCATATACTACTTTGCTGTTCAACTACTTAAAGGTAAAGATAAACTTAATGTACTCATTACCTTGCCCATGTAATTGTAACCCCTCTGTACGGTATTTTCACAATAAAAAAATGTTAAAAAGGGTTTTAGTTTTATATACCATTCTAATAGAAGGTGACTTCTGATCAAATGTATTTATAAATATACTCTTTTTTGTCAGTTGTGGGGCTTGAACTCAGGCCCTGGGTGCTGTCTTTGAGCTTTTGTGCTCAAGGCTACTGTTGTGCCACGTTGAATCACAATACCACTTCTGGTGTTTCCTGGTGGTTAATTGGAGATAAGAGACTCATGGTCTTTCCTGCCCAGGCCAGCTTCAAAGGGCAACTCTTAGACCTCAACCTCCTCAGTAGCTAGTATTACAGGTGTGAGTCACTAGCACCTGGTTAAAATTTATCTTTAATAGAAATGTATGTTCAGTAGTGGAGGTTCACTTTTATGTTCATGTAGAAAATTTTAACTCTATCCAGAGTGATATTTTCACCAAAAACCCCTGTGTTGTAGGGCTGTTCTGTTCAATACAGAATGTTTGCCAATATCCCCAGCTTCAACTCATTAGATACCAATAGTCCCCTTCACCGGGCATGACAAAAATACCTCTGCACATTGACAAATGCTAAAATGGAGAAAAAAATCTTTTGTTTATCTTTCCAGGGATTTAAAATCCATGTTTTATGAAATAAATGCCAGAAAAGAAACATAAATGTGTTCTCTCATATGTGGATGCTAGAATTAGTTTATGAATACATAAGTAAACACATTGAGTGGAATGCAAGTATACACAACCTATTAACTGAAATAGGGTAGATTGATCAGAGAACTTAAACAATGTAATTCCTTAGAAAGGCAAAATCATAGTTCAAACAAAATAAACACAAGGGAAGTGTACTTGAAAGGGGTGGGATGGGAACCAAGGGAGGAGGGTAGATGACTGAAGAAGGGAATGGAAATTTGGTAAGTAAATACATACATACATACATACATTTGTATTCTACAAAATTAAGACAAATGAGGGAAGGGGTTGGGTTGGAAGAGATGAGTGATACTATTGAAAGAACATGACATTGGTCAAGATGTGTTGTATTTGTAAACTGCTTTGTTGAATGGCAACTCCTTTGTACAACCATTTTAAGATAATAAATGTGTTAAAAAGACAAAAAGAGAGACATGGAGACCCTAGGGTCTACAATAAAAATCTGAAAATGTTCAAGTTGAGAGGAACTTTAACCTGTCTCGGTCAACTGTTACATTAAACCAAATTATATCCATTCAACATGTTAGATGACCAGATCTTGTAAGTTATTAATTCAGTGTTTCTTCTGTTTCACTAAATGATTCTCTATAATTTTGTTATACAGTCATCAGTTTTTGAATCATGATTTAGAATAAAAGTAATTGAAAAAAGTAATAGCTTCTTTTAAACATTATCACAGCTTTAAACATTTCCCCATGATCTTTTTTTTTTTTTTTTTTTTTTACAAAGAGCTCACATCTTATCTAGTTTACAGATTTGTGACCATCTAGGCCTTATAGACCTAGAAATAATTGAAAGAGTTTGTTTTTTTCTCCACATAATAGCTTTTGATCCAATTTACCCTCTTTTGCATAATGTTGTTGAAAAGCTGTTCCCCACTCTGCCAGTTTCAGTCACTTTTGTTCAAAGCAGCTGTCCCAGATGTGCGAAGCAGCTGTCTCAGTTTCTCCCCTTTTATTTTCCTATTCTGTTTCTATCACAGCTCCTTCCATTATGCTTCATCATCTGTATGTTTTATCCTACAATGACTCTTTTAAAACATTCTTCAGTATGATTCTAATGTAAACCAAATTGCTGTATTATTTTTTTATGCCAGAAATTTCCAGAGTTCCATTATGAGTGCTAAAAAGAGAGTTGTGGGGGAAAATGATGAAAGGGGTGACATTGATCAAGATGCATTGTACTCACAAACTGACATATTGAACTGAAATCCCTTTGTTCAATGACTTAAACGCAAAGGAGTTGTGGTCTACCACATAACACAGTTGCATATATATTTTTTCAATTCATGCTGGCAAATAATTACAATGATAAAATTAAAATCAATATCAGGTTAATCAATTAATTAATAAATTAATGAACACTTTATAAAGGCTCATGGACTTCCATATTTAATATATTTTTGACTAGTTTATTTTATATTCTGATGGCTTTTTGTTAACATTCTTTTAACTCTTTATAGAAATTTATTTATTTTTTTATTGTGAATATTCTGTAGAGAGGGGTTACACTTACATGGGCAAGATAATGAGTACATTTCCTATCAAGTATTGCAGCCTCCTTCTTTGTTTACCCTTCACATCCCTTCTCAGCCTCCCCCCCTCCCTGCCCCCCCACCCAATCCTCCCCCCCCAACCAAAGTTGTAAAGTTTGTTTTCGACATGACAACTTGTACTTCTCATTGCTGCAACGGGTCCACCTGTATCCTTATTTAAACAAGTTGTTTTCCCCTTCCCCTCCACAAATTATACCGACATCAAATACAGTGAAAGCAGGGGTTATACTGTGGGGGAGGGACATACAAAGCAACAAAGAAATATTCTTATAAATGCGTTAGAAACAAATGCATGAGAGGAAAAAAAACATTTAAATACATATCTTAGGGTTAATTTTCCTATCATAACCTTATCTAACCTTTTCTGCTTGACTCATACATATACTAGATATTGCAAATAAGGGAAACCATGGGACCTATCCAGCAATCCCACTTTTGGGTATTTACCCAAATGTTTACAAACAAGACCACACTAAAGTTACCAGCACAACTATGTTTATTGCAGCATTATTTACCATAGCTAAGATATGGAACCAACCCAGATGCCCCTCAGTAGATGAATGGATCAAGAAAATGTGGTATATATATATATATATATCATTATTTACCATAGCTAAGATATGGAACCAACCCAGATGCCCCTCAGTAGATGAATGGATCAAGAAAATGTGGTATATATATATATATATATATATATATATATATATTCTATGCCTCCATCAGAAAGAATAACATTGCCCCATTTGTTAGGAAATGGAAAGACTTGGAAAAAATTATATTAAGTGAAGGAAGCCAAGTCCATATTTAATATATTTTACAATTGGTTTATTATTAATAAATACTTTATAAAGGCATCATAAACTTCCATATTTAATATATTTTACAATTGGTTTATTGAAAAAACAATCTACACCTCTTTCTTGCAGTAACTATGCAAACCTTTAGGTTTAATATGCCAAGCAGAAATCATGACACTTAATTTTGACTTTAATGCTGAATAGATTCCACTTTATTGTTCCTCTTCATATTTCTACATAAGTAACTTGTGCAAAATTTTGATTTTTGTTAATGAACATGTGTTTGAAATAATTTATCAGCTATCTTGGACAGAAGGGTAGAAAGTTCAGCAACAATTTTAGCATGCCGAGACCTGAAAGGATGTGGTGATTTCAGCAGGATCTGGGTGCCTACACCAAGATCTATATTGTAGAGAAAAAAATTTTTCTGAAGAGTTTTAAGTAATATCTATTAACTGCTCTAGTTATCCCCAGAAAGCACTTGAGATATAATGTACCAATAGCTTATAATTACCAAGAGTTTACATGAGTGTGGGAAGAGGAAGGCATGCAAGGACTACAGCATGCAACAGAAACATAAATAGAAATGCTAGAAAACTAAAGTTAGCTGAAAACATGGAAGGCTCAACAAGCACACTAACTTTAGGACAAGTACTACCTGTAATTTTCACACACAATTAGAAATTGGCTTCTCAAAAGTTTGGAACCAGGCAGCAAAGCTCTGGAACACATGAACAAACAACCCAGAGGAAGACTCATTTTATCAAGTTAATTGACAAACAATGTTCTAATTAAATTAATTAAAGATGCATTGCATTTTGCCTAAGGATTGTCTGTAAAGGACTGAACATGCTATTGAGAGAAGTTATTTGAACTTAAGTTCATGTTTAGTAAGTTAAATTACTAATTTCAAAAATCTAAGTTTGAGAGAAAACACAAATCTAAGAATGTTTGTAGCTCTTTCTTGCTTTCATTTTTTTTCCTTGACAGAATGTTTCAGTCCATCTTAGGAATGAGACTTATTTCAATATGCAACTGAATATTAAGCATACATGTTACCACACGGGCGTATAGTACATATGTGATTTAAAGTAAGTACATACCTTAGGTACTCTCTGCTTAAGAACTCAGCTGTCCATGAGCACTCCATAAGGACTGTTTTTTTTCATTTTTGTTTTTATGAAGATGATTATATTCACAGGTGATTCCTGAAACTTGATACATAGAACTAAATCAGTCACACAGGATGCCTGCAGGCTGCACATCACATGAAAACAGCATGTGCTATGCAAGAAGTAAAATAATAAGCAAATAACAATGTGTGCTCTCCTTCTTTAAGATGTCCTTCTTTAGATCTGCTATCCCAGTGTATTTATCACCAGTGGGTGAATGTGTGCATTCCTTTGAATTGGAAGTAGTTTCCTCCTTTTGTTCATTAAAAAAGAAAGTGTGGGAAGACATTCTTATCAGCTATAATGTTAGTCACAATAACTATTGTAAAGTTCAATTATCAGTTTACTAAGGAATCTATAGTGCCTTATGAAGACCAAAGGATGGATTTGAAGGGAGGACGTCATAGACTGCAGTACAAAGGTTATGATGTGATGGTGGATAGGTTTTGAAAGTGTTCAGTTTGTATTTTAGAGATCCTCAGAAAACCTCTTCTAAAACATCAAAGGACTTTGTGTGGATATGCACGCACATGTGTGCACATGCACACATACACACACACACACATTCAGGAATAACACAATTTTAAATCATGTCCATTGTAGCATCACAGCCTATAAAGTACTCTGATGAGGGAATTACTACAGCAGGAATGAAGAACAGCAGAATTATTCACAATGCTTCTAATTTACCTTGCCAGGTTGTTCCTCAACTCTGCCGAAAGATGACAAATCACTGGCTTAAAACTGTCCGTAGGAGATTGTAAAACCTACCTTTTCTAACTTACATGCTAAAACATTTTATTTAACACAATCACATCGCTTTGTACTATGTAATGATCCCTGATTCTCCTTCATATATATTCAATAGTAATACTACCATGAACACATTTGTTCCTCTTTACTTTGTTCTGAGTTTGAATTGTATTTTTCCCCTTGAATCAAGGAAGTATTTTCTCCAGAATTTTCTTTCTTTAAGGCTCAGATTCTATTTTTGTTTATGTTATTCACACAAGAGAATTATTTGAATTGAGACAATGTAAAAAATTTCACTAAGTAGCTTAAACTGGCCTGACTCTTTCCTCAGATGATATTTAATTTGTATTTGAAAATACTTTCTAAGAGAAAGCTAAGAATAATTACAAATATGTGTGCTTTATAGAAAGTCCTTTTTAGTATATATTTTGCCTGGGATGTAACAGAAACACTGAATGTCATAGACTCCATAAAAAAAGTACAAAACAAAGATAGTACTTAAAATTCTTATTTCTCTTTTCTTGTTCATTCTTTGATTCTGTATGCAAAAAAATGAGCTAATGAAACAAAGTTTCAATTAACCTAAATAATGACTCTAAATTTATTCGCAAAATTATTTAAGAAACATTTCTGTAACACCTATCAAGCACAGGAATTATCAATTTAAAAAATCATGTCTGGAGATAATTTAACTTTATGACAGAAGGCATAATTGAACAGACAATGAAGAAGTATATATTGTATTCTATCTCCAAGCATGCTTAAAGTAAAAATAAAATAGTATAAGCAGATCATCGAAGATTAATAACAACTAAATAACAACAGCCGAATAGGTTATTGAAATAAGTATGGCAGTCACTATTCTGTAATGTATGTCAGCAAAAATTAACAAAGAATTTAGAACATGAAAAATAATCTTCCACTGCAACAATATGCAATTCCTTAAATCTATTAGAATTTTTATAGTGTATTTAAGGTTTTCTATGTCTTTCAAAAAATATCATGGCAATGATATTTTCTAACTGGCTTGTTTCCTGCTATAAACAATATCTATCTGTCATTGTCCTTCTATCTATCTGTCTGTCTGTCTGTCGGTCTGCCTGGCTGCCTAGCTAGCTGGTTGGCTGTCTTTCTATCATCAATCTATCATTTACTGGAGATAATTCAAATACACCTTGCATTTATAAATGAAATAATTTTTAGCACCACATTCTGGAGACTGCTTTTAACTAGGACATGAATGGTCAGCCTTTGCAATCATCTATCTATCAAAACAAAAATTGTATTTAAGAGTGTTTCCAAATATTAGTTTAGACATCTTTAATAAAAGAATTGCACATCAGAAAAGGAAGATCATGTCAGATCTTATTTTAAATAGCCTTTCCCTCTTCACTCCTTAAAGACAGAGTTTAGCTTATTGTTTTTCTTTTTGGAAAGATCTTCTTATACACACAGCATATTCAGGCAGTAGATTGCCTTATAAATATTAACTCATAGCTAATTAGTCCTTTTATTTGAAAGAGTGATGCAAATGTCTGGGTCCATCAAACCATGCATACTAATTATAAGTAAATGCACCTTCACAGTCTTCATAAGGAAATGATAGTTTAATCTTAGGATTGTCACTTCATATTCGAATAGATAATATCTGCCAGCTCTGTGTCAAAATGAGTTGTCAGAGGAGATTACTTCAAAGACTCTTAGGTTTTTAATTGACAAAACAATAAAACAAATAATCTACACTTCTATGAATAGTGTCACTTAGATGGGGTTCTCAACACTTCATTATACTATATGTTTAGGAACTTTATATCAGAATAAATGAAATGCTATATTATAGTCTAAAACTCAGCCTTTCTTAGAACATACATTCATGTGGCCTTTCTTACTTTTGTTTGTTGAATTACCCTGTGCCTGGGGTGGGGGTGGGGGTATACATGTATAGATTAGTCACAATGATTTTGTTTCATTTTTGTTGTTCTTATATATTTCAATAGTGTTTTAAAAATATTTAGTAAAAATGTGTCTTGGGTAAAGTGGTATTATTCCATTTTGTAGTGTGTTCTGAGCCACTAGATATGGCATATATGGTGAACTTCATCCCTGGATTTATTTATAGATTTCATAAAGGAACTAGGTACAGCACTGGAATGAAATCAAAGTGATCTTAACCTATAAATTAATAATGTCTCTTAGATTTATAAGGCCAAATTTAGAATGTCTTAAGCATTATAATCACTAACTCAATCCATACAGCAATGCTATCAGGATTAAACTGTCACTTATTTTGCTAACTAGAAAGCCATATTTTAAGAAGTAGAAATTGCAAATTTCAGACTCAAAAAGGCTGAAATTTTTAACCATGTTGCAATATTAATATTTAAGTTTAATTTATATATTGTTTCAAAACAATTTCTATATTATTTTCTATTGAGGGTACTTTTAAAACTAGGCAATTCGTCAAGTGACAAATAAGATTTTTATACATAAATACAGAAAAGTTAAGGGGTATGGAAATTTTGTGAACTATGTTGATAGTTATATGCATTCTTGGACACAGATCTGCTCCAAGTAAAAGTTTAAATACAAGATATGTGTATATGTTGTGTTTAGCCTGTTCAGCATGCTAATTATACTCTTAATTGACATATATGTTAGGATATACTTCTCTTTAAATACATCCATGTAGGTATCAAAATCTGTTTGAATTAAAATTAATGTGAAAAAATCTAAAGAATTATGTATTTTCAACAATAATTCACTCGTAAAAATGATTGATAGTGCTGTGCAGCTGGGAGATAGAGAAATACTTTGGTTCAAATTTTAAAATGTACTTTAGATAGAATTAATGGCATTTTTCTTTATTTCAAGACTTCAATGAAATTCAAAGATATAGGATTTGTGAATTTGGGAGATAAGGTGAAATAATACTCATTCTTTCTACCTTTACTTGGCCAAACACCAAATATTTTGTACATACTACTTAATATTTTCAAATTTTGTCTTATTACTCATCACCCATGGGGATAATGTTGTATAGATGCTAATTAACTCATTTATTATCTGCTAACCACCTCTTACTGATGAGCAGTGATGCCTGTTCCTTTGACTATAGTAAACCAGGCTGGCACATAACTTGTGTACCCAGAGCTAGTCAAGATTTACCCAGGACACAGTTACTGTTCTCTCTCAGAAGAAGTAGCAATTTGAGGTTAAATTAAACTTTTCAGATAACTGATCCTAAAACGCAGTATTGCATTAAAAAAGGCATTTTTTCTCTTTTTAATCTTTTTTTATTGTGAAAATACCATACAGAGGGGCTATAATTTCATGGGCAAGGTAATGAGTACATTTCTTATCAAGCATTGTTGCCTACTCCATTGTTTCCCGGAAAGACATGATTGAACACAACTGTAATCCTACTTAGGAAGTGAAGGAATGAGGATCATAGCTGAAACTTGTCCTTGGGCAAAGCACATGGTTCTATGTGAAAAATAAACTAAAGCATAAAGAGCAGGAAGATGTGACTCAAGAGGCATCTGTGAGTTGACACCCCAGTAATACAAAAAAAAAAAACAAAAAACCATTTTCCTACAGTTAAGTTTAAGCAAATATTTAGACACAATATTTCATTAATTGAAATTGACCTGTATTAAATTTCAAAGCATACAGCTTTTTAGTTATAAAAATAGAGTATGTCCTTTTTTGTTTTTCTTTCTTTAAAACATAAATACCATCAAAAGCACATGACATGAAAGTCTGTAAATACACAGGCTGTAACTAAATAACTGAATAAATCAACATACATCTTTTGATAAAGCAATTTCATTACTATGCTTTATAGGAAACTTTGTTAAGAAATCTTTCATGTTTACTTTTCTTCATAGGACCCTACACATGGACTATATTCTTTGATAGATATTTCCATCTGCAGATTCCAAATCAGAATTGTACTTCTGTTGATTTTCCTCTTTGCCCTCATGCTATTTAGATTATAATGCAAACACTAAACTTCAGTCATAAACACTCAGTCAAGGCCATAAAATTCATTCTTCCACTCTAACTAATTTCTTATTACAAAAAAATAGAGTAAGATGTGAAAAGTAGAAATATAAATTTTAAAGTGCTGTTCTTTTTCCCTTTCTTTTAACATCCTAGAAAACCAAATGCTTGCAAAATTATCTCAACATCCTAAACCCTAAATCTTATTTTATAAATATTTGGAATTTGTCACTTACAACAATATCACTTGTGAACTAATTTTATTTTAAACCCAAAGTCCTAAATATTTTGCATCTGTGTGAGCAATACATGTTTATTTATAGATATTATTTAAGATTTTTTAAACTTTAATCTTAATAACTAATTTAGATTACTTTCAATGTAGTGGAATTGTTCTAAACATGTCACTTATAAGCTTCATTCATTCCCTTTAGCTGTCAAATAGGAAAAAATATGAAGATATTGATAACTCCTATATTCTTTTATTGTGGTGAAAATGAAATGAATTAAAACATTCTGTTATAAAGGAGCTTTAGAATTGACCAAAAGTAAGTTAGTAACTCACACTACCTATGAGAAATTAATTCTTCTTAAACTTTAGGTGCAAATTTATAAAATATATTATGTTAATTTTATAGTGAAACAATTTAAAATTATCTTACATCAGGGTGGGATGATATCTTAATGTCTTAAACAATGTGCTTTTCTTTTCCAATTTTATTTTAGTTTTGTGGTGCTTACTCTCTGTGTGTATGTGTGCTTTTTCAAAAAAACATTTTCAGGAAGTAGAGAAAGGGAAAAAAGAATCTTTACTTTTGGATGCCTGAAGTGATTGGGAGACTGTACATGCATGGAAAATACTAAAATACTAAATCCAGACGAAACATTTTGTTATTCTGACCAACACACAGACAATTGCCTCAGATTAATTTGGAACAATGTATTCCAAGTTTGGGTGATTTTGTTCTGTATGGGGTTAATTTACCAAATTCCCATAGCCAGTGAAATAGAGGTTGAGAGAAAGGAGAAATCTTTCAGTAAAACTGCATGCAAAGGGAAAGCTTAGGACCAAAATATGGCAGCAAGGGAGATTTCCTTGGACCTTATTTTTAATCTAAGGTTCATTAGAATAGACATATGGAGGACTTGGTTTTCTTATCCTTGATGTTATGAACTAATACATTCATAAAACACAGTAGAAACAAATTTGCAGTGGCTGTAATGTGGCCAAGTTACCATTTTTAACATGTTTACTGTTTTAAACACAAAAGTTATCATTAACATCACAAAAAATATTGTGTACACAGTGGTATTTACAAAATGCATATTAGAGAAGAACACCATATAATATATTTATATTAAAAGAACTCATAGTCATTTACCTATTAATTTATTAATACAGAGATGTTAAACTGGTGAAACACCATTGTTTTCCAGGAGAACACTCATATATCATTTATTATGACACAATTATCAAGAACCATGAGACTCCATCATGGTTTGATAGCACATATGAGGATATGAGTTCAACCATAGAATTATCAAATAATGCAAAGTGTATTTCATAATATTCTAGGATAATGGACTTTTGTATGTGACTGCAACGTGATATATGAGTAATTTCTTCTTCTTGGAGAAAATTATAAAGGGACTTTTTAAACTAAAATGTGTTCCAATTAGTAGATATGTGAAGTAGGGAGAAATAGGCAGTGAGCTCTAAGTCTGCCTTTTAATTGTAGTGAACAGATACTTAGGTTCCAGATGTATGCTTCTGCTTCCTGTGTAGAAGTGATTCATAAGCAGGAGGACCATGACAGGTCTTTAGTTGAGATCAATTGGGCAGGATACATTTTTAGTTTACTTCAAGGTTATCTCTTGAAGAAATGAAACATTGCTCCAGTTTATCCCTCCTCCTGCTTTATATGCTTTCCTTGAGAAAATAATTCTGAGTGGTCTGTTCGTTAGTAAATCACACCTGCATTGCTGAACTCTAAGGCAGTTTGGATTTGTGATGCATACTTAAATTAAAACATGTCTGCTTTTATTGAGGAATGTGCTGTGCTTGAATCAGTGAAGGGTAAGAAGTATTCAGGGAAAAGCTGTTTTAGAGGCAGAGCTGAGTATCAGGTAACTGTAGAAATACAGCACTAGGAATCATAATTCTCCAGTGTAGCAAAGAGATATAGTTACTAAATTGAGTGAGATAGATTGCAGAAATATGAAAATCTTCTTAATTGATGAGTTTGACATGTCAAATACTTAAGGGACATGTTTGGGTTTTAACTTCTTAACCTGTGTGTGTGTGTGTGTGTGTGTGTGTGTGTACCAGGGCTTGAATTTAGGGCCTTATGTTCTTGCATGATTTTCCACTCTACCAATTGGGCCATGCTTCTAACACAGCTTTTTTGATGATTAATTAGTGTTTTTAGGGAAAGTTTCTTGGACTTTTCTGCATGAGCTGGTTTTGAACAACAATCTCTTGTTACTTGATTGAGATTTTTTAACAGTTCACAACTGAGGGCAAACTAACGAAAGTAGCATCTAGTAAATTAATGAAGACTCGTGTGGAAAATATTTGTTTTTTCTGGTGACACTTCTGCTCAATGCCTCACAGCCTTATTTAATATTTAAGAATAGAAGGAAATATGCTGTTAGACTTTAACTTTTTGTTTACTCCTATATCTCAGTTGTGCCACTAAGTTGATTATTCTTTATTTGATGTCTTAGCTAGGAAAGAATGGTTAATATTTCTAGTTGGAGGAACAGTGAAGTAGATATTCTATTGTGTATATGATTCTCCTTAAGCCATAATCAGGTCTATATTTGTTCTGAATGAAATTTAATGTGACTTTGGCCCTGCCCCCTATAAGGTAATGGTTAGCCTATGGGCATTCAGGCAGGAAGAGAAGTTCATTTTACCAAACTGCTTGCCCCTGGCATGCATGGTGGACACTAAATGGGTAAAAAAGAGAGGCTATGATTTGACCTGGGTTTAAGTAGGGAAGGGATGGGTAGGAGGTGTAGCTAGGTGACCTCGGGGCATGGGACCTCCCCTGGTGGGATGGGAGGTGTTACTGGGGTGGCTCAGGCTGTGACCTTGGAGGAGGGGTAGGTGACTGCCCAGGTGTGCCAGTTACCTAAGTGACACAGGTACTGGGCAGAGACTTAACCAAGAGGAGGGAGGAGCCTGCCTTTCCTTCCCAGGGTGGACCTAACACCCCCTCCCTACTCCCCCTCCTGTTAGAGGCTCATTCTTTTTAGTGGTTTTAAACCTGTGGGTTATTTTTCAATCTTCTTTTTTTTCTCTCTTCCTCTTTCCTCTCCATCATTAATCTCTCTCTCCAGTTCTTTCTTTCTCTTCCTCTCTCCCTCCTTTCTTCCCTTCCTGCCTTCCTCTATCATATTTTCCTTTTTTATTCTCCTTAATTTTCCCCAGGTACCCTGGAAAACATCATTAAATTCGTTACCTATCCTCAGATTTGTTTGGGGAAGAATATTTCATGGGAAATCTGTGTTATTCCATCTGGAGGTGAAAATTAGCTGGCTTTTTGTGTCTCTGTGTGTTTCTGGTACTTATCCTATCAGTCATAATTACTTAAACCTAAAATTTCATTAGTCATTTGTAAAAGGATATTATCTGTGATTTCTTCTTTATTAGTTGCAACAGTTTTATAGAAAAAAAATTGTCTTGAGATTTCTGTGAATTATTGAGGGTCACTGAGAAAACTTAGTACCAGTGGTTCACATTCGTAATCTTATTTACTCTAAAGATTGATATATAGAAGATTGAGGTTTGGAGCCAGGCTGGGGAGAGAAGTTTTCTAGACTCAATCTTTAAATTCACAAGCAAAAAACAGGGCTGGAATTATAGCTAAAATGGTAGAGCGCTGGTCCAACAAGCTCAAGATCCTGGGGTCAAATCCAGTACCATCAAAGATCCTTCCTCAAAACAAAACAGCCGAAGGGCAATTGTTTTTCTCTGCATGAGAATACAAGAGATACTATCTAGGAAACAGTGATTCTTTACTAGAACCAAATTTTCTCTGGCTTGATCTTGGATTTCCCAGGCATTGGAACTATGAGCAAGAAATTCATGCTGTTTATAAACTGATCTGCTCAAAGCATTTTTTTAATATCCACTTGAATGGACTGAAGTTCAAGGATAATAAAAACAATTATAAATTTTCTTTACTTATTGGATGACAGATGCTTAATTTTCTTATTTTGGTGATAGTTTATTAGTAGTAGTAGTTTATGGATAATTTCAAGATATCTCAAGCATACTAAACAGTTTTGAAGATAATAGACTTCACTGTGTTACATGTGTCAGACATGTTCTAACATCTGAGCTCTGTCTGTTTCCTTTCCTTCAAATGTAATTGCTGCAATTTCATGTCAATTACTTTCAGTTGAGTAAGTAAACTGGATGAGGTTGGAGTTGCTAAGGCAGGAAAATCAGCAACGCTTGCACACCTTAGAAGGACATTTTTCTGTCTAGCTGACTGATCTGCTGCTATGGTACATTTGCCCTTGTCTTGGTTTGTTTAGTCCACAATAAACATGGACCATAGTTTGGGTGGGTTATTGAAAATAGGAAATTATTTCTCATAGTTCTACAGGCTAAGAATCTCCAGATCAAGATACAGGTGATGATTTCTCATTTCTTTTAATGGTACAGAACTATTTTCCCAAAGTCTCATCAGATGGCATAGTAACGGAGAAGGAAAAAAACAACAGCTCTCGTTTTTTTTTTTTTTTTACATGAGTACTAAGACATTCATCATGGTTTTACTCCATGATTGAGTTCCTTTTCAAAGGATATATGTGAACCTTCAAAATCCATATATGGAAACCATGTCACAAAATGATGGCATATGAATTGTGGAGTTTACACATATTCAGTCCACAGCTTGCCTCTGGTGATTTAAGGAAATAGTTCTAAGACATATAAAATGTGTACACGTGTACAATCTGGAATCTCATTAAGGACAAATTTTGATTGATTGGTGTGATTTAGTGGTATTTGTATTGTTGCATGTCTAACAAGGCATTAGGAGGTGTTGAAACTTTTAATTATGTACTACACTTTGAGCAATGACAGTTGAGGTTTTTCTGGGCCAATAAATTCTTCTGATGATTAATACAGTTCATTTTTTCTCTTTATTATCTTGCGGTTTTGAGATTTCTCTACATATTGCAGAATAGAGTTGTTTGTTTTTTTTCAAACTGAGCAATTAATTGACCATACAGAAGAACCTAAACTGAGGGGAAGGAGATTTTTCTGTGTTATTTTCTAGATTTTTGTCCTCTGCACTGATGTTTTGAGGTAGCACTGGTAAGGAGGCTAACTGTAGAGTGACCATCTGCAGCCCTAGTGAATGTCCCATCTCATTAGCACACTTCCTGGACCTTAAGCATGATTGCCAACAATCTTATTCCCAAGAAGCTTAGTCTATAATAAGTCAAAGTATCTTCATATCAAGGAATATGGGGATTTCCATTGTGGTAGTAAAGTGGGCAATCTTAGTTTGCTTTCAAGAAGTTAATTCTGATCTTCACTTTTTCCTTACCCTTTCACTGCTGCTATTTGTAATTTTGTGATGAATATTTATGATAGTTATGATCTACTTTATGCACATTGCACTGAAACATTAACTATAGCATTTGCCCTATCCATCATCATCTTTGACAATATCAAATTGAACATTCATTTGAGCTGCTGTATAACTGAGTTGCTTTTGTTTGTTTTTACCTCCTCCTTTGTTTTTCTCCCATTATCACTTCCCACCTCAACCACTCCCCCCCTCCAAAGTTGTAAAGTTCATTTCCAACATAGTGTCTTGTGAGTATCATTGCTGTAATGGGTCATCTTGTGTCCTTGTTTCATCATTTTGTTATTTCCCTTTCCTTATCCAAATTAGATAAATGTATATACAAGATGCAGGATACCAAAATCAAATACAGTGACAGCAGGAGATATACATAGGGGCTCATTTCACCTAGCATCATCTTATATGGTCATATGTATGTAGCATTTGAGCTTTTCTGCTCATCTGATAAGATTGTCCTATACATATACTATTTTTGCAAATAAGGGAAACACTGGACCTATATTTCTTAGGGTTTGGATTACTTCACTAGCAGAAAGAACAATGCTGGAGGATTATCAACACCAAATTTCAAACACAGACCTGAGGACCAATGGAATAAAACTGAACACTCAGAAATGAACCCACAGAGCTATAGCTATCTAATCTTCCATAAGGGAGCCAAAAAAAATAGAATGGAAGAAAGTCAGCCTCTTCAGTAAATGGTGAGGCAAAATTGCTTAAACACCTGTAGAAAACTAAAGTTAAATCCTTATATATCACCCTGCACCAGAATCAACTCCAAATGGATCAAAGACCTTGAAGTAAAAGGAGACACCCTGAAAACATTACAGGAAAGATTAGGAGAAACTGTAGTTCTCCTTTACAAAAGCCAAGATTTTCTTAATAAAGACCCAGAAACACAACAAATCAAAGAAAGGTCAGACAAATGGGATTGCATGAAACTGCAGAGCTTCTTCATGGCAAAGGACATAGCTAGGAAGATCAATAGAAATCCCATGGATTGGGAGAAGATCTTCATTAGCCATACAACAGACAAGGGTTTTTGTTTTTAATTGCACTACTGTATTAATATATATTTCTGAATGTCAATGCATTCTAGCAATGATAAGCATTGCTAGAAGAAGATGGGACTTGAGATCACTGGTGCTACAGCACCCTCCAGGTCTTTCTTGAGTTCGCAGCTCAGATTTCTGAGATTGGAGGGGAACCTTATCATCATAGAGAATGTTTCCCTTCTCAGTCACTGAGACAATGACTAGAACTGACCTCAGATTCTACAGCTCCTGCTCAATTCTGTAGGTTATTTTATTATATAAAAAAGTAGAATAAGGGTACCTATTCTACACAGTAGAGAAAATACCAATAAAAATGATAGCTTAAAATATGTACCTAAATACTTTCAGGAAACAAAATGATAGTATTTAAAAAATGCTCTGAAATCCAATACACCGGGCTTTGACCATAGGTGAATCACTTAATACCCAATTACTAGTTCATTCTCTTTAATGTGTTCAACAATATTATTAGTTATAGAATAATGCTGGCCTTAATGTTAGAACTGAACTATGTTTTGGAATTCAGACTCTAGGTAAGTAAAAACACTGTCCTTAATATAGATAACAATAAGTATGATTCATGTTTCTCCTATTTCAGATGGAAATATTTTAGATTAGTATCAATCAAATATATCTTAAGACATACCATTTCCTTGTGTAATACTTCAACTTTTGATACAAGTTGTCATTGTGAAGGACCGACTGTGATGAATTCAACAGAAGAAATAAGGCTTCCTACTGTGTCCAATGAGTTAGAAGTGCTCGTCCTCAGAGGCACTTACTTCACATTTTGTCTCTGCATGTCTTAGGATATTTAATATTCACTACATACACACAGAAGGAGTTTTTCTTTTAATGCAATGTAACAAAGAGGAGAGAGATGTCTGAACATCAAGGGAAGTTTATATGAGCATGTGAAGTTGTTTCTAACAGTTCTTATACTTTATCTCTACTGTGTGTTCTGATGACCTTGAAAGATAAGGTCACCCAAGCTGAATGAGATACCAGTAGTTTTCAAAACAGCTTTTAAGATAATATATAACCCTCTTTACTTACACAGAGGTAGGCTGCAGGAAACAAAAGGTAGCATTTAACACACTGCAGCTTGGCCCGGCGCTGGTGGCTCATGCCTGTAATCCTAGCTACTCAGGAGGCTGAGATCTGAGGATCACAGTTCAAAGCCAGCCCGGGCAGGAGAGACCGTGAGACTCCTATTTCCAATAAACCACCAGGAAACCAGAAGTGGCGCTGTAGCTCAAGTGGTAGAGCGCTCGCCTTGAGCTGAAGAGCTGAGGGACAGAGCCCAGGCCCAGAGTTCAAGCCCCACTACCGACCAAAAAACAAACAAACAACAAAAAAAAACAACCAAAAAAAAAAAAAACCACCACCACTGGTGGGTGGTGTTCAGTAGCACAGGTTTGATGATAACATTAAACATTTCTAACAGCCAATACTAACAATCTTTGGGAAATTTCTAATGTTTAGGAGAAATACTGGTTGTTTAAAAGTTGAAAGTAACTTCCCACTGAGTCTGGTAATTGCCAAA
This sequence comes from Dipodomys ordii, assembly GCF_000151885.1. Lineage (NCBI taxonomy): Eukaryota > Metazoa > Chordata > Mammalia > Rodentia > Heteromyidae > Dipodomys > Dipodomys ordii. Next base: position 33,711,923 of record NW_012267224.1, read on the forward strand.
AGGGGTGGGGGGGAGAAAAGAAAGAAGGAAGGAAGGAAGGAAGGAGGGGAAAAAGTTAGTACTCAAAAATAGATGTCGTTTCAAAATGATTAAAAGATTGTTCCAATAAAGGTGACCAGAGCTACAGGATTCCTATGAAATGATAAAATGAATGTTCAATTCACATTGCAATATTCACATTCTTGTCATCAAGAGGTATGAGAGAAAAAAGAAATTTCTAAAAGTAGCTACAGGAAAAATATATTTCTAAAGTTGCCAGCACAACCATATTCATTGCAGCTTTATTTACCATAGCTAAGATATGGAACCAACCCACATGCTCCTGAATAGATGAACGGATCAAGAAAATGCAGTATATATACACAATGGAATGTTATGCTTCCAACAAAAAGAATGACATAGCCACATTCGTAAGGAAATGGAAAGACTTGGAAAAAATCATATTAAGTGAAGTAAGCCAGACACAAAAAAACATAGGCTCCATGGTTTCCCTCATTTGTAATACTTAGTATATGTCTAAGATAGTCCTAGTAGAGGATTACAATAGCTCAATAGCTATGTATATGTGACCATATAAGATGATGCTAATCATGAATGAACTCCAAGATATGGAAACAAGAGGTTTTTCTTTGTTGTTGTTGTTTTGTATATATATTTTTATTGTAAAAATACTGTACAGAGGGGTTACAGTTACTTCAGTAAGTTAATGAGTACATTTCCTATTCAGTGTTGTTACCTCCTCCTTTGTATTTGCTTTACTATCAGTTCCCTCCCAAACTCCCCAACTCCTCCCTAACCCATCCCCCAAAGTTGTAAAGTTTGTTTTCAACATATTGTCTTGTACATCTCATTGTTACAATGGGTCAACCTATATCCTTATTTCTGTATTTTATTATTTTTCTTCCCCTCCCCAAATTATAAAAATGTATATACAAGATTCAGGGCAACAGAATAAATTACAGTGAGAACAGGGGTTATACTGTGGGGGAAGAACATACAAAAGAAACAAAAAAAATCACATGGTACATTATAAATACATTAAAAACAACAGCAAGAAAGGTAAAATCACTTGTGTCTCTATCTTGGGGTTCATTTCACTTAGGATCATCTGATATGGTCATTTGTATATAGCTTTTGAGCTTTTCTACTTGTCCTAGACTTATACTAGTTATTGCAAATAAGGGAAACCATGGGGCCTATATTTATTTTGGTCTGGCTTACTTCACTTAATATAATTTTTTTCCAAGTCTTTCCATTTCCTAACAGTGTCATTCTTTCTGATGGATGCATAGAATTCCTATATATAACATTTTCTTGATCCATTCATCTACTAAGGGACATATGGATTGGTTCCATATCTTTCTTAGCTATGGTGAATAATGCTGCGATAAACATAGTTGTGCTGGTAGCTTTACTATATACCCTTGTTTGTGATTGTTTGGTAAATGCCCAAAAGTAGAATTCCTGGGTCATAGGGGAGCTCTATGTGGAGTCTTTGAGGAACCTCCATACTGCTTTCCAAAGCGGTTGAACAAGTTTATACTCCCACCCCTCCCCTCCAGCATCTGTAGGTTTTAATTTACTGTGTGAAGTTATTTCTTTTTTTCGTTTGTTTCCCCCCCCCATTTGGTTTATCCCATGTGGTCAACCTATTTAGTACTCTGTGTCTTGTATATATGTTTATCTGATTTGAGGTAGGGAAGGGAATAATGGTGAGACAAAAGACAAAGGGTGAGTCAAGGAAACAGTAATACTCACAAGACAATATGTTGGAGATGAACTTTACACCTTGTGGGGGAGAACTGCTCGGGAGGGAAAGTGGAAGAATAATGAGAGAGGGGGTAACAATGTTCAACAAGAAATGTACTCATTACCTTACATATGTAACTAACCCCTCTGCACATCACCTTGACAATAAATTAATTAAAAAAAACAAAAATATACTTTTGTCAAAAAAGATTTTTGTTTTTTGGTGTGTGTGTGTGTGTGTGTGTGATTTCAGATAATGAGTAATGAATAATGCTGGTCTTAGTAAACCAACCTCCCCTGTGTGGTCTTTGAAAATTTGGCCTCCCCAGTTCTCTAATACTAGTCAGACAATACTGGATTCCAAAATCCTCACTTAAATGAGTTCGCAAGGCAGATGACATTCCTCAAGCCAAGTGTTTACTTCGTGACATAGATTAGAACATAGTTTCATTCTCTATTTATGATTTTATCTTGCTGCTCAAGGTGCTGATGGGGCCTTTTGGGATCTTTGTCTTGATATCAATGAGCTGATAAATGTACTTTGCTCTTTTCAACTTAATTATGTCTGCCTCCACAATAAAAAGACTCATTCCAAAGATATGGTTAAAGCCAGGCACCAGTGGCTCAAGCCTGTAATCCTAGCTACTCGGGAGGTTGAGATCTGAGAATCAAAGCTAGCCTGGGCAGGAAAGTCCATGAAATTCTTATCTCCAATAAACGACCAGACCAGAAGTGGTGCTGTGGCTCAAGTGGTAGAGCACTAGCCTTGAGCTGAAGAGCTGAGGGACAGGACTCAGGTCCCGAGTTCAAGCCCCACGACTGACAAAAAAAAAGATATGGTTATATTTTCTATTTTTATTATCCCCTAGGTTTCTTTTTTCTTTTTATATTTTGGAGGGGGTATGAAAGTAAAGTTGAACACATTAGGTTTTAAACAACATAAAATTTGCTTTTTTTTTTTTTTGTCCATCATGGGGCCTGAACTCTGGGTCTGGGCCCTGTCCCTCAGCTCTTCAGCTCAAGGCTAGTGCTCTACCACTTGAGCCACAGTGCCACTTCCAGCTTTTTTTGCTTATGTGGTGCTGAGGAATCGAACCCAGGGCCGCATGCATGCAAGACAAGCACTCTACCACTGAGCCACCTTCCCAGCCCATGACCATTTTTAAAAAATTGTTGAATTAGACTTTTCCCTGATATTCCTGGTTTCAACAACTTTTTCAATTCTGTCCATTATACTGGTGTGATCCACAGGCAAAGAACTTAATAAAGTATCTCTATGATCTAGCATTGGCAATGAATGAGCTCCATGTCTCTGTTCTATTTTTTCTCTTCATTTCTAAACTAGTCTCTTCTGGACCCACCCATCATTAATTACACTCACATAATGCATTATTTATACTGTCATTCTGACTCCACTTTCAGAAGTGCTTTTTCAAGTCTTTGCAATATATATTTGATACACTGTGACTGTCCCTGAATCAGGTATAATTAATTATGAAAGCTATAGTCATACTTGTTATACTATCTGATTGCAATTTGTGTCATATTCAGTGCATTTTTTGCCTTCTTCCACACACTAGACCGTGTTCTTTTCAAATGCATACACTATGTCTTTTTAATGACTGTTGGATAAAAAGCAAAATCACAAACATTATTTTGTTGAAAGAATTAGGGAAATGGTGATCAGTTTATCCTTTTTTGTTTTCTCTTCCTCCCTCCCTCCCTCCCTCCCTCTCTCTCTATCTTCCTTCCTTCCTTCCTTCCTTCCTTCCTTTCTTTCTTTCTTTCTTTCTTTCTTTCCTTCCTTCTTTCTTTCTTTCTTTTTTTCTTTCTTTCTTTCTTTCTTTCTTTCTTTCTTTCTTTCTTTCTTCCTTCCTTCCTTTCTTTCTTTCTTTCTTTCTTTCTTTCTTGTGTGTATGAGTCCTGGGGCTTGAACTTACAACCCTGGCACTGTCCCTGATTTGTGTTTGTGCTCAAGGTTTGTTTTCTACCATTTAGACCCATAGAAACATTTTAGGTGGTTAATTGGATTTCCCTGCCACAGTTGGTTTTGAACCTGAACTCTCAGATCTCATCTAGGATTAAAGGCATGAGTCACCAGTTCCTAGCTTCCTTTTTCTTTTTCTTTTCCTTTTTTTAACCAAAAGTAATATCAGCTAAACACTTTTTTTTCCATAGACATCTGATATACTTCTGTGATTATAATTAGTGAAATAATAGAGATTTTCCTCAACTTGATAAAAACCCCTTGCAGTTCAGCATTTGATCTTGAAAATATGTACTTGGAAAATATGATGGCCAACTCATGGTCTCATTTCTAATTTTACAGATTTTTTTTAGAATTAGAGTATAAAACACAGAGTTGCTTATTTTTATTTCTTCTGTGTTTCATACAATAAACAGAAGTAATTCATGTTTTGTTGTTTTTAGAGGTGCTATTTGTGCTTCTTCCCCCTTTTGAGGGAGGGTATATTGTGGTACAGAAAAGAAATGAGGAAGGGTGAACAAACACAGTCATAGTATTCAGTATAAACTATGCAGAACATGAACTATGCACTTTGTGGGCAGGTATAGGAGAGGAAATTAGGGGAAGTAAAGGAAGGGGTAACATTGTCCAAAAAAAGGGAACTGTACATATTGCCTGACTGATTTATGAAGTGGTAATCCCTCTGTGCACTATCTTAACAATGAACATGTTATGTTTTTAAAGTTTTAATTTTTTTCAGAAGATATCTGGAAAAAATTAAATAATGATTTTAAATAATCCCATAGGCAATTATTAAGAGGGTGGGGACCAAGTGAGTAAAATATTCAGTATTCCAGTTCCATGGACAGTCTGATTTTATAGGCATCAATAGCAAGTGATTTATGCATTTTAAGTCTTTTAGAATTTTCTTGATGGAATAACATGTAAATGAGGAGAATGAAGACATGGACAAATTTCAAGTGACTAACTAAAGAGCCAGGCTTTACATTCTCCACACTCTAATTATCCCAAGACCTGAAAATAAATCAATGAATCAAGATGATGCATGAGTGAGAATGAATAATACTGGGACTGCCACCAAAGTTTCCTTTGTAAGAAAAGACGAGAAAGACTAAATGGCCCTGCTCAGTAGCTCTGACAACATTAGAATTTCCCTCTTTTGTCCTTCCTAAGTATATTTATTGTAGTTACATTTGGCTCATGTTCTTTTCTCCTTGTTCTGGCTTTGAATTGGGCCCAGCTTTTTAGCTCCAGGGAAGCTCGTCATGGTATTGAAATAGCTCATTCATTTAAACAGTGCTAATTTCAACCACAATCACACCAGTTCATAGAGCATGGAAATTAATGCTAGAGAAAACCTGTAGATCATTTCTTCCATCTGATTCTGACAAGGAAGTATTATTTTTGTACATTATGCCCTGAAATATTCTACCTAGTTAATTTTAAGTGACTGAAATAATGGAGCTTTCACTATTTCCCTTGAGAGAGAATTGTATAGCTTAATAAACATCACTTAGTAAATCCATCAGAAGATCAGTCTAGGTTCCTTTTTACTTCATTTCATGTCATTATTCCTAGTTATCCACTCTTGGGTCACCGTAAACAATCCCTTTCCCTTCTCCATTTAGTATAACACATTTTCTGTGTACCATACTGAAAGAATGCCAAAGATGGTTGAAGTTGCTTTTATGGAGAAAGTTATGATTTTGGTTAGAAATGTGAAAAATGTAACCATTTGTACTTTCTTGAATCACTCTTGTTTAAAGGTGGCAAAATGATACTGTTTTTATTTTATTTATTTATTTTTGGTCAGTAGTGGGGCTTGAACACTGGGCTTGGGCACTGTCCCTGCACTCTTCAGCAAGTGCTCTACCACTTGAGCCATAGCGCCACTTCCGGTTTTCTAGTAGTTTATTGGAGATAAGAGTCTCACAGACTTTCCTGCCCAGGATGGCTTTGAACCATGATCCTCAGATCTCAGCCTCCTGAGTAGCTAGGAATACAGGCAGCCATGAGCCACTGGCGCCCAGTTTATGGCTTTTAAAATAATTAAATAAACCTCTACAAAATAAGTCTGTCCAGTTACTCTATATCTGTGCTTTCTATGAATCAGCCTTAAATGAATATTAAAAGTAAAACTCAGGGAATTTTACAACTTTAACTGTATCATATCTATAAAGCTTATCCAAGGTTTGAAATATTGACAGTAGGCTATTTTTGTGTGTGTAACTTGGTATTACTTTAACTATTATCACAGGTTCTCCAAGTATAAACCCACTATCTCCATTTATTCATTTTAAATATACTGCTGCATGCACTTGAATAAGTAGGTCAACTAAGCACTTCTCGCTGTGTTTGTTATTTGAATTTACATTTGAACTTTTGTAATGAAAAGTATTGATTGTGTGGGGTGGTGGGGGGGGGAGGCTGGGAAGGGATGTGAAGGGTAAACAAAGGAGGAGGTTGCAATGCTTGATAAGAAATGTATGCATTATCCTGCCCATGTAATTGTAACCCCTCTGTACAGTATGTTCACAAAAAAAAAATAAAATAAAATGAAACAAAAAAGAAAAGTATTCAATAATATACCATGTCATTTAGATTTTTGCTGGAAGAACAAGTACTTGGTCTCTGTAAGTGGTAGACAATGAAAATAAAGCATTATTATTACAAACAACGCACAATCAGATATGAAAATATTGTAGATTTATCAGAAGAGTTGGCATTTTGAGCATTTAAATGCTAACACATTTTAAAATACTGGTTTTAAAGTTTTCTTATGTGTTTTACACCAACCTGCTTTCAAGTAGAATAATTATGAGTTGGTTACTACATATATGATATTCATAGGCAAGAAGAAGTAGAGACATTACTATTTTTGAAACATAAACTTCTTTAAGATTATATAATCCAGCAGAAAAACCTGTGTAGCCATGCTAAGTAAAATAAATGGTTCTACTCACTAAAATGAGGCTACAGAAACTATGTTTTATAATAATGTTTCTCATGGGAATTAAGTTACAAAGAACAAATGAATTTCTATGATAGATAAAATTTTAAGCAAAATTTAAAAGTTCTACATTTACTGTTGTATCCTCTTATGCTCACAAGGGAAAAGTTTCAGAGCATTTAACTTGGCAGACATAAATTTCCAAATCTTCTGCAGTTATATTCTGATTTTAGTGACATGATGTTCAGTTAAGTCAAAATTACATAATTATTGTCTATTTAATGTCTGTACATAAGAAATTCTCATTCAACACATAGTTTTCTAATTCATATGTATTTCGTATATTTCAATGCCTTTAAGTGGCATTAAAATCATCTCTACTAGATTGTTAGAGCAAACTTAAATGTCAGCAAATGCATTTAATTAATAATTCTGATTGCTTTTTGTAGTTTTAAATATGTTGAGAAGAAAGCTTGCACCTTTTATGTTAATTTCAATAAATTTTTAGTTTTGCTTTTGTTATTTAGAAATAACAATTTTCTAAATAACAAATACTATTTGTTATTTAGAATGTAGGCCTATTTACATCCCTTAACTTATTAAGACTGAGCTTAACCAAAAGTTGTAGAACCTATTTAGATCAACAGAATTTTTTTTTATTGTGAAAATACTGTACAGAGGGGTTACAATTACATGGGCAAGATAATGAGTACATTTCTTATCAAGTATTATAGCCTCCTCCTTTGTTTCCCCTCCTCATCCCTTCCCAAGTTGTAAAGTTCGTTTCTGACATGACAACTTGTACTTCTCATTGTTGCAACAGGTCCACCTGTATCCTTATTTAAATGACTTGATTTTCCCCTTCCCCTTCACAAATTATTCTTACATCAAATACAGTGAAAGCAGGGGTTATACTGTGGGGGAGGGACATACAAAGCAACAAAGAAATAATCTTATAATTGGGTTAGAAACAAATGCATGAAAGAAAGAAAAACATTTAAAATACATATCTTAGGGTTCATTTTCCTAACATCACCTTATCTGACCTTTCAACAGAATTTTTTTTTCAGATTTTTGAAATTAAAAAAAAATGTCAACATGAGGAAAACAGCACACACTTTTTTTTTTGGTAGTACAATGACTTGGGTGCTTTGCTTCTTTTCTTGGTGTTCAAAGCACTAAGGAGACATTACAAAGTTCATCTTTACATGATCACTGATAATTCACTGCATTAAGTTACAAGAATTTGAATATGTGATTTGAAATGTATATGATTAATTGGTATGGTAGGGGAAATAAAAGATGCGAAAGGGGCTGGGAAGGTAGCTCAGTGGTAGACTCTTGCCTTGCATGCATGAGACCCTGGGTTTGATTCCTCGGCACCACATAAGCAGAAAAAGCCAGAAGTGGTGCTATGGCTCAAGTGGTAGAGCATTAGCCTTGAGCTGAAGAGCTGAGGGACAGCGCCCAGGCCCTGAGTTCAAGCCCCATGACCAGAAAAAAAAAAGATGAAAAGAGGTCAATAAGTGAATGCAGTAACATAATCCACAAGGAAACTATGGCTAGTGTTATATCTTTTCAGAAAGTATAAATGGACACATGAAATGCTAAATCACTTGACAATTAATGAGCCACTAAAATTTATACAAAGACATATACAATGTACAATCTGGTTACTCATTGTAAATGTATGATCATTTTAATAATTTGTTCTCTCAAAAATTATCTTTACCTTTATTGTTTTGAAAATGACATTTGGATACACTTGGAAGATTAAGCAAAACATTAAATCGTCTTAGAATGGGATGTGGGATGTTCCAGGCTTCATCCTGCAGGGGCAGTTGACTGCTCTGCTTTGGTATTTGGTATTTTGTATTTGGTACCTTGTCCAGCACAGTTTAACATCAGTGCCTTAACATATTGCTTCAGGCCATTGTTTCCCCAATTTGAGAAATTAGCGAGGACATTGTCAAACTAAACATAGCATTCTAAAGATCATGATGTCATGAACAAATTATGTTTGAGCAGATCAGATATTCTAACATTACCAGGAATTATACTGTAGTCAGTCCTCTGAAAGTAAACCAAACCATTCTCTTGAAGATCCGTTTGTATATTTTTATATGCAGATATCATACTAGTCAACTGACTGGTATAGACTGATCATACGAATAACATATAGTCAAAAGATTCTGAACATTTCTAGAAAATGCTATGCCTTTAAGGCCAAAAGGCTTTGAGTGTTTCTGCATACATTATATACGTTTTGCTACACTTCCACGTTGTTAAAAGTTAGCTGTAAAAATGCAAGTCTAAACTTTGCTACAGTCCATCCAGAAAACAAGAATGTTTTTGCAGTACTTTGGTGAATGCTCCTGAATCTATTTATCTAGCTCTATTGCTGCCAAACACTGACTACTATTTTTAGGAAGTGTAAGAAACAAGACAAGGAGCAAGGTCTTCAGAGACTCATTAGGACCATTAGAAAAATGCTTCTAGCAGCTCCTATCAAAACAGCAGAAATAAATAACCTTTGTTCCTGGGACATGGATTCACCCTGGTTCTGTAGCTCCATTTCTAGATGATGTATTGCAGTCATTATAGTCACCTCTGTAGGACACTGTGTATACAAAGTGTGAGTGCCTTACCTCCCAGTTCAGGGTATTTCCTGATATATGAACCATTTGTCCTTGTCAGATTGTCCAAGGTGAAAAGAATAAACTTTAAATATGAATCACTTCTAGGTGACATGAATACAAGAGTAAATATTCTCTTACCTTTCCTTTCCACAAAGAAAAATATAATCTATGAGAGAAAATTGGTTAAAGAATATAAAAAAGTATTAACCAATTGATTTATTTAAAAAATTACTATTTGATAAAGATAGATATAAAATCGGAATGCCAAAATCTATTATTTTTAAGAAATTGAATTTCATATCAAAGAAGGTGCTACATACTTATACTAGAAATAAACAAAAGATTTTATGTCTCTGGAATCAGAACTAGAAGGAATGACACTTATTTCTCCATATAATATCTGTTTTTCTAAAGATTATGAATATTGAGTAATGAATACATATTGTTGAATATTTTATATGAGTATTCAAAAAAAGTCTATCCAAACTGAATATACGTTGGAGCATATTACTGTATTTGTTTCTAAAATGAAAGCATGATCACACTTAACTGAGCTGGTAGCTGGGGAGTAGAGTACTTGATTAGTACATGAAAACCTCTGAACTTAATTCCCTATAACCACCACAACCAACAAACAAAAACACATTTTAAAAACTATGTACCAACCATTTAAAAATGTTTTTATTTAATCTTCCTTATAATAAAATCAAGTCATCTCTATCTCAGAATTATTAATACAGATTTTATTATGCTTAGCAATCTAGTTCTTTTATTGCATTACCTATACATTCAGTACAAGTATTCTTCTATATTTTCATGTATTTCTAAAAACAGTAATACTTGTTTTTTTTTTTTAAGTCAGGTTCCAGAAAGGACAACAAAAGAGCAGCCTGCAATTCAGTGAAAAGAGTTTAAACTCCATTCTTTTAAGTACAAACATATCTACACATACTAAAAATCCAAGTTAACAGTGAGGAAACATAGAGACTAATAAAGCAGGAAGCAGTTACATTCTGAGAAAGATAAGGGCTATTGCCCAATATCTGGGAACACTGAGTAGAAGTAACTACAGTGCATCATCGGAGGGATCAGGACCTAGTGAATCAGAATTATGGCCCAAGATGCCACTGATAGACAGAAAAAGACCAATGGAATCTATGTTGTCTCCCATTTTTGAATCCTATCAATGACTGTCAACATCAGAAGCCACCATGCTCATGGAGGAAAGTACAGCACACTCTGGCAGGTGTCAGTCCTAGTTCTCCCAGGTTATTGGATTACCCAGCAGGGAAGCTACATTTCCATAAAAGTTGTCCCAAGTAAATTAAGCAGTTAGTATACATTTGTTTAAATTGCCACTGTGGGAAAAAAGCATATCTTACTGTAATGAAAACACAGGGCTGATTCTAGTAGAAAGTGAATACTGAAAGTCTATCTTGTGAACAGTCTATCAAGGTTAATGAAATACACACACACACACACACACACACACACACACACACACACACATACACACGCATACACATACACATGAATGTAAAGACATACGCAGATTCAATTTCTCAACCAGTGAAACTCCCGGGCTTTTATAAGACTTTTAAGACCAATCATGCTTACAAAAAAATCTTCAAATTGGCAGGATAGGCATAAAGAATCTCTATAACTGGAAGGCAGTTTAAACTAAATATTTATAAGATGCCATTTTTTTAGGATTATTTTAAGTGAAAGTATCTGCAATACTAGCAATAGCTCTGTTCCTGAAACTTTATTTTTTAAAAAAATCTGAAGAAATGCCTATGATATAACATAATTGGTAGTATGTGAATTTAGACATGTTAATGATCATTCTTGGATTATTTTTGCATATTTGGAAATAAAGCATAAGTATTTTTAATTTTTTTCATACAGACATAGAATATGAAGCAAATGGTTTTTTTTGTTGGTTTTTTGTTTTCCTTTATCTTGACTCCATTCAGCACTGCATTCCTGCATGTTCTCCTTTCATGCAGTGTTGGAATTTGAACCCAGTGCCTCACTGGCTTCCTCAGCTTGCTTGCACATGGCTGGCTGGCTCTTTCCCACCTGAACTACAACTCCAGTCCAACTTTTTCTAGTTACCTGGAGATGGAATCAGGTAAACTTTCCTGCCAAGGCTGAATTGAATCTAGATATAAACTTCCTGAATAGCTAGGAATACAGGTATGAACTAATAGTGCCCAGCTTCTCTTTTCTTTCATACATACATACGTACCTATGTATGTATGTGTATGCGTATATATGTGTGATTATGTTATAAGACAACTGTTGAAATGAAATGGTAACATGTCACTATCCACATTTTCAGAGTAGTTTGAATGATGAATGTTCACGTAAGTCTTGGCATCCAGTGTATAGGTAGGTAATTGAATATTAATAGATAAAAGAAGTCTTTAGTCATTGTTTCATTAAAGGAACTTGTGGGACCCAGACCTCTTCTTTTTCCTTTGAGTTATGGATTGGAGCTAATGTTTTCAAAACACCACAGTCTACCACAATTAGGGGCCGACTACATAAGGTTGTGCTTGGCCTTCTACAGGACTAACTTATGATTGACAGGAACTTCTTAATGCTGTAGGCCAAACATACCTTTAAGGTGTTCTGGGTATTTATTATATGAATGGAAAGTTGATTAATGTGAGAATTTACATTAAAAATTCTGTTACTGAGATTTATTTTCACAAAATCACATATAAACTTATTTCATGGGATGATAATTTCAAGGTACTGTTTAATGTAAGTGGCCAAAATTCAAGAAGGAGAAAAATGAAGAATGATAATTAATTTATGAACTCTTCACATAACTTTGTAAGCAGCTAATCATATGGACATTGATTTTATAAATATGCTAGCTACAGAACAGAACTCTTGTAAATGTGGAATTGAAAAGTACTACATGATACGAATAAATCAGGTCTAATCATTTAAAATCTCCTGCATACTTCATGCATCTACACAAACATGAGATCATTTCCTCACTTTCTTTGAAATATGTTCAGAGTACTCTAAAAATTAGTTTCAATATGGACTTTGTCAGTATTTAAAATATTAAAAAATAAAGGTGCAATTGTAAAATTTTTATTCAATATATATTATGTAATAACTAAACACATATCTTGAGGGAAGGGGTGGAAGGGGACGAAAATAAAACAATGGAAGGGGTAACATTGATCAGGAAGCATTGTACTCATAACCTGACATGGTATTTTATATTCTTTGTGAAATTACTTAATAATTAAAAAGTGACTATAAGCATTGGAAATATTACATATATAGGTTTTCCTTGGAAATGCATTTCACAAACACTTTGTGTTTGGTAGATATTAACCAGTGAGAGTGATGTTACTTGTTACTTTCAGGAAGCTGAGATCTATGTTTTGCATTGTGGTGTATGTGGTGTGTGTGTGTGTGTGTGTGTGAGAGAGAGAGAGAGAGAGAGAGAGAGAGAGAGTGATGTTACTTGTTACTTTCAGGAAGCTGAGATCTATGTTTTGCATTGTGGTGTATGTGTGGGGTGTGTGTGTGTGTGTGTGTGTGTGTGTGTGTGTTTGTGTGTGTGTGTGTTTGTGTGTGTGTGTGTGTATACGGTGAGGGAAATATACCCAAATTTTCTCCAGCACTAGTTAAATACTCTATCATTTGAGCTGCATCTTCAGCCCTTTTAATTTTGAGCTCTACATTCTACTTTTTGCAGAGGTTGGTTTCAAACTTTTGATCATCCTATCTGAACCTTCTGAATAGCTGCAATTATAGGCATTTACCATCATGCCTATATTGCTTTGTGTCAGAATTTTTGTTGAAAACTGTATTAGTTATAGATATTAGTATAATATTAGTAGTATTTAGTTATAATATTAGTAGGTTCTTTGGTATGATGTATTTCAGAATCTTTGCTTCAATATGCGTGAAAACAAATATTTATTTATGGCATATGAACAGTATCCTTAAGATACTCAGAACATGAAAGCTCACTAGACCCCCCTCACAGAATACTGTCCATTTAGTAACATCCCTTTCAGTACCTACCACTTCATGTGATGAGCTTCATTTATCATCATCATTTTGATACATCAGTGCAGCAAAAGTGATAGAGTTCTGTTCTCCTTAAATGTAAAAGAATTAATAACATAGCAGTCCTTACTAGTTTCTGAAGTTACAGAAACTGAAAGCATAAGGAACAAGAATGTGCTCATATAATAATAGCAGTAATAATAACAAAAACAATAATATCACTTTATAATTTCTCTGATGATAGAAATTACAGTGATTTCTTTTCTCTTACATAAAAGACTGTAATGGCATAAATCAAATAAGAAGATCCTCTTAGTACCAAACCTGTCAAAAACAATGACAGGTTTTTATTTCTTGCCACTGTTATCAAGTCAGGTTTGAGTCCTTGTCTCAACAACTCTCTTCTCAAAGGCATATTACCTCTACCTATGCTATAACCTGATGACCTCTTTCAGAGAACTTTAAAGCAAGTTCTTTGAAGTTTTCTACAAGGAGAGAAAGATTATGACTTGTACTTTACCTTGAGGGTATAAAGTAAATCCTATTTGAATGAAGAGAATCCTGACATAGTCTTCCCTCATCAGGCCTGCTCTGTCTGGTTCCAATAGCACTATAGGAGGCCATTGGAAATGTCCCCACCCCATCTCTGTGCAGAATAATTAAGCTGAGATTGGTTTGAATTCTTTTCTAATTATCCCTCTCACCATGATGTGGGGCTTGAGAAGTTAATTACAAGCATTTTCATGCCCATAAAGCAGAAATGATCTCTCCATGATGTGCAGATTTGACAAGCCTTCAGAAGGGTGTTAGAGGATGGTGGCTACTCTGTATATTCCTTCCCCTGGAAAAATCTGTGAGGCATTATTTTTAGTCTTTTAGAGAGCATTTCAATCATTTTCACATAAGCAAAGAGGAGAAATAGGTAACACTATTTTAAAAAACCAGAGCTTCACAACGAAGTTATTTTAACATTAAGCCAGAAGCCTTAGCAAATATTCATGGGCACTATTTCAGAATATGTATATTTGCTTTTTTGAATTATGATTACTTGATCTATTTCAAACAGAAGGTTTATTTGAACAATTTTCTTTATCTGTAAAGTTATAGTTGGGGTTTGTTGTTGTTGTTGTTGTTGGTTGTGGGGCTTGAACTCTTGTGCCTGAGCGCTGTCCCTCAGATCTTCACCTTAAGGCGAGTGCTCTACCACATAAGCCACAGGACCATTTCCAGTTGGAGAATTTTTTTGCCTGAACTGGCTTCAAAATATGATCCTCAGATCTCAACCTCTTGAGTAGCTAGGACAAGTATGAGCCACCAGCACTGAGCTTGAAGCAAATGTTAACAAATGCAAAATTGAAGAATGAATCTAGAAGGTAAGGGGAAAAGGAGGGGGAGAATGTAGACTAGTATTCATTGTGTATATCACTGCATTGAGGAATGTAAGGGAAGGAGTGGATTGAAGGGGGTGAAGCTGTTGAAGTGATGTCACAGACCAAGATACACTGTAAAGAAAAAAAATGGTTAAATAAATGGCAAAAATACAATATATACCCTAAAATTAAGATAAATAAGGGAAGGAGTTGGTGGGCATGTTGAAAGGGGTAACATTGATCAAGATGTACTTTATTCATAAACTGCTTTGGAGAATGACCACTCTTTTGTATAACTACTTAAAGATAATAAAATTATTTAAAAACACTGAATTTTTTAATCTTAGCATATCACAATGAGATACAATGAACAGAAAGATAAATGCCAGAAAGTACAAAAAAAGAATACCAAACATTATGCTGTTGAGTGATCATTAAAGATCCAGGGTGAGAATATGACATTACAAGCTTCCCTTAATAAAATGGAAATATCGTATACCAGTATCTGAAGCCTACTTTAAATGCAGTCCTAGAGGGAATTTAGAGCTCAATGTCTCTATTTTTAAAAGCAGACATGCAAAATACCTGAAGTTTTAAAAAAAATCAAGAACAAGACAAAGTAATAACTATGAGATATAAATAATAGAAGTAAATTTTGAATTAATAAAATTAGAACTAAAGAAAAACCTACAAAGGATCAATGAACCAGAGTTGATTTATGAAGATTAGACAGACTGATAAACCCTGACCAAAATTGACTAAAACAAAGCAAGACCCACATTATTAGATACATTGTAAATAATTCAGGTTATCATAAGCCATCAGGCTGCCAAATAATATGACACTTCCTAATATTTGTCACTGTTTCTCAGTTAATGAAAATTTCCTCATTTTCTTTCTGTTGAGTCTTCAATAAAAGTATCTTCATTTGCAGAGGCCTTTGACCTAAATCTCTAAGAAATCACAAATATTTTACAATTTATATACATATACATATATATGGTACCAATAGTGCCCCACTAGGATTGCTATAAATTTTAGGAATAGACATGATTTGTAAAATAGCAATCAATATCTGAAATATAATTACATCCCAGATTACCACTAACATGAGGCTATAAACCACCATTTCTTAATATTCATGTGTTAAAGCCTAGTTTTTCATGTGATGGTATTAAGATGTACAGGACTATCATAGACAGCTAGGTTGGTCATTCAGGCAGGATTTTCCTAAAAGGAGATTACTTTCTAATTAAACTGACCACTGAGTGTTTTCTCTCCCCTTTTGTGATGTGAATATTCAGAGTTCTTACCATGTCATGCTAGTTAAAATAGTTCTAGCTTAGTTAATCTATAAAGCAAACTATAAAGCAACAGCCTGTGTTTGTCTTCCTTTGCTTTCTTGAGAAGAATATATCTATGCGTTAAGTTCCAGTTTGTTTATTTTTATTTGTTTATTTATGTTGAGGTTTGAACTCAGGTCCTTGAGTTTGTTGAGCAAGAAAATGCTTCAGTCAGATAAGTCTCACAGAAATTACTTTGTTGAAATTCTTAATAGTTTGGCATAAGGTGACATTTTTCATCAGGGGGTTTAATACCTCAATTTTAACTAGAGTTATGCTTATGGCACTGAATTATTGAATTTATATTGTTTTATTTACTGAAAGAGTCTTGTTTAATGTTTTGGGTGGAAGGAGGTCTGGTGCCTGAACTGAGTTCCTGCACACTAGATAGTGCCTTGCACACATGTGAATCTGAAAATCACAGCATGCAGGACTGACAATTAACAGGCACAAAATATTACACAAATGTTTCATAAATTTGATTTTCTTCTTTGGGTTTTGTTAAAATGAAAACACACATATACACACACACACACAAACAACAAATTAAATTTCACACACTACTTGTTCTATGGTAATTAACATATCAACTCAGTACTTTTTAAAACTCGAGTTCCCAAAATCAATGAATGTTATATCATGTTAAGAAGTGGCTGGTACAACCTAACTGGCCTATCATTTGATGTTTAAGATTTATTAATTATCAACATAAATAAAATTTTAAGTGCTTGGGCACTATAGTATATTATGCTCATACAATTTACTATGTACTCATTTTTTTATTTTGAAGTTACTTTTATCACAATCATTTGATTGTACTAAGGTACCATCAAGATTGTAGGAAATATAATTATGAGATGTATCATGAACAAAAATTAAGTGGGTATATAACTATTTTAAATACTTTTATATATTTAATGTTCTTCCTGAATGCATTTAAGTTTGCTAAAAAAAGAAATTTTGCAGACAGAAAATAACCAAAATTTTGTAATACATTCTGTCTATTTAGAATAGCAGTGAGTGCTTAAAATAAAGAGAAAAAATGTTGCAATAAGATCTCAAAATTGCAAGTTACATACTAACTAATCTTTGAATTACGCTGTAATATCAAGTATAATTATCAAGTAATTTGTAGGAACATGTAATTCCCCTGTAATTATAGAGCTATTATAGATGCCCTACTAAATAGGATGCTAGTCCAGCCTTACAGTCTTGAATCATGGCCTTCTGTTAACATTCACTGACTGAGATATTCATGAATGAAACATCTGACTTCTAAGTGAAAAGCTCCAGATGCATTATGTACAATAGCCATTCTTTCTATCAAAATATGGCTTATTTTCATCATACGTAAAGAGATTCCACCCACTATTGAATATAGATGCATTATCAAGTGTTATACTGCATGTTTAATTGCTATATGAAGAATGGCATAAATATCAAAAAATTCTCAATCTTACATCTTATCTTTCCTTTCTTAAGCTCTATTATGTACAGTTATATCATTCTTGTTTATCAAAGAATGTTTGAAATTAGGTGAACTAGTATATTTTGGCAAAAATGGTAAATAGATGAACATATTTTCACAAAGTGGTATTGATAGAACTGGCATTTATGTAACAGATTTTAAACTGACAGCTCTGACATTTTAAAGTCTAATAAAAAAATAGATCTAAGATCTCCTCTCTGTGAGGTTTATTTTACTATTGTGTTACCTTCCCTGTCCTAGCTTCTGGTACCTTGTGAAGAACACAGCTCTAATCACTCATGCCATGGGCCTTCATCTTTCATTTCCATGCCTAGGAATTAAAATTAAAATATTAGCAAGTACCAGCTCCACACATGACAGTAGCTTAGCTCCTCTTTGCATTGTTCTTAATTTTCAGCCGTTGTGATTCTTTGGCATCAGTGATTTAACATATTACCAATGAATTCAACTACATATTAGAAAGTTGACTTGTGTCATAATTTCCCACAGTTCCAGAACTAGGGAGTTGTAGAATGAAATACCAGAAAAACAAAAACAAAAACCAATAGCAACAAAAAAAGGATTACAGTTTAGGAAACCTTTGGATCTATTTGGTTTTACTGAGTTACTGATTAAACTCTCCTGAAATATTAGTCATTTCATCCTGATTTAGTATATCTAATGCAGAATAAATAATACTAACCTTGTTTCATTTCATTCTTTCAAACTAAATTAATATAATTACTAAACTTTGTTTCAGAAACTTTGTATAAGGTTATTTTTGTTAGTGTGTGTGTGTGTGTGTGTGTGTATACAGTGATTTAAACTCAAGGCCTTGTCCCTGTCACTAGGATGAGCTAGATTCTCCTAGACTTTTCTGTCCAGTTGGCTTTAAACTGTGATCCTCCAGGTCTCAGTCTTTTGTGTAGCTGAAATATAGGTGTGATCATTGACACCTTCCCTACTTTAAATTTTAAGGAAGCAATTCTAAAAATGAACCAGATACTACAATTATTTAACTTTAAGATCTTAGTAAATGGTACTTTCAATCATCTTTTGTGTGTGTGTGTGTGTGTGTGTGTGTGAGTGAGTGTGTTGGTCATGGCGTTTGAACTCTGGGCCTGGGTGCTGTCCCTGAGCTCTTCAGCTCAAGGAGAGTGCTCTACCACTTGAGCCACAGCGCCACTCCCAATCTTTAATAAAATCATACTGACTGATCTATATAGTTAATTTAGATTATGTGTTTATTTAAATAGTTTTAAGTTCTTTGAGTTACTTTATACCATTTTGTCCCTGATGAAAAAAGATTTATTGATCTGAGTAGTTGTTAGTTTTGAATTTTAGTTTAAGTGAAATAAGATTGGTGAAGATTGGATATTTTTGACTATAAAAATATAAATATGGAAAGTATGAAGCAAACTGAATAACAGCACAGATATTTTATAGGTCTTCTTTTCCTCCAAAAGACTAAGAAAATTGAAACCCAGACATTTACTGAATAAACAGGCCAGCAGTAATTATACACACTATCCATTGTCTCTAACCACTGTCTATTTTCCTTTCTTCTAAGATGCTTATAAAATGTCAGCTTTATTTCAAATTAGCTTCTCACAATTTTATTTTGAGATTATATATGGCTATTCATAATAGGAAGAGAAAAGCTAAAAAGACAAAGAGACAATACATCTATAAAGAGGACTCTTCAACTAGCTCAAACAAAATGTAACAATCATCGGGTTCTGTTCTCCCTGAATATTTTGCCAAAAATATTTAGATTTCAATTAAAGTAAGCTCTGACAAAAGAGACCACAATTTATTTACCTACTTTTCCTTGTTAAAAAGTGAAAATATACATAGTTTAGACAGTTTCTATACTATTTAGGACACATATATATGCATATATATACATATATATGTACAAAGATATATATACTATGAATATATATATATTCAAAGATATATATATATACTATGAATATCTATGTATAATACATCTATATATATACTATGAATACATATATGTGTACACATTATATACATATACACATATACATAATGAATAAAAAAATATGGAAAGTTATAAGTTTAAAAGTCTTCAGATGCAGACGGGTAAGTATTTGATGTCCATCATTCATAATTTTGTATCAACCACGCTAAAATATAAAGTGACAAATCTGTTATTTCTGTTATTTGAACATTATTTTAGAACAGAGGCTCTAATTATATTTCATTTTTACCAGCAATTTTCTTTTGCCAGATAGAACATCACTCGTTTTTTTTTGTTTGTTTGTTCTTTTAAATTTGGATTGAAAGACTAATGAAGGCTAGAGTATGTTGCAATGACAGTAAAGATACCTGTGACTTTCAAGAAACTATTTAACCTATTCTTCCAGTTCTGTAAAACAGCTCCCATGGCCAGCCACCCCATTCCACTTGAAAAATGGGCAAACTGGACTGAATGACCTGTAAGGTCCTCAATCTAATTTGCTATGATTTTAATGCATGTTCTTGTAATACATTTCAACACAGCTAAGATACATTGGTATTCAGTGTGTAACAAGGCTCCCAATTTTTATTTATAAGACAAGCATTCGGGGTAATGTACTGTGGCATGAAATACATAATAAATACATGAATGAATAATACATCTGCCTTTACCCTTAACCCTAGCCAACATATCTCATTAATTGAGTGGCTAATTTTTGAAGCGAGCAACAGCTATAGTATCTGGGTTAGCCCATTTAACTTTTAAATGAAGAAGCTTCCCATGTTTTCACTGTATTTCACGTTGGTATACTTTGTAGAGGGGAAGGGAAAAAACAACTTGTTTAAATAGGGATACAGGTGGACCCATTGCAACAATGAGATGTATAAGACATTATGTCGAAAAGCAAACTATACAACTTTGGCAGGAAAGGTGTGGGTTGGGGAGGGGGAGGATGTTATGTGAGGGATAGGTAGGGGAAACAAAGGAGGAGGCAACAATGCTTGATAAGAAATATACTCATTACCTTACCCATGTAATTGTAACTCCTCTGTATGGTATTTTCACAATTAAATAACTTATTAATAATAATAAAAAATGAAGATGCTTCCAATGTAAAGCTAAAGCCTAAAACTTTAAATCCAAAACAAAGCACAATCTTTAGTTATAAGACACGTAAAACCCACTCAAATTATTGTTAACTTTACAGGTGTGTATTGTTTCTATCATTGAATAACTTGAGAAGGACAAATATTAAACAATGATTTAATCACAATACTTGTAATTTGCTTATTTTTTTATTAAATAAGCCACCGTTCAATTCTAATGATAGTTTCCTTTACATTGACAGGCTTTCTATGATAATCAATATATCATACTGTATATTTAACTGTTCAATCTTCATTCCTTATCCCCTGATTTACAATTATCTTGAGCTGGGGGGCTGATGGCTCATGCCTGTAATCCTAGCTATTCAGGAGGCTAAGATTTGAAGACTGTGGTTCAAACCATCTTGGGCAGGAAAATCCGTGAGACTCTTATCTCCAATAAACCACTCAGAATTATATTCCAACTCTTTCCATAGACAAAACTTCTGAGTGGTGTATTGGAGATAAATAAGCCAGGCCCAAAGAAACATAGGTCCCATGTTTTCCCTATTTGCAATAACTAGTACATGCATAGGCCAAGCAGAAAAGGCCAAAAGCTATGTACATATGACCATATTAAATGATGTTAAGCTAAATGAGCCCCAAGAGAGTGACACAAATATCTTTTTTTTCTTTCTTGCTGTTGTTTCTAACATATTTATAATGTACCATGTGATTTTTGGTTGCTTTGTATGTTCCTCCCCCACGGTATAAACCTTATTTTCACTGTATTTGATGTCCAAGCCCTGTATCTTGTATATGCACTTCTCTAATTTGGAGAGGGGAAGAGAAAAACATAATCTTAAATAAGGATACAGGTTGACCCATTGCAACAATAAGATGTACAAAACACTATGTTGAAAATGAACTTTACAACTTTGGGGTGGGGGGAGTAGTTGTGGAGGTGGGAGGGAAAGGATAGTAGGAAGAAATCAAAGGAGGAAGCAACAATGCTCAATAGTAAATGTACTCATTACCTTACTCATGTAACTGTAATCCCACTGTATAGCATTTTTACAATAAAAAACGTACAAAAAAACCCTCAGAAAACTGGAGGTGGAGCTGTGGCTCAAGTTGGTAGAGTGCTAGCCTTGAGCTGAAGAGCTGAGGGACAGCACCCAGGCCCAGGGTTAAAGATCCACGATGGACCCCCCCCCATATATATATATATATATATATATATGTGTGTGTGTGTGTGTGTGTGTGTGTGTGTGTGTATACATATATATATCTTGAATTACAATTACTTTTTTCTTTTTCTTTTTATTCTTATGTCCTCCTTGTTTTCTCACTTTGCTAAAGAGTAGATTCTATGTGATTTCTACCACAGAGTTCTATGACCTCGAGTACCTCTTCAATCATTAAGCAATTACTTTTCATCACTGCAGTTACTGTGATCTTGTGATTGCAATGATTCTGGATGGATTATGTCAATTAGGAATCATCCCAGGAGAAGAAGGTGAGCCTATTTATAGTCAACACATTATTTTAATATACTGTGTGAATTTAGAGTGGTACCAAGTGTAATCACCAAATTTACCTAATAGTTTAAAGGACAGAAGACTATAAATAATTGGGTCTAGAAATATTTAAAATATTAAGTTTAAAATGTTGAGGTATTTTCAGCAAGGGTGTCATTCAAGAGATAATTCTATAAAATGGGGAAGGGATAACTTTCATGTGAAAAGAAGACTTTGGTGTTCACATTTGAAAATGTATTATTAAATTATGTGGAAAGAAAATAACATGAAACTTCATAACTGATCTGGACAGGTGTTTAATAAGAGAGCAAAACCTCAGAAAATTTTTAACATTTTCAAGTTAACTATGCATTCTATGTTGCTTATAAAGTTCAAGTGCAATCTTATCTACCAGGTAAGTGCATTTCATTAAAATACATTATCACGAACTATAAGTGAAAGCATGAGCATGTGCCTATAATGTCAAATCTGGATAATTTAGTCATTTTTTTCTGATGCCTGGAGATGAAATAAGATGATAAAAATGATGTAGCTAAAGAAGTTATAAATTAATCAGAGAAAAATAGGGGAAACAAGAACATAACATTAAGCAACATAACTAACATTTAGTAGAGGATATCTGGACAATAAAACCATTACAAATTATGTGAAGCTCAGTAGAACTTTTTATTTTAACCTTTTAAAACTTATCTTCAAGTAGCTGTACAAAGGAGTTGCCTTTAAACAAAGCAGTTTATGAATGCAATATATTCTGATCCGTGTCAACCTTTTTCAAATTTATTTACTCTAATGGATCCACAATCATTCAGAAATGCAAGTCATTTTTCAAATTAGTCAATCCATTTGCCATTCTTTATTACCAGTGTGGAACACTCTTCAGATTGTACCAACTTGGGGTCATTTCCAATGCCTTGGGAAATTTTGTTTTGTTTCATTTTGTTTGGAGTTTATATTTACCCTCTGCAAAAGTTCATTCAGATAGGAGCTTATTTGGCTGTTATCAGAAACAGATCTTCCCCTATAATTTAGGATCACAGATGGCAAATAATCAATTTAAGGGCTGACATTTCACTATAAATCTTTATAGATATCCTGGGAGTGATATTGTGTAATCCATGCTACTGAGGTTTGAACAAAATAGCAGGAAAATTTTCCCTTAGGAAAAAAAATAGACTTAGCATGTCTTTCATGTCCAACCCCTTTGCAAATTTTACTAAAACCAAGTTAAAAGATTAAATTATGCACACATATGCAAACACAAAGAAAGTAGAAAAACAGTGTGATACAGTTAGCAATACAATTTCTGAAAGTATGAACTATATGGCCGAAAGATAACTAAAACAAGATGCGTGTGCATGACAATGTTGGTTAGGGAAATTATCTGAAGATGGTCAAAACATTCAGATATTGAAGAATCCATGTAATCATGAATGTCAGATTCTGGTGAGACTGAAGGGTCGAAATTACTTGAAAATGTTTTAAAAGATACATTACATAATTCTCTATACACTCTCTTATCCATCTCAATATCTAGGTTCATTCCATCCACCAAAAAAGATACAATGTCTATTCTCAAGAATCAAAATAAACATGCTCAACAATTCTCAATCACCAGGAAGTTGGGTATAACGTTTATTTAAATCAGGTAAAATAATGACAAGTACCAGAGTAAACAAAAGCCTTGATGCTAAAAGGAATTTCGTCTTTCCTTCTATGTTTGGTCATCAGAATACCAGCAGGTTTTTAAATTTAGCACATATGATCAGATTATCTAACTGGACTCCTAGAAATTGAAATATTTATAGCATCAACAAATTGGAGATTATAAACTACCAAAATGCAGAACAAGCAATGCCATAGTTAAATTTGTATGAATTGTGTCTCATCTAGACATGGTAGAACATACCATCAAAGCATTTAAGAGGCTGAGGCAGGGAGATGTTGAATTTGTGGTCAGTCTGAGCTATATAGAGAGTTCCATACCAGCCTAGGCAATCTAGCAAGACCCTCACGAAAACAAACAGTAAATAGTAGTGCTTCAACTTTCTTCACATCTGTTCAAGATTTATGAGGCTACTATGTGTGATTTGCAGGCTTACCTACCCATAGGAAGCAGTAAAATGATTATAAATCAAGTTTGTAGCAAATGCATGGTTTATATGACATTCTCCAAGGAGCAATGCTTCACATATAATGTAGTCAGTTACTAGACACTGTAGATAATCTTCAGCTAGGGACACCCTGATAAAGGTATTCCTAGTTAAGGTTTCTTACCCTTAGCAATTACCATTCATTTAATTACTCAGAATCCTAGTCAACAAGAAGATTCACCAAGATCACTGGGCTTCTTTTCTCTGCTCCAAACATCATTTCAATAAAGAAAGACAATCATTTTTTTAAGACAATCAATTTTATGTTTGTTGATTTTACAGGATTTTTCTCAGTAAACTCAAAAATCATTTCTTCTATAAGGGAGTCACAGATTTGTTGTAAGACTAACAAATTCCCCATGTACATTAAATGTGAATGGAGGTTTCAACACCTTCAGAAATTTCAGAAAAGTCTCCAACAAAAAGCACTAAACTCAAAATGATCAAAATGAAGAACTGAACTAAATGTATCAAAGATGATGACTGTGATAAACAAGCAAAGAAAAAAAAACACCTGGATGATCAAGAGAAGAAATATTCAGAGAACAAGAAATACATCATAGAAATATTACATAGACATTACTACATAGAAATCATATAGAATCACATAGAAATTATTACATAAAACATTACATAAAAATATTTCATTGCTATCTGAATTCAAGGGAATAATTGAGGCTTTAGATGGTAAGGAACAAAAAGCTCTCTAAAGGCAAAAAATAAAGAAAATGTTATATATATATATATATATATATATATATATATATATATATATATATATATGAGATGAGCAAATCTCAGCAAAGTAACTAAAATTAATGAAGAATTAAGGAAAAGAATTGATAAGTAACACAAAAATCTCATTCCCCAAACAACTACCCAGAAGGCCAAAAATATAAATTAAAAATTCCCAACCAGGACATAATTTTATGAATATTTGGAACAAATAAAACATGAAAGGTCTTCTGATTACAATGATAGGACCAGTAACAATTCAGAATATGAATACTATGGGAATGAAATCCATGGAACAATTATCTGAAGTTTTGAGAGAATATAATGTCTTTTTCTAGGTCACTATTAGTCTATGTGTTAAGTAGAATAATTGCATTTTCAGATACTGGCCTATAAAATATATGCTTCTTAGAAAGCAAATAAAGAATGGGACAAATAGAAATATAACCACTAATCAACAAAAATTTTAAAACATTTTGAAATTGATAATCCAGATATTTTGTGTTCAATCCTGGTAATGATAAAGAATTACAGAGATGTTGGTGTTGAAACTAATGCAAGCAGGATTGGGAAGGAGTACTGAGGCTAAGGATAGCAACTTTAGTAAGGTAATGCAAGAACAGGAGCCCGAGAGGAATAAGGCAGTGAGCCAATGAGGAAAGAAGTGAAAAATGGTGATTGATAGGAAGATAAGGAAGTCAGAGGCAACTATCATGTAACTCAAAATCAACAAGATATTTCCAAATAATTAAATTAAAACAGAACTTACACACTAAGTAACTATGTTTGAATTAGTATTTACAGACTCCTAAAATTTGAAAAAGTAACCTCCTTTTTTTCAATATGGACTAAACCACAATTAAGATATAGTCAAACCACTTTATTCAGTGAGCGGCTAGAATAAATCAAGGTAAGTGGATGTATGTATGTGTATGTGTGTGACTGTAGACCTCTGGGTATGGCTTTGTGTGCTTGTATTCTCTGACACCTTTCTAGTTCACTTTCTAATCATCTCCATGTTTGAATTTGTGGTTCCATTGTGAACATGGCTTTCATTATACCATATCCTTGGTTTGCATTTGTTGTAATATATTATAATTTTATATTGCTATCTGCATATCTATTAATAAACTCTAAGTTCTTGGAAAGACATATAGTCAATTTACATTTTATATCCTCCAGGTCTATGAGCTTATATTACCTTTCTGGAATCTCAATGAGTCCTTAAAGTTGTATAAATAATTAAATTCATCCTTTATTTCATATTATGTTTACATCTCACTGGTTATTCAAAACAAAAATAATGTATTCTTAAGTATAAAATATGTTTAAATAGACTAATAAATATATACATGTTTAAAATAAACAGTTCCAAAGTAATTTTAAACACACATAACTTGGGCTGCGAAGGTATACATATATATATATATATATATGTATATGTATATATGTATATATATATATACATGAGTATAAAACTGGTATTTATATTTTTAAAAGTTAAATTTTTATACAATTATTCTCTCTCTCTCTCTCTCTCTTTTTTGTTGGTCATGGGGCTTGAACTCTGGGCCTGGGCACTGTCCCTCAGCAATTCAGCTCAAGGCTAGCGCTCTATTACTTGAGGCACAGCACCACTTCTGGTGTTCTGAATGGTTTATTGGAGATCAGAGTCTCACAGACTTTTCCTGCCCGGGCTGGCTTTGAACTAAAATCCTCAGATCAGATCTCAGCCTCCTAAGTAGCCAGGATTACAGCCATGAGCCACCCCTTTTCTCTTTTTTGAATTCAAGCTTTAATTTTATTGTCAAGGTGATGTACATAGGGGTTATGGTTACATAAGTAAGGTAGTGAGTATATTTCTTGTTGAACCTGTTACCCCTCCCTTATTTTTCTCCCACTTTCCTTCCCACTCTTACGCCCCCCCACAAGTTGTACAGATCATTTCCAACATATTGTCTTGTGAATATCGCTGTTGCATTGGTTCCCCCTTTGTCCTTTATCTCACCATTTTGTTGCTCCCCTTCCCTTCACTAATTCAGATAAATGTATATAAAATAGATGTATATACAATAGCCAAATTACCAAAATCAAATACAGTGACAACAGGGGATAAACCACAGGGGGAAAAACACACACAAAAAAAAAGAAATCACATAATTCAATGAAAACAACAACAACAAAGGAAAACCTCTTGTGTCCATGTCTTGCGGTTCATTTTCATTGGCATCATCTTATATGGTCATATGTACATAGCTATTGAGCTATTCTGCTCATCTGCTAAGATTATCCTAAATATACACTATTTATTACAAATAAGTGAAACCATGGAACCTAAAATATTTTACCATAATAGTCTTCTCACAGAAAATTGATTTGCTAGCTTAATAACAATAGAAAAATAATAAAGCTAATGTGTAAAACTTGAAAAAATACAGTTTCTCACTCTCTTTCCATACATCCCTTCTTGTACCATCCACCTTCTGATCTCATTCTCTCATTTCTACAAAGAAAATTAATTGTTTTAGTGGAAACAG
Source organism: Dipodomys ordii (assembly GCF_000151885.1). NCBI lineage: Eukaryota > Metazoa > Chordata > Mammalia > Rodentia > Heteromyidae > Dipodomys > Dipodomys ordii. The sequence continues at coordinate 33,739,511 of NW_012267224.1, forward strand.
TCAATGAGCTGTTCAGGAAGACATATTATTAATTTTGTTAAATGAATCTGCTAAAGCTAATAAGATCAATCATTTTGTACAAAGTAACTTTATACTTTCTCTAAGTCATTAAAGTTGTATGAAGAAAGAAAAATGGAATAGACTCAATTAATAAAACTAATACTGCTTAGAAGAAAATGCTATAAAATGAATTCTATCTGATTTGCATATGGGGAATTGCCACAAATTAAACTCTCCAGAATAAAATGCTGAAGAGGAAACACAAATTTGCGAAAAAAAATTAGAGTGATTACATCTTGTGAAAAATAACAGGGAAAGCTGCCCAAATGATAAACAAATTATGAGTTAAAATAAGAAAATAATTTAAATTTGAATTATAACAAAAAATTCAATGGAATCTACTTTCATTCCAAGACAATATTTTTAAGTTAAAGATGTTCTATTAAATATGAAAATGTATTTGAAAACCTAATTTACCTGTGTGTCAGATTTAATTATATTGCTTGATATTAATCAATAGAAACAAAATAATCCATGGTTCATAATAATGGTGTTATTCTATTCATGTCAATTTTTTCAATTAATTTTAGTCATTATAAGATTAATAACACTGAATTTAGAGATTAGTAAGTGAAAAATCCCCCCCTTTTTTTGGGGGGGGTCTGGTTGTGGGGCCTGAACTCTGGGCCTGGGTGCTGTCCCTCAGCTCTTCAGCTCAAGGCTAGTGCTCTACCACAGCGCCACTTCCAGCTTTTTTCTTTTTGCTTATGTGGTGCTGAGGAATCGAACCCAGGGCCTCATGCATGCAAGGCAAACACTTCTACCACTGAGCCACCTTCCCAGCCATGTGAAAAATCCCTTTTAAACAGATATTTCTTAATATATATATTAAAAAGTATAACAGTCCATCAAAATGATAACTTCATCCAATGTCAACAGATATATACAATTAGCCACAGATGACAAAATTTTGAAGGACATCATAATTTTAGGTACAATAAGTAAATATACAACCTTCAATTTTTCAATCACGTGCATAGATAACTTACCACATAGTGTTCATGTTTTTGTTCTAGGACTTTGACTGTTTCTTAATAATAAAGACACCTTCAGATACATCTTTGCATAAAACTATATTATTGTTGGCTTGATTCCTTGTACTTTGTTTCTCTCTTCCTAAAGTCAAGTCTTTCTTTCCTCCAGGGTTATTTCCAACTGTGTTCTGCAGCTGTTGGTTCAATTTATGATAAACAATTGATTATACAGATCATAGAACAAGTTAATCAGTCTGGGACTTTGGTAATGAATAATAAAGATCAAGCAAGTTAATATATCAGTCTTAAGTAGAGAAGATATCTAAAACTAATTAAAAACAGGTCCCTGTGACAGTGATTTAAGCTGATATTTTAAACCTTTACAATCCCTAGTACTGCAGTTTTCATAAGGATGGGGTCAAACTACAATTCATCTATTGAATCTGCATAATTGAATACTCTGAAACGAAACCTATCTGTTAGGAGTGACCTTGAAACCACAGAAATGCAAAATATCATGTAAATATCCATATATCTGACATAACATTGCTATTTTTTTCCTAGAGTAACTGGCTTCAATTTACTTTGGAAAAACAAATTCTAAGAAATAGCCAACTTGACCATAAAGGAAAAAAAATTTTTACACTTAAGGTACTCTTAAAACTGTTTTATGGAGCAGAAATATTTTAATTTTTATCCTAGGTGACAGAGATCAATATTATACTTCCAATTTTCAATATGCATCCAATATAAGTCATCTGCAAATAGTAGGTGAATCTAATACCAATCCACTACTTTAAAAATGTCTGATCTAAAAGTTTACCTTAGCATCACCTTGTATGGTCATATGTACATATCTATTGAGCTATTCTGTTCATCTGCTAAGATTATCCACCAAGACATGGACACAAGAATATTTTCTTTGTTGTTGTTGTTTTTAATGTTGTTTCTTTTGTATGTTCTTCTCCATATGGTATATCCCCTGCTGTCACTCTATTTGATTTTGGTACCCTGGTATTGAATTTATGTTTATCTGCATTAGGGAAGGGAAGGGAAACAACGGCATGGTGAGACAAAGGACAAGGGGGGAACCAATGCAACAGCAATATCCACAAGACAATATGCTAGAAAAGATCTGTACAATTGCACGGGAGGGGACTGAGGAGGAGAAAAAGTAGGAGAAAAATAAGGGAGGGAGTAACAAGTTTGAAAAGAAATGCACTTATTACCTTACTTATGTAACTGTAACACCTGTGTACATCACCTTAACAATTAAAAAGTTTAACTGCCAGGCACTGGTGGATCAAACCTTTAATCCTAGCTACTCAGGAGGCTGAGATCTGAGGATCAGGTTCAAAGCCAGCCTGCGCGGAAAAGTCTGAGAGACTCTTATCTCCAAGAGACCACTCAGAAAACCGGAAGTAGCACTGTGTCTCAAGTGCTAGAGCGCTAGCCTTGAGCTGAAGAGCTGAGGGACAGCACCCAGGCCCAGAGTTCACGCCCCACAATTGACCCAAAAAAGAAAAAGAGAAAAAAAAGATTAACTTTCATGTTCAAAGAAGGCAACAAACAATGCAACAATGTTTGTATTATAGCCACATGTTCTGTAATTGAATGATGACTGTATCAACAATGATATCTAATAATCTGTATTTAGAAAGGGAATTCTGGATTTCTAGATTTCTAGAGCAAGGCTATAAATGACTATACAAGTAAATTTCACATGATATATTGATCAAGGTGGACATCATGTAAATTTTGTGTGTCCTGTGTTTTCTTATGTTTATAGTCAAAACAAAGAATTCCCAAGAATGGTGGACACTTTTACATATTTATACTTGATAAATGCTCCCTTAGACACCATGTTAGCATTTGTTAGAAGTGTTCTCATGTAGGATTTGAAAACAGTGTTCAGGACACACAATACAGTAGTCTTCTGCCCTACAATAGAATCTCCTAAGATAAAAGCAGAACACTGTGATTTAAAATCAATCAATCAATCAATCTTTCAGTGTTTCATCTTCAGTTATATGTAATTGCAATATCACTAAATGCTATGGTTTCTATGTTGCTGTCCACAAAAGATTACACATTAGGCACTGGATCTTTTGTGATAATGCAGGAGGACCTTTACCAGGTAGGCCTTAGTGTAATGTCCTTAGAAAAGTGAGGCTACCTCCTCAGAATGGCTTAAGATATTTCTCCTGAATTATTGTCCTACTTCTATGACACTCTTTTTTTTGGGGGGGTCCGGTCGTGGGGCCTGAACTCTGGGCCTGGGCTCAGCTCTTCAGCTCAAGGCTAGCGCTCTACCACTTGAGCCACTTCCGGCTTTTTTCTTTTTGCTTATGTGGTGCTGAGGAATCAAACTCAGGGCCTCAGGCATGCAAGGCAAGCGCTCTACCATTGAGCCACCTTCCCAGCCCTTGTCCTACTTCTAGAGAGAGGGATTTATAGAAACCTCAGTATGGCTCTACCTGGTCTCTTTGACTTCCTGTTTTGTCATGCAATTGCTCACTACTAAAAATGTTCCCCTTCCCCGTTACCCATGGAGCTGAGCTATACAGCCTCCTTGAGGATGTGGGGCTTCACAAGTGCTCATGCCCTGATGTTTACACACTAAACCTTCAAACCTATGATCTAAAGAAAATTATTTTCTGTATAAAGTTAGGTTCCTGAGGTATTTCTTTATAGTTTCTAACGAAAGGCTAGTAGAGGAAGATAATTAGGATTACCTCTTGAATCAATACAGAAGTCCTTTTCCAACTTGTTGTGAATTGTTACTGGAATTACAATGTAAAAGTTTGTCTGGCCTAGATTTGTAAAGCCACTGCATAATACATTTTGCCTCATGAGTGCATCCTGAAGCGACAGAGGACAGAGAAAGGAGGGGGGAAATCTCTCTGGGTTCACTTTTAAAATAACACTAATCTTATTTATGAAAGCTTTGCTATTTGGACTGGCTCACAGAATAGGCATTTGGGGGGAACCTAAACATTGATTCTCTTATATTCTACCTCTGCTTTCCTCAAAGCTCATGTCCTTCTCACCGGTAAAACATGTTAATGCCAGAAAATTACTGAGGAGAGGGAGCATACAAATGTTGAACATCAGCATCCTTCATCAGATCCCAGAAGTGAGAAATCTGACACATGGAAGAAAGATAATATTTGGAAGAACAGAGGTGAGGCAGGGCACTGAGCACCATGAGAGAGGAAGATGACTCAACAGCATAGAGAAAGGTAGGAAACAGTTTGAACTGCCATGGTTAGCTCCCAGAGGAAAAGAAGATGGCAAAGTAAGCTTGGTGATGGACCTGAGAGAATAGCAGGTCATCACACAAGACAATCATTTGCTCCCATATTTCAGAGAGCTGAAAGGATGTGCCCTCTTGGGAGCTGGCCTCTTGCTTGAGATCACATCACTTTACTTGAGGCAAGCAGCCTTAAGCCAGACAGGCTGAAGAACTGAGCAATAGCTGAAGTTTTCAAACAATCACAAGCCAGGAAATTAAATCACCCAACCACAACATTTAGGTAGAAGAATTCTTCCTGAGGAAGTCAGAGCAGAGAGATTTTGCCTGGAGGGTGAACTAAGAGTTCCTTGAGCTTGGGAAGGAAGTATTCAGCCACTGTATGTCACAAAGGCTGCCACCTAGACCCTAGCCACACCTTGAGCCAGATTTTGGTAGAGAGCGTATAGCCCTGGATGTTTAGACTTCAGGGAGATCTGGCAAATCACAGCAGAGCTAAAAAGGAAACATCTAGCCTCTGCTGACATTAGAGATATTAGGGAATAGAAGTCATGCATTGAAATAATCTAAGAACTCACATTGAAGCTGGGGAAGAAAGCGATCAGTCTTTGCTAGTAGTAGGAAAGAACAGTTTATAGAAGCTGACAGATTAGCAGACCACTTTAGCTTCTTTCAAGTACCCTAAAGCGGGACAGACTCTGAAGACTGAGCCACATACTGGTACTTAAAACAATTGCATCCCAGGGAACACTGAGTCACCTGACCACAGGCATTCAGGTGGAGGAATCCAGCCCAAGGTGAACACAGAGCAGAAGAGGTTGTGCCTGGGGAGCTAATGGACAGCTCACAGTGGGAGCTTCCAAAGAAAGTACCAGCCTCCACTAGCAGAGAGCAAAAGCAGCAGGAGCTTGCTTGAGTCATCAGGTCAGTTTAGCTGCATGTCTAGAGTTGGACAAAGCGAGCAGGAAATGCTCTGAGTGGGGGGTGAGCTGCAAGCAGAAGTTTGAACTAGGGAATCAATAAGGGGCTCAGTGTCTGGTAGCCCCAATTCACCCAATACAAAGAGCAGAGAGGTTAAAGCAGAACCATGAGCTCAAAATTAAGTGACAGCATAGACCAAATGGACTTGACACACAAGTGTGAAGAGTATTTCATCTGTCAGTTTCACAAGACACATTCTTCTCAGCAGCCATTGGGACATTCTTCAAAGCTAATCATATTTTAGGACATAAAGCAGTTCTTATCAAATATAGGAGCATTGTAATATCTCCCTGCATTCTATCAGACAATAATGGAATAAAACTAGAACTCCACAGCAAAAGAGATCACAAAAATATTCTGTAATTTGGATTACTGCACTTGCTATTTATCTAGTGGTTTGTTCTTTTTGTATTTTTTTTTAATTTATGAAGTCCATATATTCATGTGAAGGTAACTAATATTTGTTACAGATGCATTTTTCCAACATTTTTTTTTCTGGTCCTGGGCTTGAACTCTGGGGCTGGGTACAGTCTCTGAGCTTCTTTTTGCTCAAGGCAAGCTCTCTACCACTTGAGCCACAGTGGCTTTTTTGAGGTGTATTGGAGAGAAGAGTCTCACAGTTTCCTGCCCAGGCTAGCTTCAAACAATGATCTCCAGATCTCAGCCTCCATAAGTAGCCAGGATTTCAGGCATGAGCCACCAGTGCTGGGCCAATTCCTCATTTTATTTGAAATATAAAATTATAATTTTTGGTAGCCACTAAGTATAAATTAATTAATTACTTTGCTTGTTTGTTACTTTCCTTACTGTGCTGGTTGTGAGGCTTGAATTCAAGGCTTAGGCAATGTCCCTGAATATTTTTGCTCATAGATACTGCTCTACCACTTGAACCACGTGTCTACTTTTGTCATTTTTTTGTTGTGTCTGGCTCATTGGAAGTAAGAGTCTCATGGACTTTCCTACCTGAGTTGGCTTTGATCCATGATTCTCAAATCTCAGGCTCCTGTCTCTAGGATTACAGGCATGAGCCACTAGTATTCACCTGTATCAACACAAAACCATGCTAAACTTTCAAATTTGAGACAAAAACTTACCAACATTTTTTGTCATTCATCTGAACCTATCTTCAAAATTGCATTCTCTAATATTTTTTAAAAATTTTAATTGGTTTCTGGGGGAGCTTTTCACATAGCTAAGTTTCCAAGGTCCTCTAGACTTTTATGCTGTTAGTAATTGTAAGTAGAATAACAAAATTGGAAATTGGATTAAGATTAAAATTTAGGAAATAGGAAATGGTGATAATTTAAAGAAAGAAACTGAACAGGAAATAAATATTCTTTTTGAAATCATTTAGATATGTCTGAATAATCATCAAAGGCATGAACTAAGATCAGGTATGCCACATTCATCCAGTGATTGTCAATCAACATTCAGAAGGTCATGACTGGTTTGTTATTTTTGAATGGTGATTTGGCATTTATGAGTAATCCTGATCCCAGATCAATTCTGTTAAGACAGAATTGATTTTGGAATTGCCTTCATATAAGAGAAACATGAGATTCATTATATTGGGTAATCCTCGTTTTTACTGAGGTGCAAACTGGTCTTTTTCTAAAAGTATACCAGATCTTAGTAAGTCATTTTAAATTTCTTAGGCTTTTTTCTTTAATTAAAATTAAGAATAAGTTCCCCACCAGACTAATCACAAGGACAGTGTTTTTCTGAAGTTCTGAAATTTGTGTGAGTGTGCATATTTGTGGGTATTAGTATCTTTATTTGTGCTTTTTGCCTCATGTTTCAAAGTAAAATATATTTTTTCTTATAAAATAACATTTCTTAGGAATATATCTGTTTTTATGTATTGTGTGTAAGATTAAATATTTTAGCTTTATCATTTTATCAACCAAATATTTCATCAGAGATAAATATATAACTTTAAATATGAGATATTATTAAACATTAATTTTTGGAGACTATGTGTTTTGTTTTAATATTGTGTAATGATTTGTTTGTATGTGAGTGTAATCATTTATTTTATCCAAGTTGATTCTGTTAAGTCTTATGCATTAGCAATGTTTCAAGAGGAGATAGTATTAAATAGAGCTCGTAAAAGTAAAAATGTGTCACAAAGTTAAAACTAATGTCATACAGGACTGATCATAGCCATACACTTATAAGAGAAAAGTATTTTGACATGATAATAAAAGGAAACATTAATAATTTTAACTAAATAAGGATGTGTGCAATGATTTGTGTTTATAAAGTGTTAGTCCAATATGTTTACATTGATACAAACAAAGGGGAAACTTTGAAAACAAAGGGTATATACTAAATATAGACCTCAAATATTAGTGCATTTAACAAATTGTCAGTTAGGGAATGATACATATCAATAAATGAACAATTTGGTTAATTTCCAATTGAAGAGAAGTATGAATTTCCTAAAGACAATTTGTAAAAACGGCTAATTTCTATGAATATAGCTGCTGCTTTTTTATTTAGATTAATAAGAAACAGTTTCCAAAAATATAGCAATGGATATCAGTTTTAATTTTTCCCTACTTATTTTACAAGCATCACTTAGTTGTTCCCGTGGATTTTATTTTGACATATCTACGTAGGCATTTATACAATGACTTGATCAGAATTACCCCTCCTACTGTCCAGTATGCACATTCCCTTCCTGAAATTAATTTCAAAAAATTTTATCACCCTATTTTCAAAAATGTGCATAAGATGTTCTAGAAGTTGTATCCTACTTCACCCTCATCCCTGCCCTTCCCCACTATAGTACTCACACAGAGACAGCTCCTGTTTTATAACATTGTCATTCATTTTTGAAGTCAATTGTTCAAAGATATTTCACCTGGATATTTCAAATATGCATGGCACTTCCATCAAACTAATCAGCTTACTCTTACTTTCACCAATCCTAACAACCAGTATTATTTAACCATTTTTAGAGAGTTTCCATTCATATTTCTTAATTTGTAGATACAATATATTGTTCTGCCTGTAATGTTTTCTTTTCCTCCCTCAATCTACTGTATGTATGCTTGCATGCATGCATGTATGCATATGTACATACCATATATATATAGAGAGAGAGATAGAGAGAGAGAGAGAGAGAGACAGAGAAACTGAAAGACAAAGAGAGACTAAGACAGAAAGAGACAGATAGAAGATACACAGAGAAATATGTATCTAGTTCAGTAGGCTCCATCTCCAACATAACCACAAAAAAAGCTGGGCTTTTTTGGGGGATTAAGTTGGAGATCTTCAGCTTAGAAAGTGCAGTATCAGAAATCCCTAGTACCAGAAAATAAATAAAAAAGAAAATAAGTGTCAGCAAAGATCACTTAGCAGTGACTCATTTTTCAAGTTTTGCCAATTTGATGGTTATAAAACTTTGTCATGTTTTCTGCTTATGAAAGATTTTGAGAATTTCTTCATCTGTTTCTTTGTCATATACTGAATTGTGAAGATATAAAGTTAATCTAGCCGATAAAGAAAAATTGTTCCAGCATAATAGATTATTTTAATGTTAGTTAATGATATATCAATCATATAAGGGGCACATTAATTGCAAAATTCTGTGAAATTCTTTTAGAATCACCCAACCAAAGATAGTCAAAGGTCCAGTACAGAATTGTGACTATTTTTACAGGAGATGGATGTGCACCCAGGGATTCCTACAACTAATTTCCACTACTTTTCCTTCTGCACAGTTCAATAGTGCAGATCCAGAAATATAAATTCCATCCACTCCAACAAGTTAAACAGCATTTCTCACTTCTACTTCAAAACACAGTTTATTTTCCAGATTTTTAATTTTTTTCCTATAAGCTGCACAAGAGAATTTTAAACACTATTCACTCACACATAGAAATATTTTGTGACTCACTAGTGAAAGGAAACTAGATGGAAAACCATGATCAGAAAGAATGAAATGTTTTAAGTGTTCATGTATATGCAGATGATCAGGCAAATGGAATATACTGCTGGTCCTATAAATTCTTTCCTTTTTCCTTAAATACCTGCTCTTCACTAATTCTTTTTCCCCTTCAATTTTATTTTATTGCCTTCTTGAAATAGTTCCCATTCTGTGCCAGGAGGCCTAGCACTAAGAGAAAAACACAAAGTAAAAAGCATTTTAGCTTTCAATTCAGGCTCTAGTATCTAAACAAATCAATTTTCCCTGAAATATATTATCTTTAGAAATTTATAATGTATTTAGTGTTATAACAAATTTTTCTGCTTTTCTCTGTCAATTTTAACTCTCTATATGATTTCATTAAAGTTTTATGGCTTCATATATTATTTCTATGCTGACTAATCTCAGATAGATCTATATCTCCAGCTACAAATGGTTCTCTGTTCCTGGGATTCATATATCCAGCCCCTACTCTACATACTCATTTTTCAATATAACTGGCTTTTCAAATGTCAACAAAATAGAAATCATGGCTTTCCATTTTTCTCACCTTTGACCATTGTCCAGTCTTCAATTTCATCTATTAACAAAATCATCAACACAATTTTTGTAGGCAAAAACCCTAGAAGCTTTCATTAACTTTGACCTTTTCTTTCTTTAGTATCATGAATTGTGTATCTAGTGAAATGAGGATCAGTGAAACTTTCCAATAATAGGGAACAGAAAATAAAGATAAATATAAGTTGTAGTACATTCTCTGTCTACATAAACAAAGATAATGTATTTTTAAAAATCATTTGCTATCAATCTGAGTACTTCCCACTAAGTACTCATAATATTGTTCAGTTAGTGGATTACCCAATAAATCAGATTAAGTTACAAAATGTGGAAATGGTTGATCTCTTTAAATTTAACCCCAAAGGTTAACTTGAAGGATAAATGATTTCTCCTTTTGTACTACCAAGTCTTCTCTACTTTCATTACCTATGTAAAACATGCTTCATTATGAAATGAAATAATTGTTATTTGTTCTATTAAGAAGTATAAAAATACCTTCCTTTAATATGTCAGGTGTTTGGTAGATGTTTATTGAAAAAGTCAATGGTAGACTAAGTTGCATTTAGATTTATTTAAAAAGATTGCTCACATGGGGCTGGGAAGTTGGCTCAGTGGTAAAGCGCTTGCCTTGCATGCCTGAGGCCCTGGGTTTGATTCCTCAGCACCACATAAGCAAAAAGAAAAAAGCCGGAAGTGGTGCTGTGGCTCAAGTGGTAGAGCGCTAACCTTGAGCTAAAGAGCTGAGGGACAGCGCCCAGGCCCAGAGTTCAGGCCCAGTGACCGGACCCAAAAAAAAAAAAAAGATTGCTCACAGTCATACTTTGTGTTAATTAGCTAGAATTATTAATCACTTGCTAAAATCCTAGAATTCTATAATTAAAAAGAATTTTTCCTCAGTGAGGAAGAATTTCATGGGCCTTCACCCTTTCTAAAATTTCATATTTATTTTTATAGACTCATTGCCTAATTATTAGCTAAGAGATCATGTAAGTGCAAGTGTAACTTATTGGTTTTATTAAATTTAAACTAGCAAAGAATAATATTCAATGGTGGAAAATAAAGGTAGTTGTTATACATACTGTAGGAGAGGGGGGATTTCTTTGAGGTTGCTAAGAGATGTTAATTGTCTGAAATTATTATTTTGCCTATATTCATTTTATAGAAAATGACTACAGGAGATAAAAATGGTTATGAAAGTGAGCATCTGGGAACATAATAATGAATGTAAAGAGGCTGAAATAAGTGAGTGCTTCATTGACCTAGATGATTCATTTTCATATGCACACTAAAAATATGACAGCAGAAATTAAAGAACAATATATAATCGAAGAATGGAATGGTTAAGTTCAGGAAAACAGAATATAGAACATAGCTTTGGGGATTAAATTTTGGTTTGCAGATTCATAACAGTTAAGATTGGAAAAACAGGAAAAAGCCTTGGAATTGGGGCAATATTGTTCTCAGCAGGTTAGACTTTTAGTCAGCATTTTGTCTAGAAGTCATTCTCTCCAAAATGCATCTCTGTTCCCCATCTCAAACATTGTCTATTATCCTTAGTATTATTCTTAGTAGTACAGAGGTGAAAAAAGATGATTCTCTGGAAAGTTCTGCCAAACACAGAAAGTTAATTATTGTCTAGTAGACTTGTGCCATCATGGTCCCTAATTTACATCCAGAAAATTAAGATATAATTGGAAATTAGTTTTAAGTAGACTCTATTTAAAATATTTTTCTTTTGGCATGTTACAGAGAGTCACTTTTCCTTTCCTAGTTAAAACATGGCCTGGGGCAAAATTTGGGAATATAGAGTACATAGATAATCATTAATAAGGTACAAAATGAAAAGAAAATAATAATATGTAAAGTTTTACTGCAAAGAAATATGATTTAAAAATAATATTTGTAGAGAATATGAGGAATCAAGAGTTTTCCACTAGACTTTACATAATAGGAATTGCAGAACTCAATAGAACTTTTAATAATGAATATCAATAAATGATAGAAAAGAATGAACCAGTGGCTCATGCCTGTAATCCTAGCTACTCAGGAGGCTGAGATCTGAAGATAGTGGTTCAAAGCCAGCCCAGGCAGGAAAGTTCATGAGACTCTTATCTCCAATAAACCACTAGAAAACCAGAAGTAGCGCTATGGCTCAAGTGGTAGGTAGTGTGCTCTCCTTGAGCTGAAGAGCACAGGGACAGTGCCCAAGCCCAGAGTTCAAGCCCCACGACTGAAAAAAAAAACAAAAAAAAAACAAAAAAGAACAGTTGATAGGTAGGTAGGTAGATAGGCAATACAAACTTCACAGTGTAAATTGGTTGAGGGTGGAAATCTGTAGCCAGATTCTTTGGTTTCTACTGTATTATTTAAAAGCTGCTGAGGCTGATTACAAGGATATATAGATTCTGGTTTCCTTTTTCTGGCCATCAGCTTTATGAGAGGAAGAAATGTTATGGAGGTTGAATACAATTGTCGATAAGGAATTCTTGCTCATATTAATCTACATGTGGGTTATAAAGTTTTCTCATAACTACACCTATCTTAAATTGGTTTGTTGTATTGTCAGAGTCAACAAAGAAATAATGCATGACTAAGCAAACAAAAAACGTTGTGATTTCACATTTATATGTCTAATACTTTTCAGAGGACATAAGAGTTGAGTTATTAATCTTGGCATAGGCATGAAAATAAGCATAGAAAATAAGCTGCAAGGCCATACACAGTATCTACTTCTGTGGCAAAAGAGTACATTTGTTGCCTAACCAGAGTAATAAAAACAGATGTACCTTGACTTCTTGCTTGTATTTCAGGGTCCTGTAAGATGTAAGGTACTTGAGCCTTATATTCATTGGAGACATTCAATTAAGGCTAAAATAATTTGAACCAGAATGAGATTTCTCAACAAACTCATTTTCTGTATGTCAGTCAATTTTGCAATTGGCTTATTTGCCGCAGCAGATTTTGTATGATTTGTTACATAAGAATTGATGTAATGATCCTCTGTTTAGCAATGATGTAAAATTCACTTGTGATATAATATTATTTTAGAATTAGAGTGATAAAATGCTGGTTACTACATGCAGTACATATCATGAATTATCAGAAATAAAAAGACAAGTGATTTCAAGTTAATTGATTTCAAGGCTACTAACAGTGATGTTAATGTATATTAAATGTGAAGAAAAGTCTAATGAGAGCCACATATGATCCTTCAAGCCTCACAACTTTTTAAAAAATTTAATATAGTTTAAAAATATCATGTATAAAAACAACAAAGGAGATCATAATACATATAAATAATATATTGAATTACATTGTGTATTAGATTAAACTATTTCATTTAATAAAAATGGCAAAAAATGTTTATGATGTACAGGTTGCTCTCTATGTGATCAAGTTTTGATTAGTTCTAATTTTTCCCCTCCTGTGTAAGTTATCAAGATGTAACAAACATGTTTAATTGAGATATGGGCTCCAAGAATTTAGTCATTGCTCACTCAGCATCCTGTCATGATGCTCTAACATTAACTCTCGGTCCAAGGACCCTAATGGTGAATGAAGCTACAGATTTGGGGAACAAGTAAATATTAGTGTTTTATCATTTCTCTAGTGTGAACATACACCTATGCATTATTTCAAATCAAATACTTTCCACTTGCCAGTAAAAGGAGAGAAGGTCCCACTTCTTTAAATAAGGCCTAATGGACAATTTCTTGCTGGATCAAAGGTTTGACTTAAGCTAAAATAAATTTCCCTACAAATGAAATGAGTAACTATATACAACTACTGCCAGGATTTGCATATGCCCAGTCTCATGTTTTAAGCACTTGGTCCTCAGTTAGTGGAACTATTTTAGGATATTTTGGAAAATTCAGGCAGTGGAAACTAAATGGGGTAGTAGGTCACTGGGGGGACATACCATATCCTCAAGATATTAAGTATAATATGGTACATCTGCCAGCTTCCTATCCTGTCTCTACTTCTTGTTCAGCATGAGGTAAGCTGCTCTAGCATATGGTTTCAACCTTCTGAAACCATGAGCAAAATAAATCTTATTTGCTTTGGTGAAAGGTGACAGATTAATTTAGTGAAGAAAATTTCAAGATAGGATACTATTCAAGTTGTGATTGCTTTTAGTGGTATTACATTGAATAAAGTAAAGATAAAAACAGAACAGTATACTTTGAAAAATGTACAGTCTGGCCAGAAAGAGGAGTTACAGTTTATGGAGAGCATATTTATTAGAAATGAATATCATTAAAAAGTTGTCAGGGGCTGGGAAGAGGGCTCAGTGGTAGAGTACTTGTCTTGGCATGCATGAGACCCTGAGTTCAATTCCTCAGCAACACATAAGCAGAAAAAGCAAGAAGTGGTTCTGTGGCTCAAGAGGTAGAACACTAGCCTTGAGCTGAAAAGCTGAGGGACAGCGCCCAGGCCCAGAGTTCAGGCCCCAGGACAGACAAAAAAATAAAATTAAAAAAATATTTGTCAGCTGGGAACTGGTGGCTCACATGCATAATCCTACCTATTTAGGAGGTCGAAATCTGAGGATTGTGGTTGTGGTTCAAAGGCAGTGCAGGCAGGAAAGTCTTCGAGACTTTTATCTTCAAATTAACCACCAAAAACGAAAAGTGGAGCTGTGGGTCAAAGTGGTAGCAGTAGAGTCTTGAGAAAAAAAGCTTAGGGATATTTCCCAGACCTTGAGTTCAAGTCCCATGAACCTCTCTTCACTGCCCTCCATCCCTCCCCACCCAAAAAAAAAAAAAAGAAAAAGGAAGGGTACTCAACCATTCTGTACTGTGCAACAGATATGATATATTAAGTACATTCTGGTTATTGCCACACTAAACCTGGGTTCCAAGATGTAAAATTATATGTTCATTCAAAAGAATTTCCCTTGAGAAAAGGTAGCCTCTACCATGCCCCACCCTTACAGAACTATGTAGGAAGTGTTTTCCTAGGTTCCACTGGAGGCAAGCTGCAGCCATGGTCCAAAGGGGCCAAGCTACTGATCCAGCTGATAGCAGACCTTGGAATCATCCACTTCATGCTGGGTTTACAAGCATGAGGCATGCAAGAGTTATGGATCATAGTCTTCTAGCCAGATTTCAAAGGAAGGCTTGAGCACCTAGGAAATACAAGGCAGAGTCTGAGAGGATGATATGCAAAGCTTAAATTGCAAGAGACCCAGAACCTTGTAGACATGTAGAATGTGGAATATCTGTTGAAAATAGCAAGCCACAGTGAGTGGAGTCAATCTAAGAGTAGCCATGTGAGCTTTTGCTGGCAAGACTATAGTAGGAGGACCAGCCAAGTCAGCTGGAACTCCTATCACAACTCAAATCACCACATACATTCATTCAATGATGCATATTAGGGTATTGGATTCAGTGTTGCCTTTGGTGGATTTTGGTCTTGTTTTGTTCCAATTTCTCCTCTGTATGACCTCATTTGTTCTATGTTGTTGTAGCTCTCTTTTCTTCTTTTTTCTTATTGTCTTTGTATAGTTGATATACAGAGAGGTTACAGTTACATGAATCAGGTACAATCCGTACTATTCTTTTTGAACCATGTCTCCCCTTCCGTCTTTCTCCCAGTCTTTCCCTCCCATAAGATATCCAGTTTATTTCCCACACAGTTTCTAGTGAGTATCACTAACTAACAAATATAACAAAGAAAAAGAATGTCTGTTGTTTCCTTTTCTTGGAGTTCATTTCATAGAATATTTATTTTATATAAATGTCCAACCCTCTTATGCATAGCCACAGTGCCATTTCCTCCATTATCTTTTATAAGGGTTCAGCAACTAGGAGATTGTCTGGAGACTCAGACAGAATTTAAACTTTTGTTCAATGTTATGGAGATAAGATTATCTTTTGAAGATGGTCTGAATGCATTTTGCTTTATTTGATGAAAATGGATCTTTGGGCAATAGGGATATAATATTTCAGCTTGAATATGAAATGTCTTCCCAGGGGATCATGAGTTGAATGCTTTGCTGGTCATGGTTCTGGAAATTTAGGAGTTGCAACTTCATGTGTTTTCTTGCAGAATTGGCTGAATTCTCTGAAACGGTGACAAAATAAATCTTGTTTAGTTGCTGTCCAAGTATTTCATTCACAGTGATGATGAAAGTATCAAAGAGAATTATCAATCATTTCACTTGCAGAAATTGCAAGAAGATTTCAATAACCATGCCTTTTCTTGGGAGTGGATGGGCAAGAGACTAAGCAATATGTGGCAGAACTTCAGTTATTTTTAAAACTACATGAAATGGAATAATCTGAAATGGTCATAATCTTTATAATTTCTTTATCTGAAATATAGGATAATGATAGCCCTATCAAGTATTAAGCTAGTGAAAATAATTTTAAGTTAAAAACCTGCATTCATATAAACACACATACTTACAGACATACAATGCTGCTTGTTGGTGTTTCTTAATATCAATATTAAATATATATGAGGTTATGTAAAAATAAGCGAAGTTAAAATTAGGCTATCTAAATATGAAAAATTGATATAATCAGTAATATTATTAATTTGAATTGGTTATGAGTTCTAATGAAGAATTCCTGAGTATATATTTCAGGTAATTAGCAATCTAACTTAATTAATTAACAAGTATTTTAATCAGTTGATGAGAAAATCTGATAGTTGAAATCATTAAATTTGTAAATAGATCACTTTCAAATGCTTGAAACACCTCAACTATTTTTAACCCCACTTTTACTATCAAAATGTTTAATATAAACAATTTTTGATAACTCAGTTAAAATTTTCTCTTAAAATGATGAAAATGAGCTTCTTAAGAATATTCATCACAGCACCAGTGGGCTGTGTATAGCTTAGTGATAGAATACTTGTGTGGCATAGAAAAGGTCAAAAGTTTACTCCATTGCATTGCAAAATTAAAGCTAGACAAATGAATAAGTCACAATTGAAGCCTGAATATAGCTATAGATATGGAAATGCAAATAAATGTTAATGGTAATGATGGTAATGATAGCCTTTTCCTAACTTAAAGTGTGTTTTACTCAGATTAGTACTAGTTTGTTTGTTTGGTTTTTTTGATCGGTTGTGGGGTTTGAACTCTGGACTTGGGCGCTAACCCTCAGCTCTTCAGCTCAAGGCGAGCGCTCTACTGACACACCGGCAGCGCCACTTCCGGTTTTCTAGTGGTTTATTTGAGATAAGAGTCTCATGGACTTTCCTGCCTGAGCTGGCTTTGAACCGCGATCCTCAGATCTCAGCCTCCTGAGTAGCTAGGATTGCAGGCGTGAGCTACTGGCTCCAGGCAGTACTAGTTCTTATCTAAATAAATTACATAATAGTACAAAAAGGAGAGTCTTTAAACATAAATAGAAAAGAATCATTGCAAGATCTGAATATCCATAAATTAGACGGCTCCTTCTCCAAATCACAATATATTACTGTTTATAAGAAAATATAATGCATGTTTATACTCAAATTGATCAAAACTGCTTCAAATGTTTGTCTTGTATAAACACATGTTTAAAGCAGATTTTATAAGAACATGACAGACCTGAGGAAGCAAACTGTTATTACCTAATACATAAAACCATATGACAGCAACATGTAGCAAGAATGAGGAAATTAGAAAGAGCAAAGACTATGAAGGTGATGGGTGGTGCTACTGGGAAAGACAGCATGGTCTTGCTTCCTTTTTGTTTATTTAAACAGATTTGAAGAGAATGCTTAGTACCCTATGGCGTTAGTATGAATATTCATGCTTACATAATAAAGACATTTATAATCAGCAATGAGATTTAATGCTTTGACTACAACTCTG
The DNA here is from genome assembly GCF_000151885.1 of Dipodomys ordii. Lineage (NCBI taxonomy): Eukaryota > Metazoa > Chordata > Mammalia > Rodentia > Heteromyidae > Dipodomys > Dipodomys ordii. Next base: position 33,757,084 of record NW_012267224.1, read on the forward strand.
AAAGTAGACTTCATTTATAGTTAGTGTACTCCATTTGAGTATAGTTTTTAAAAATATTATGTAAGAGTCTATTAAGCATAGCTCATATCAAACTTTATAATAACTTTATAAAGGAGAAAAAATTGAATCAACAAATTCAAAACTATAATCTGTGTTCATTGACTTTATTTATACCACTCAGTAAAAATAAAGCTAGAAATGAATCTGTTTATGCCATTCCTCTCCCCCCACCTCCCCGCCAGTCTTTTTGTGCTGATTTTGTTTACTCAGTTTTCTCATGTGTTCTTTTTTATTTTTTTTTCTTAACTATTTGGAAGAACATGTGATCTTCCCATTGCTGTCTGAGCCTGAAAATTTCTAGGTACTAGATAAAGAGAATGAAATAAAAGAACTTAATTCTCTTATTGCTATTACTTAATTTGTGAATCCACAGTGATACTAATAGTAATCATGATTGAGTATCTTTCCGTTTTAAATTATTTTTAAGTAATTGTGCACAGGAATTTCAATTCAACATGTCAATTTATGAGTGCAATGTATCTTCAACATTCTGATCCTTTTCATCATTCTCCCTCATCTCTCCCAACCCAAACTATCCCTTCAATTATCTTATCTACATTTTCACACACACACACACACACACACACATACACACACACTGAGTATTATGACTGGATTCTCTTACTTCTCATTCATTTGTTCCCTTTTCTTTGACGTCACATTTCCTCTGACATCAAATTTCAGGTCCCTTTTATTCATCTTATTAAACTATAAGTTAGTTGTTCAAAGGAGTTTTACCACTAGAATTCCTGCATATACCATACTTTAGTTAATACACATACGTATTTGCATGTAACCCTGTATATGCTCACACAGATCTATGTATATTTGTACATGAACTCTAACTTGTACATATGATAGGAAATGCATCCTTTGTTTTGTGGGCCTTTCAAATTTAACAATCTCGTCATCATGAATGCTTTGATTAGATTTATTTTCATTTATGGACTTGTTCTCTAATTCTAGCTATTGTTTTAAAATTGTTATATAACGTATCTAAAATCAAATTTCCCTAGTAAATAAGGAGTTTTGCATTGTCTTTTAAATTTTATCTAGATATAAAATCAATTGTATCTCAGATAACTAATCCAATAACAAGTTTCTATAACAAGTCTAAAAATACCTTATATAAAATAAGGCAAAAAAAGAAGCAAACAGTTTGTTTATCCAAAGCCAATCCTTCAAGTCTACATGGAGGCAATATTCCTTTTTTTAGTTAATAAAAACATAGCAAATACATATAAAGAAGCATTTTGCAAAGTAAAACCTAAGTCTCAATTCCATTATATAAGCTTCTGGAGGCTCTTAAATATTGCATAACAAATCTCCTTGACTGCTTTGTTGTTGAGAATCTAGTACTTCAAATACTTTAAATTTCATTTATTTATTTGTGAGTGATAAAGAAAGGAGGACAGCTAGCTGAACAGCAGTGGAGGTTTTCAGTGTACCCTCAGTTCTCCTTACTACTTCAAGAAAGATTCAAATGCATTCAGTGTGCTAAGCTAGAGTGAAAAATACAAACAGCATTCACACTCCAGATCTGGTTAAAAGCTCACAGAAAACCAAAATTTACCAAAAGCAATCAGCAGGAACTTCTGCAAAGCTAGAAGACAGTGAACCTTCAGAAAATTCAGTAAAAAGTTGCTCATGAGTTTCTACAATAGAGACCACTTATGAATCATTAGAAATCAAATGTCTGCTTTGACAAAAGACACTATTCCCTGAAAGCCTCCTGTTTTCTGGTTTTCAAAGGAAGGAATTTGACAGCAAAGTCCAACCTTGTATCTAGAAATCAAAACCCAGAAATAATTCACTTGACTAATAATCAAAAATAGCTTCTAGTATACATGTCCCTATTGCATAACTTTAAGTTAAATTTTAAGATAAATTTAGATTTAAACCAGAATTAAACAATGTCATTGGTTTTATATTTACTTTCTAATTTGGTTTGCACATCACCTTTTCTAAAGATTTCTCTAAAATTTTATCTACCTAAGAAGTGAAGGAGACAAACACTTCAGTAGTGACTGACATTACAAACACAAAGGCAGTGAGAGATCTTGATTAATTAAGGTTTGCAACTGGGAACAAATTGCATAGGTCAACTTCCCAAAATATTTCAGGGTTGATAAGAAATTACGATTACTAATAAATGAAGAGTGAGTGATATTAAATTAATGATGACTTTAAATCTGCTGGGGTATTGAGCTCATAAGTTCAGTTTATACTTAATAAGAGAAACTACAAAGAGAAATCCATGCAATTAGAAGCAGGATGTTTGCAATAAAATCATCTACTGACAAAAACAAGCATAGGCTGTTTTACTGGGATTTAGGAACCTTGTTTGATGAATTAAAAGAAACACTGCAGAAATAGCCAGAGGTAATTAGTATGGCAATGTTGCAAAGAAAATATCTTGTAAATACAATATTTATACTCAAGATAGTTCCTAAGTATTATAAAAGCATGGTATGTTTAACAAGAAACAAGAACTAAAAGGAGACATGTAGTACTAATTTCATTCAGAAAAATACTAGGCTAGCAAAAGTGGCCAGTAAGAATTATGATGGATTCTACACTGTAACATTGCCTACAATTCATGCCATGTTCCCTGCCATCCTCCAACCTTGTATCTGCACATTCCCAAACACATTGGGTCCTCCAAACTTCATTCAATGTCTTAAACAGGCTTTGATTTTCTGAGCATTATTCCCCTCTATTTATTTTTTATCTAACAAAATTTTCTAAATCTCAGTTCTTAGTTGTGAATGACAATCCTGTAAAATACTTCCCTGGATTCCTTTTAGGCCTAAAAGTATTTGTTTGTTCCTTTAACACCATGTATGTTCCATGATAATCTTTACTTGGAGATTTCATTCTCTCTAGATTTTCTTTCTTGTGCCACTCCTGGGGTTTGAAATTAAGACTTGAGCATTAGCCCTTAGAATTTTTTTCTCAAGGCCTCTGCTTTATTCCTGGAGCAACAGCTCCCCTTCCAGCTTTTTGGTGTTTTTCAAAGATAAGAGTCTCACAGACTTTTCTGCCTTGCCTGGATTTACTTCAATCCTCAGGTCTCAGCCTGCTGAGTCACTAGGATTTCAGGGCCTGAACCATCCTCCTATTATTCTCTTAAATGAAAAATAATCTGTCTATTTCGTGTACTACCTCATCTCCAGCAGACAGCAGAGTTCTCAGTAAATGATTATGGCGTGTTCGAATGGCTCTAGTCCAGCCTCTCTGGTTGGAAAATTAAGGAACTACGTGTATTTGTGAAGTAATACTGGAATAGCTTGTAGAAGGCTTATCTCTATTCTAAAATAGTTTAAAATATCTTTGGCTAAGTAGTTTCATAACTACAGCTCCCATGAAAACTACCAGAAAGACTATTGAACTATCTGGATCTTTCAATACTTCCCAGTAATTAATGAAATAGAATCATGAGATTCTGAAACACAATAAAAACTAGGAAAACCTGTTGAGGAAGAAGTATGACAAGGTCAGGTTTTGAATACTTTTGAACAGAGAATTATATCCATCAGTGAAGCAAGTTGAAATGGCAGACAGGATTTACATACTTGTGTAACAAACTGTGAGATTGTGAAATGAAATATTCTTGCTATGTACCAGATAGGAAGGATAACCTTACATTCTCCAATTCAATTATTATAAGATATTATGATGAGATGTTACAGAATAGGACACAAGACCAAGAGCATGTCTATGGTCCAGGTTTGCCACCTGAAACAACTTCTCTGTTAGTGGTGAAAAAGAAAGACTTTTCTTTACATTCATCTTCATTTGAAAGCACCAGAAGTTCAAGTCTTGTGTCTCCTTATCTTTTTTTTTTCAGTCGTGGGGTTTGAACCCTGGGCCTGGGCACTGTCCCTGAGCTTTGCAGCTCAAGGCAACACTGTACCACCTGAGCCACAGCTTCACTTCTGGATTTCTGGTGGTTTATTGGAGCTTTATGGGAGTAAATCATGCTACAGTATTAAAAGGACTTTACTTTTCTGAGATACAGACTCTCAAAAGATGTGTAAAATGCCCATTGAAAACAAGAGAAAAAATATAATATCATGTAACTGACTGGCCATCAACCCTATTGACATGTTTTTATGGCACTTCCTTTTTCTTACTCCCTAATATACAGCCAGAAAATATTATCTGGTACAGTATATAAAGGAGTAGATTAGGCAGCAGATTTCTAAGTTGTGCTGTTGCTGAAATAAATCTTCAGCTCAGCTTTGAGTAATAAGAAAAATTAAATATTGGGTAACAGAAAACAAAATGAAGAAAATATTATTCCAAATGTGAGAGAAATTTCCACAGAACACTCTGTGCAATTGCTTTCTGCTACTTACAACAAGCGAGAAATATAGTCTCTCTTATGTTAATCTCAGAAGAACATCTTTTGGTGGTCACTTGCTGATAGTTTGAAGATCCCTTATACAGTTAGCACTCAAAATTGTTAGATAACTGCAATAATCCCTTCTGAAAGTTACAATCTAGAGTTATCCAGGTAATGTTTAAGATTTTTAGATATTTGAAATGCACATGATTTTGCAAGTATGAAAATATCAGTTACTCGCCATTGCCTAAAGCAAAGAATAAATAGTAAGTGTTGGACATATGTTGATTCAACAGCATTTCATACAGTAGTCTAGTGCATCTATTCTGAAAATGCTTCTCATTTTGTTATTTGAATAATTTTAACAAGAGTTGATGCTAAAATAGAACATGGAATATTATCTGTCCACTTCTAATATGTATTGGAAGATGGCCAACATGGCACTGAAGAGCTGTCTTCTCATGGCTGCCATGTCACAAATCTCCATTCTTTGCCCATCACTATGTCTCTTTATTTGTCATATTAATGTCAGTTTCCAAATCTAATATGGGACCCCTAGACATTGGGCTTGTGGCATAAAAACTCAGTTTTCTGAACTGATGTTACAACTTAAATTTCCAATGAAATTTTATGTTCAGTAGGCTACATATGTGTTATTTGTCAATATTAAATTTAATGCCTAGCATAGGGTAGCATATTTTCATCAAATGAGTGAATAAAAGCTTACAATTTAACACAACACACCCCCCCACACACACATACACAATTGAATCTCCCTTAAGTTGTTCTAACTTTGAGAACACTATTATGAATTGTAATGTAATTTAAATAGTATGGATTAATTTAAAAATAAATATTAAGTTTGTTTTCTGCTTAAATCCTAGATAAATTTACTATTAAAACCACCTCTAACCTTTGTATTCTGTATGACTACATGGAATTTAATTACTATTAATTACTATTATTATTTCCTAATGTTGCTTACCAGAATATTTCATTTTTATACCAATTAAAATACAATTTTTGGGATAATGGACTCTACAAAAACTAATTATGCAATGAGACTAGATGGGATTTATCTCTCGTAATTGAGTCTCACAATTTAAGATCAAAATAAGCGAATCAAAATGAAAATGTAGAATCATTAATCCCCTAGGCATCAACAATAAGGTTGATTTGCTCTTCTATCCCAAATTAAGCTGGTATTTTACAATGTCACATCAATTGATATATATACGCCATTCACTATGGGTAAAAACCATGCTCATCCATTTACAATTCAGCTTCAGGGCACGTATCTTCAAAATAACCTTTTCTATTTTGATCAGAGCTTTATAAATGATCCAGAACAAACACACAAGTATATTAGAAAGTCTCAGTTTTAGTGTTTACTTGGAACTCATGTACCAACTTTGAAAGAGCTAAGATAAACACTTGAAAAAAAAAAAAAAACACTGATGTAGCTGGACGTTGGTGGCTCACGCCTGTAATCCTAGCTACTCAGGAGGCTGAGATCTGAGGATCGCGGTTCAAAGCCAGCCCGGGCAGGAGAGACCCTGAGACTCCTATCTCCAATAAACCACCAGAAAACCGGAAGTGGCACTGTAGCTCAAGTGGTAGAGTGCTCGCCTTGAGCTAAAGAGCTGAGGGACAGTGCCCAGGCCCAGAGTTCAAGCCCCACGACCGACAAAAAAACAAAAACAAAACACTGATGTGACAATGGTTTGGGATATCTATCTATCTATTTGTACACACACACACACACACACGTATAAAGGTTTGAATTAAAATTTCCTAAAAGGAAAGGAAAGAGGACATTAAATTAATCTTATACATAGACATACACATAAACACATTAGCAGTAAGAGCTGGGATGGGATCTTGAGGCTGAGTTTGCTAAATTGGTTGTTCCAGGAATTTATTATTTATCATTCTTCTATTTAAGGACACCAATGACTATTTCCAGAAGTAAAGAAGAGACTGATGAAACATGGTATGATGTAGAATAGTCATGCAAAATATCCCTTCTGAATACTTCTAACCAATTATTTCACAGAAGCAATATTCAGGATGATCATGTATATAATAATTACATTACTTATTTTTTAATTACTTCAGTGAAATACTTTGGACTGCCACTCTATATAAAGGTTTTATTTATCACTAAGTTTGAGAGGCTCAAAATCATAGAAATAGAATTGACTCATTCCACAATTGTGCCACATCATGGCAAACAAAAACCTGAACTATACTAACAGTATTCTGCAGAGAATTATAACCTAACTCTATAGCCTGCTGTTGTGTTTCAGTCTCAAACCCCTCAAATCACAGCCCCACCATTTGAGGAAGCTTTTCTAAGACTTTGAAATGTTACTCTTAAAAGGTCCATTTATGCAATTTTAACAGAGCCAAACCTCTTTGTCCATTCTCAAGTTCCCCATTTGTGCTCATACCAGGATGTAGCCATATAAACAAAAATGTTGTAATACTCTATATTTCATTCTCAATGGCTTACTTGAAAGCAATGGAGAGAAAGTTGGGTCTGATTTCTGAGGAATCACAAAGTTTTCAGAGTAATTCAGAGACTCAATTTTTTTTTTTTTTGTCGGTCGTGGGGCTTGAACTCTGGGCCTGGGCGCTGTCCCTCAGCTCTTCAGCTCAAGGCGAGCGCTCTACCACTTGAGCTACAGTGCCACTTCCGGTTTTCTGGTGGTTTATTGGAGATAGGAGTCTCACGGTCTTTCCTGCCCCGGCTGGCTTTGAACCGCGATCCTCAGATCTCAGCCTCCTAAGTAGCTAGGATTACAGGCGTGAGCCACCAGCGCCCGGCTCAGAGACTCAATTTTGTCCTTTGATCTGACTTGAAAGACCTGTGATTTGTACTAGAGATTTACAGCTGATGAAAGTCTCCATATAAGGGCTACAAAACAGCCATATGCCAATGAATAGTGTGTCACGAATACCAACCTCCTTGTGACCAAGAGAGAAGGTGTAGTTGAACATATCAAGTAAGAAGACCATGTGTAATAATGATAAAATGTATGTCACAGTGCTTGGTGGAATGAGTTAAAACATGTATCAATAGCTTTTCTGATAGCTATAGTTTAAAAAAATGTAATTCAGAAATTGGGAGCTCATCGTTCATGCCTGTAATCCTAGCTACACAGGAGTCTGAGATGTGAGGAATAGGGTTCAAAGCCATACAAAGCAGGAAATCCCATGACACTCTTATCTGCAATTAACCACTAAAACACCCAAAGTGGAGTTGTGGTTCAAGAAGTACAGTACCATCATTGGGAGTAACAACACTCAGGTCCCGAGTTTAAATGCTTTTGTCAGGCACATGTGCATGTACACACACACACACACACACACACACACACACACACACCTACCAAAACTGACATGTTAAATTAAAATCCCTTACTATAATGACTTAAAGACAATAATACTAAAAGGTAAATAACTCAGTGCTCAGTAGAGAATCTTGATGCTTTATCATGGAAGATGATAGAAGCCTTCAAGAGATACATTACAAAATGTTTTAGAAGTATTTTTTTGTTTTTTTTAAATATCTTCAAATAGTTGCACAAAGAGGTTTCAATTTGACATGTCCATTTGTGAGTAAATGCAACTTGATCATTATAGTATCACCCCTCATCATTCTCCCCTTTTCCCCATCTATCACAAACCCAAGTGACTTCTCAAGATTCTTCATTCATTTTCACCTATGTATGCTGAGTATTAGGACTGTAGTTGCCTACTATTCCTCTCTCCACTTGTCTGCCCACCCATTTGCTATCATGGTAGGCCTCAAGAAATAGGGCAGTCACACCTACATATCAAAAGCAAACTCCAAAAACATATTCTAAGTCCCCTAAGCACAGCTATTACATGTTGCCTTTTCAGTTTCTAACAACCAAGCCTAAGTGGAGGTGGAAAGATACAGAGGTTGTGTAAGAGATGAAACTAAAGGGCTAAGGTACAAGTAAATTTTTTTTTCTGTTTCTACAAAACCTTTCTGTTAGGAAAAAAGAAAGGAACATCAGAACTGTGAGGTCTATTCATATTGGGGAAACTGCACTGCTTCATTGTGTGTGCTATTCTGATTCACCTACCTGATTCCTCAATCATGCTAGCTTAGGCAAATTTCTGAACAGGAGGGCTACACAGCAGACCTAGGCTTAGGGCAAAATGCCACTGGCCTATGTGACTTGGTAGATCCAGTCATAATGGTGGCAGAGACACTAGAGACACTCTCTTTAGCTTGTTGTAGGCACTTACAGGGAATCACAGTCCAGACCCAGATGATTTAGAACAAAGCCAAAGCATCCTTTGGACATAAACATCTCCTTTTTACAAACAATGTATTCCTTCTAAATGAAATTTAGTAGTGGTTGAATGTTTAACACGATCCAGCAAATTACCATAGGACCTAAATTGCCCACCACAACCTTGGTCTGACTAACCATTCAATCCATAAAATTAAACATTCATTCTCCAATATTAAACAAAACCAGTACATATAAGACTGAACTTAGAGGTCTTTAGAGCGTAAATATCTTACAAGAGAATGACCCACATGCTTCTATTTCTGCAGCATTCTTTTGTATCCCATGTGTATGAGAAGTTCACTAAAATACTTTCACCAAAAAAGGGAAAATAAAGAGGACTTATAGAAGGGCCTTTGCAATATGTAGTCACCACATAAATGTTTTCAGGTAGAGAATTACAGCTCCTTGTGGCAACATCCATGAGCATTAGTAAACAGAAATTCTCCCAAGTGTTCACTGTACTTGGACAGTTTGGAATGAGAAATAGAAGTTGGATTGTATGCTACTTCAGGGAATGGGGCCAGAAGTTTGGCTCTATATTTAGCCTCTTAGACTGGTTCTAGGCCAGGTTAACAAAATGAGAAAAGATTCTTACATTTTTTAAAGGTTCAGGTGTACTTTCTTGTTTTAATTTTTAATTTCCATTGTTATTATAAAGGTGATGTATAGAGGTGTTACAGTTACATAAGTAATGCAATGAATATATTGCTTTTTGAACAGTGTCACCCCTTTCTTCACTCTCTGAAAATGTTAACAGATATATTCTACATCTCTATGAAGACATTCATAAGAGATGGAATTCTCCTTTTGAGTGATGATTTTGTTAAAATAAGAAGGTGGAGCCTGTGCTAGATACAGGTGGCTCATGCCTGTAATCTTATCTACAGAAATTGAGATCTGCAGATCACAGGTTTGAAGAAACCCCAGGCAGGAAAGTACATGAGACACCTTAAAAAATGTCATTGTAACATGTGCAGTGGGGTTAGTTACACAAATTAGGTAATTAGTACTGTTTTAGAACAGTGTCACCACTTTTTTTTTCCTAGCAATTCTGCTCCTGGCCATTTATCCAGAAGACCACAAACAAGGTCACACTACCTACCAACACAATTATGTTCATCACAACATTGTTTACCATAGCCAAGATATGGAATCAACCTAGATGCACCTCAGCAGATGGATTAAGATAATGTGGTATATATTCACAATGAAATTCTATGCTTCCATCAGAAAGAATGACATTGCATTATTCAGAAAGAAAAGGAAAACTTGGAAAAGATTATATTATGCCAAGTAAGCCAGCCTCAAAGAAACATAGTTTTTATAGTGTCCCTAATTTGTGATAACTATAATGTGCCTATAAGTCTACAAGTAAGAATAATAATTGGTAAGAGACAAAAAAATACACTTGGACATGATAAATTATACAGGTCTCTATACATTCACACAGTGAGACTAAAGGAGGTTATCCATAGGAGAGGATCACAAAAGCCTGATAGCTATGTTCATATGGTACATTTTTGAGGAATAATTAATAGGCAGTGTGTTAGCAACAATAGAAATGAAAACATGTACTAACATTCACTAAGCATTTAAAGTATGACAAACAATGTGACAAACACTCTAAACATGCATGATCTTTGTTAAGTTTGGAAAAAATTGAACATAGTCTATGATTTTCCCAATTGTTCAAGGCTGGAATTCTCAGTCCATCTATATGCAATAATTTGATCAAGGTCACATATTTGCATAGTATATGAAGTCATTTACACAAATATTTACCTTTCAGTCTATTTTCCAATCAATGAGCACCAATTTCATGACTAGGAAAGTATTTTATTTACTGTTACTTTTACACACTGAATTCTAGCCCATATACTACCTTATTTAATGGCAGAGTATATGAAACAAGATTTCAGACTTGAACAAAGATTTCTTTAATTTGAATTCCAGCTCACATACTTAGATGTATTTTTTAAGAAAATTTGCTAAAATCCTCTTTAGTTCAGTTGATTCCTAACAAAATCAGTTGATTCACAGATTTGAGATGATAATTCATTAACAGCCTTAGTCTTATACTAAGCATTAAGTAAGTATTTTCCTTTTTTTTTTTTTTTTGTCGGCCATGGGGCCTGAATTCTTGGCCTGGGTGCTGTCCCTCAGCTCTTTAGCTCAAGGCTAGCACTCTACCACTTGAGCCACAGAGGCACTTCCAGCTTTTTTCTGTTTATGTGATGCTGAGGAATCAAACCCAGGGCCTCATGCATGCAAGGCAAGCGCTCTACCACTGAGCCACCTTCCTTCATCAAACTTTTATATAAAAAAGGAGAAAGTAGCATGCATTTATTTTGCTTATATGCTTGTAAATAAATATATAAAAATAAAACAGTCATAGTACGTAGTACATATATATAATATCTTAATATTTGGAAGGTTGAGGCAAGCTGATTATGTCTTGGAAGACAACCTGAACTACACGGCAAAACCATGACTCATTAACAAAAGGAAGAAAAAATATGTGAAAAATGTAAATCTATTGAAATAGCTACCTACATCTACTGGGGGTTACTCCTTTATTCAATATATGATTTATAAACATTCTATCCTGTTATATGGATTGTCTGTTGTTTCTCTTATTCTTTTTTTTAATTTGAAAACTTTTTTTATTGTTTATCTAAAGAATTTTTTTCTTTTTTTTCTTTTTTTTTGTTTCTCTTATTCTTGTCCATTAAGACACAATTTGAAATGTTTTCATCAATAGCAGTCTGTCTATTTATACTTCTGTTTCCTGTGTCTTTGTTAGTATAACTAAGAAACTTTTGTCAAGTCCATCATAATGAAGTGTTTTCTGTAGATTTATATATAATACTTACAGTTTAATAAATTTCATTTAGTATTTATGATAAATGTATATGTACATACATGCTCTTGTTTGAATTATTAAAATTTGCATGGAATGTTTATTATAGTAAAATATCAAGTAGAAGGGTACAGAATGTGAGGCATATAGTTTTAAACAAAAAGTAAAGAATAGAGAAAATGAGTCATTATTACATGCTAGGAAAAGAGATCATATTTATAGCTCATTAAAAATTCTGTAGTAGCCGGATCCGGTGGCTCTTGCCTGTAATACTCAGGAGGCTGAGATCTGAGGATTGCAGTTCAAAGCCAGCCCCTGCAAGAAAGTCCGTGAAACTCTTATCTCCAATTAACCACCAGAAAACCGGAAGTGATGCTGTGGCTCAAGTGGTAGAGCGCTAGCCTTGAGCTGAATTGCTGAGGGATAGCACCCAGGCCCAGAGTTCGTGATTTTTTTGTTGCTTTCTATGTCCCTCCCCCACGGTATAACCCCTGCTTGCACTGTATTTAATGTTGGCATAATTTGTGGAGGGGAAGGGAAAAAACAAATCGTTTAAATAGGGATACAAGTGGACCCATTGCAACAATGAGATGTACAAGTCGTTATGTGAAAAACGAAAACGAACTTTACAACTTTGGCCAGGGAGATGGGGGGGGGGCAGAGAGGGGGTTGGGAAAGGATGGGAAGGGGAAACAAAGGAGGAGGCTACAATGCTTGATAAGAAATGTACTCATTATCTTGTCCATGTAATTGTAACCCCTCTGTACAGTATTTTCAGAATTAAAAAAATAGGGGTACAGGTTGACCTATGGCAGCAATGAGATGTGCAAGATGCTATGTTGAAAAAAAAACTTCGCAATTTAGGCAGGGGAGGGGGAGGGGTGGAAATGTAGTTGTGGAGATGGGAGGGAAGGGATGGTAGGGCGAAAACAAAGGAGGCACAATGATGATTGCTAAGAAATGTACTCATTACCTTGCTCATGTGATTGTAACCCTCTACACAGTATTTTCACAATAAAAAAACTTATTAAAAAAAGACCCACACCGACAATAAATAAATAAATAAAATTCTGTAGTAGCTAACAAAATCATTATATTCAGGGCAAATAATATGAGCAAAGTCGGTGGAAGATAATGAAAAGCTGATTGTCACTGCCACTGAGAAATGGCAGGCTTATTTACTGGACAACTGTTTTCTTCAGTGAAGTTAGATCTTGATTTTCATGAGAGGCAAGAAATCTCACTTCAGTGCTAAGTGCTAAACAGATAAAAGGAATGAAGATAAATGTCACTAAAAGTGAAGCAGTGACTGAAGCGTGAGGAGCTAGCTAAGGCCAAGCTTGACTGGCTTAAGGTGGCTCTGTGAACTAAAAATTGCACACAAGTACCCATCTTTAATCTCAAACTCATGATCCAGAGACAAGGGACTTACAAAGAGATGCTAGAGCCAGCAATAACAAACATCTTTCAAGTATTATGACAGCCATAGGTTATTCCTAAAAATATTGGAGATGGCAGTGGAGAACCACATGCCTTCATGACTGCTGAATCATTGATAAGTTTCAGAGCTAGACATTATAGCACAGGCTTTTCAAGGAATCAGCTCATTCTTCTTCTATGTTTACACAGGTATTGGCAAATCCAAGATCAATATAATGTGCCAGTGGCTAAGACAATTTACTATGATCAAAATTAATTTATTCTACCAATTACTTTTCAAGATATAAATAAAAATATGACTAAAATTAAGTCTGGAAATTAAGTCTGGCCATAGATATTTATTTTCTGTCTAGCATCTACAGTTAGTAAAAAAAAGAATATTATTTTCCTAAGACTAATTTCTAAAGTGACAACATTAATTGGGTTTTAAGGTTTATTGTCATTAGTCACAATTAAAATTCTAGCATTTTTACTCTATTAAATCTCAACAACTCTATATTTAAATCATAGTATTCTAGGCATTTTAGTGCCTTTTAGTTCCTACTTTGAAACAGTGTCTCTGGATATAATCTAGTGAAATTTTGAGTGATTAGCATCTTAGAGGTCTAAATTCAAAGTGATTTATCAAGATTTTTTAAAGCCATATGTAAAGGATAGAATTCTAATTGTATAACTCCTTTGAACAACCAACTTAGTATAAAAAATCTGAAAGTTGATATTTAAGGTGTGTGGTGGCATTAAGGATCAGAGTAGGGATGGAGGTAGCGATAGAGAATGCATATATAATATTCAGTGTACATTCATGAAACTTAACTAAAAATAGAGTGAATGTGTGTGGTTGAGAGGAGAGAAAATAATGATGGGATTAGATGATATTTATTAATATATTATATACATAATATATTATATACATATATACATAATTATATACATATATTATATACATAAACTGACATGTTGAAATGTAATCCCTTTTATACAACTTCTTAGGATAATGAAATTAAAAGAAAAAAGGAAGAAATTTTGAAGCCTCAACATATTTTAAGGAATAAGTACATATTCCCCAATAAGTGAAAATAATTATCTGAAGCATAATCAAAACAAGTGTTGCATTCCTCAATCAAATAATATATAACAAAACTTTCCCAAAGTTCACAGAAGAGCAAAAAGGATCTGCAGTTTCTTTTTCTCACCAGGAAAACAAAAACAAAAAAAAAACACAAAACAAAAAAAAACAGGATATAACCCAGAATGTAAAGTGATTATTTCACTTCTATATTTTGTTTCACCCCCACTTTTACATACCAGTTGCAATTACTTAAGAAAAGAGTTATTAAAACAAAAGAGTATTAGTGTTAAAACAGTTTTGGAAAGTTGCTGAACAATACTGTAATGATCTTCAAAACTTACAGCATACCACTTTCCTCTATTTCCCCAAAGATCTGCCAACAATTAGTTTAATAATCCAACAGTGACCTTGCTGGGTTCATATATGTGCCATGTAATGTGGACTTGTTCCTCTGACATGTTTGACATCCTAATTTTGCTTCTGAGGGAAGAAGAATTAGAAACCAAGAAGAAAGGCAGGGCTGATTAAAATTGTCATGTGTTTTTCAAGAACTAGGGTGCATTATTTGTTATGGTTTATTCTTATACTACTGGTCACTGTTGAGCTCCTGAGCCGTTCACTTGTCATGTGTGTTGTGTTGCCCATACCTGTCTACTTTGTCTGCCATTCTGTCAGTGTTTTGAACTCCAGGATGTGAATTTCACATCACATTCTAACCTGAATATCACATCTTCTGCTTGAAAGGATGGATGATTAATTCTGATAGATAATTGAATCTTTTCTAAATAGCATGCCGTTGTTGTGCCGACAGCACCATATGTTCTCATTAGTCAAAATCCTCAGCTGCCAGCTATAGAAAAGTCTTCCATTTTGAAAGGAAATTTTTGGGAAACTTCAAGCGAAATGACAAACTCAGATAATGCCCACAGTGCCATCATGGCAATATGAGCAGAAATGCTAGGTAAATTACAACAAAGATACCTGGGGAGAAAAAAAGTTAATTGATAATTGAAGGTAGCCTCAAGAAATAAGAAAACAAAGAGCTAAAGTTTAAGATGGAGGAGACTTTGTGGTCCCTTCTGGAGGGACCACATGCCAAGATAGGTGTCCAATGCTCACTTTAAAACTGCCACCAGGTGAAGGGTACAAGTAATTTCCCCAATTTCTATCACTTAGGTATGTATTTGGGCAGGGGGACGGGGAGGAAACAAAACAACAACCAAAAACACCTGCCTTTTTTTGGGCGGGGGTGGGGGTGGGGGTTGTGGGACTTGAACTCTTGGCCTGGATTGTCCCTCAGCTCTTCATCTCAAGGCGAGCACTCTACCACTTGAGCCCCAGCACCAGTTCTGGTTTCTGATGTTAATTTGACATAAGAGTCTCAGGGACTTTCTCTGCCCAGGTTGGCTTTAAAGTGCTATGCTCAGATCTCAGCCTCCTGAGTAGTTAAGATTACAGGCCTGAGCCACTGGTGCACAGCTGTTTTCTTTTTTAAGTTGTGTGTTTGCTTTACACTCCTAGAAATATTCTAATTTGCATTTACAACATTTTCTCAAAATGAGATCTTTTACCTGCAGCCTAAATATCTTCAGAATGGAAGGTCTTAGGTTAATTCCTGTTCAGCTAATTTAAGTGCTTTTGAATGTAGTTGAAAGTGAGTATTGGTTTTGTCACTGTCAGTGACTCAATAAATCTTTACCTCAATTTTAAAATTATCAATTTGATCTGAAAAATTTGACGATTTGAGCCACAGCTACACACACACACACACATACACAAATTATATTCATACATATGTATATATATATTTTTTTCTCATGGTTAATTGGAGATAAAGTGCTCATAGATTTTCCTGCCTTGGGATGGGTTCAAAACTTAATACTCAGAATTCACCCTGTTGAGCAACTAAAGCCAGCTCCTTTACATTCATTCCAAATAAAATTAATCAACCTTCATGTTTTTACCAAACAGAGCATAGGGCTTATCTGAAAGCTTTAAGATCATATCTTTCTTCCTCTGTCTCTCTTTCTGTCTGTCTCTGTTTGCCTGTCTCTCTGTCTCTTTCTCTCTGTCTCTGTCCCTGTCTCTGTCTCTCTCTTTTCCAGGCACTAAGCTCATCATCACCTCATCTTCCACTTTCTTACTCTGCTCTTATAATACTATGAATTCTACAGATTATTAGTTCTTGAAACTCTTGGAGAATTTCACATTTTCTGGTCTCTGTCCCAAGAAGTACTCCAGTGAGAAAGGGCTGAGAAAAAAATTAAAATCATCCATGAAGATATTAGAAGTAAACATCCAAGCCTGGCTTGTGGCTCACATCTATAATCCTAGCAATTTAAGATGCTGAGATCTGAGGATCCCCGTTCGAAGCCAGCCAATAAACTACTTAGAAAAAGCTAGAAGTGGTGCTGTGGCTCAAGTGGTAGAAAGCTAGCCTTGAACACAAAATGGCTCATGGACAGTGCCTGACTGGGAATAAAAAAAAAAAGAACATCCCAGAGATTTTTTTTTAAAGGGGGATTTTATTTACTGTTTTTAAAAATTTTAAATTTTTATTTTTATTTTTTGTGAACATACTGTACAGAGGGGTTACAATTACATGGGCAAGATCATGAGTACATTTTGTATCAAGCATTGCAGCCTCCTCCTTTGTTTACCCTTCACATCCCTTCCCAGCCTCCCCCCCTCCCCCTCCACCCCCCCCACACCAAAGTTGTAAAGTT